>NW_017306294.1:1364147-1405777 GCF_000935625.1 Nanorana parkeri | reverse complement strand
GATGGGGGGGGGGGGGGGACCAGAGAAAAAAATAAGATGCAGACATTCAACACACCAGGAAGTGTCTTTTTTTAAAAGATACTGGTATTTTAACTTTATTTTCCTATGCTGTATATCAACAAATAGGAAGACAATTGTGTTCAGGGGTGCCTGCTATTCATAGGAGGTAAGGATTAAAAAATACCCACAGGTAGACTATAATATACATAATTTTATTGTGTATTCTCTCTCTCTGTCTCTAATGTTCGGGGGGACCCCTATGTAAAAAAAACAACCAGTGTGGGGTCCCACTCAATTCATACCAGACCTTTTAGGTCTTGTAGGAATGTTAGGGGGGACCACTGATGTAAAAAAAACAAAACAAAAAACAGTGTGCGGTTTCCCCAGCAATTCATGTTAGACCCTTAAGCTCTGGTAGGGATTTAAAAGGGACCCCAATGCAAAAAAAAAGGTGGAGTCCCCCCTAGTATCCCATACCCAGACTCTGGCAGGGCAGGAAAGGGGGGAGGACAAGTGAGCGCCCCCCCACCCGCACCATACCAGGCCACATGCCCTTGTTATTGGGAGGGTGCAATTCTGGTATGAATTGCTGGGGGAACTTCACGCTGTTTTATTTAATTTTTTTTTACATTGAGAGTCCCCCCTAACATTCCTACCAGACCTAAATGTCTGGTATGAATTGTTGGGGGAACCGCACTCTGTAATGTTTTTGTATTATTATTTCTGTGGACTGTTTAACACCTTAGTGTGTTCTTTGACAGCTGTCAGGTTCTTTGTTACAAGATAACACATAGCTCTCAGCTTCTTTCTTTGTTTACATTTTGTAACAATATTCTGTTACTTTGTTTTCATGTGTGATACAAGTCCAGAATGTCAACAAAGAGCAGAGAAGCCTGAGAGCTGTAAATGACACATAGCTCTCCCACTTCTTTGTTTCGTTCCTAATGAAATTCAGATGTATCTGAATTTCTTTAATCAAACATTCAGATACGTTGAGATCTGTTATTTCTGTCCTTCGGAAATTCGGATGCATCCCAACTTAGAGAAATTTGTGCGAATTTCAATTTGGAACAAAACAAATCAATCACATGTCTAATGGAATAAGAAACAGAGCAATATGCAAAGTTCTGTAACCTACAGCAACCAATCAGTAATCCTCTTTGATTTGTCCAACTGTTTTGAATTGATGTAAAATCATTTTTTATATGTTTGTTTGGTTTATTTATAGTAGTTTTCCACCCCAACCCTACATTTATTTATATGTAGTGTAAAGTTTTGTCTACGTGTAGGTATAAATAAATGTCTGCATACAAATATTACAATTAAGACCCACCTGTAATGGGGGAAGAAGGTATACCCTTCAATGGAGGACAGATAGCAGTACAGATTGAGTTGAATGCTATCAACCCTTTAAAATGTGTCCTTAGAAAGTGCCTCTTTCTAAATGCAAAAACTGCAAAGTGTAACCAAAGGAATCAACTGTAGACAGGGGTGTTAAATTGTAAGGGGACAATTAAGCTTATTACCTTCTTCCAAACCAAATCCAGTCTCCATTTTGTGAATTCTGAGAGCAACTAATTAGCAGTCACCTTTCATCCTTCTTATCACTCTAAACTCTAATGAAAAGTAATCTTTTATTCATTTTTTGGGTTACCCATCTCCCCATTAAAATATATTGGTTGCCGTACAACCAATCAATTTTCAGTTACATTTTTAGCTTCATCATCCGGTGGGACATGAACAGTGAATTAATTGCATTTGCGGGCATCCCTGCCCTTTCTCAAGTTCAAATCCGTGTACAGGTGTAACAAAAAATCCAATTTATCCTTTTTAAGAGGAAATATGTCATCATCATTAGCAAACCAAAGTAAACAGTAACAAAGTTAAAGTTAAAATTGTATCAGCAGCCACAAGTACAAAGGGACACTTTATCCAGCAAGATATTTCTAAGTATCTGTAAATGCTATTTCCTGTCAGCTCCATGGCAGCACACGAATGGGTTAATCCCTCCCTCCTCCCCCTAATCAGGATCGTAACTCATAAAAGCTGAAAGAGTCCCCTGGCTTGCCGTTCCTTTTTTTTCCTCCTACGTGTCAGGATCCGAGCAATGTGCCTACCTAGCAGGGATAACGTTCTTGCTGTCCGCCTTCTTCTTCTACCTCCTTCAGTTGGCAAAGTCCCTGTGAGCCCTTTCCTAAATGGTGTAGGTCCATGGGAGCCCCGCTGGTGATCCTCGGGGCCTGGCTAACAAGGTGTAAGTACACTGCTGTTGCTCATTATGGGTGGAGGAGATATTCCTACTTGGTCTGGGCGCCTAAAGGACCCCATACACCTTACAATTATCTGGAGATTTTTTGTCTTTCAGCAGAAAACGTTTGTCTATTTGGATGTAAATTGACAGGTTAATGGTGTGGTTGTACAATGAAAATCTCTAGATGCAAACCACACATGCTCAAACGAAAGTTTGTCCTTTTGATCAATGTAAATCAGCTAGGTGGTGATGCTGACAAGCGTTATTTGTGAACTGCATTGGTCTGTGCATGATGGGTTAGTTGTAAGAAAATTGTATGAAGGTGAAATGTCTGCACAACAAAAGTTTTACAATGGTTTTAAGTTGTATGGCCACCTTTACATATGTGATTCTTTGGTGCTGCTAATGCCTAAGCTAACTCTTGCAGGTAATTACCTGAAACACCCATTAGCTTGCTTTCAGGTGCTTTAACCCCGCAGGTGCTTGGTGAGTGCAGGCTGCTGCCACTTGTAGCGCTGCTACTAAATCTTTTAACTGGATCTTACAGAAAGGTGTTTGCTAACTCTGTCAGCTTCAACTTATGCCCTAACTCTTGGGTGCTTTCTGGGTGAGTATTTTGCTGTCACCTGTGGTTCCCCAGCATTGGTAATGTTTAAAATGTAACTTATAGAGTTGTTGCTTCATTGCAGGCCTATTCTGCCTGTTATTCGGTATTCTTTTTTGTGTTAGTGACAAGAGCCTGTGCTGTCATAACCTGTGTGGAGCCGGTGTTTGTGGCTCCTTGCTGTGCTGTCTGGGGCTACCAGCAGCGGTGTTGAAACGCATCTGTGCATTGCACTGATGTTATTTCCGCCGCTGGGGAGCTTCCGGCCACTGCATTGTAAGACTTGCGGCGGCAGGTGGAACGCACGCTATGCGTTCTACCCAGGCACTTCCGCCGCTGGACGAGAACCCGGCTTCTGTGTGTTCCTATGATGAAGAGTGGAACGCAGGCTATGCGTTCCAGTGCGGCTCCACCGCTGGCTGGGCAGTCTGCGTTGCTTCTGGTGGAGGAGTTAATAGGGGGGCTATTTAAGTCACCCAGCCCTTCAGAGATGGCTGTCTGTTTTGAGCCTGGTGGTACACAGTCAGCCGAGCCGCGGCATTCTTGGCATCAGTAAGTGCTTATATTGATCGTTAGCTGATTATTGTAGTTGCTGTTGGTTGTACTAGCATTTTTCATGCATGCACAGCATGCGGAGCATGCCTCTAGACATATCCCCACCCATCAAAGATCACCAGTCGCAAAGAAGGTAGGTGCCTGCTCCTCATCATGGTTTGCTGTCTAAAAGTCAGCCTTTTTTTGTATCATATACCTACCCTGTGTTCGGTTCGTCCAGGTCCGGCTCGCACCATGTTCGGGAGCGCAATGAGTCCTCTGCGTCTAGTTGAGGGAGATCATCGTCTCCAGAGCAAGACACTCGTCGTTCCGACAGAAGATTTCGCAACCGGTTTCCGTCTGTAAATCAGCGGATTCCCTCAGCGCATCCTGGGGCCCTCCCACCATCCTCAGCCCCTTCGGGGGCTTATTGGGCATGTACCAATATGGCCTTACCGGAAAAAAACAGCGTGTGAATCATGTTTTCAGAGGCTACTACAGACAAGGAGGCAGGTAATATGCAGGTTATTTATTTACTGCAGAAAGTTTTCAGGATACCCTCAAGAAATGTTTCTTCTGCATAGCGTCAGTCCTTAAACCAGCCTACTGTAGATCCAGCTCAGGAGTCTAGTCCGGGCCCTTCTAGAGCTGGCCGCGGTCGGGAGTCCTCCGAACCCCATTCTGATTCTCCCTCTTCAGATGAAGAATGTATCCAGGATGAATGGAGTCAGGTGGATGGGAAGTATTTCTTGGGAAATATATTCTCTAAGCTGTATCCTTTTAATAAAGAGGATATTAAACACTCAGATGAATCGCCTGTGATAAATGCGGCCTTAAAGAGGCTGGCAAGGCATGTCACGCTGCCCCTTGGTGATGCTGTTACCCTTAAGGATGTCTTGGGCAGATTTGGATCTTAAAAAGATCTCTCTTGGCCGGTGGGGCCTCCAAACCTGCAGTTGCTATGGCAGTACCTTCCAAGGCCCTGGAGGCTTGGGTGGGCAGCGCTAAAGCAGCAGTTTCAGAGGATCTTATTAAATCTGAGATCTCAGACGGCTTAAAGAATATCAGATTGTCTTCTACATCCTGCACTGAGGTTCGGTTGATGTTAAATTTTAGCCAGAGTTTTGTTGGCCGCAGTGGCAGGCAGAAGGGCTCTGTGGCTCAGACCGTGGGTGGCAGATCCGACATCCAAGCAGGGATGATGTAATTCCATTTGAGGGTCAGTTGCTACTCTGCTACAAACTAGACTAAGGCCACCGGAGGTAAGGCATACAGTGCAGTCTCTCTTCCCCAGAAGAGGTTCCGGGCGCAAAGCTGTGCAATCCCCGGTGCCCTATCACACCATCTACTGTTAGTGTCTCATTGTCTTCAGATTGTCGGGTCCATGATGTCAATGATTCCTGCAGCCCAGTGGGCCCAATGGTGAACTTGTTTCTTTCAGACTGGGTTCTTGCGGCAGTGGAAGCCGGAAAGTCTCGAACCACCTCATTTGGATCTCTCGCCAATGCGGAGCAGCCTGGGGTGGTGGTTCATGGAATGCAACTGACTAGGCTGTCAGTCTCTCCTCCTTACCACGTGGACCGTGAATTCCTCAGATGCAAGAGAATGGGGTTGGGGTGCCGTCTGTCTGAGCGAGGGTGCTCAGGGTCACTGGTCCTTCCTGCAGTAGGGGTTTGTCTCAATGTCCTGGAGCTGAGGGCAGTGTTTCAGGCGCTATTGGCCTTCCAGCGATTTATCCTGCGGAAGTCAGTTTTGATGAAAATCGACAATTCCTCAGCGATGGCTTGTATCAGGAGACAAGGGGGTGCACGCAGTTGTGCCCTGCTGGAAGAAGTCTCTCCTATTATTACCTGGGCTCAGATCCATCTTCACTTATCGGCAGTGTACGTGTCGGGTCCCCTCAATCACCAAGCAGATTATCTATCCAGAGTTCTTCTGGACAACGACGAGTGGTGTCTCCTCGATCAAGTATTTCAGGGCACGGTGTCCTGGGGCTTAGCTCCGGAAGTAGACCTATTTTTGTCCCGAACTAACACCGAAGTCGTGAAGTTTTTCTCGAAGTTTCCATGTGCACAAGCGGTGGCGACCGACGCCCTGACAGCAGAGTGGACATTCGGACGGCTTGCGCCTTCCCGCCAGTGCCTTTTTCATACTACAATTTCTGAGGAGACTCCGGAGAGAATAGGTGGCTGTCCTGGCAGTGATTCCAAACCGGCCCAAGGGGCCTTGGTATCCTCTCCTCCGCCTGATGGTATCCAGCCTCCACTATTCCTACCGCCATAGCCCTATCCTCTTTCAAGGTCCGATCCTTCACTCAGCACCTGGGAAACTTTGCCTAGCAGCATGGATATTGAGAGGCGGAGACTTCTCACATTGGTTGCTCAGATAGGGTAGTCAATACTCTTCTTCATTCTAGGAAGCCCAGTACTACTCGTCCTCGAATGAAACGCTGCCTTTATAGTTGCTATCACCTCCACCAGACGGGTTTTGGAGTTGGCCGCTCTTGAGTTTAAAAAACATTTCTCCACTTTCCTGGCAGATGGAGTGATTCTAGTTCCCATGCTGAGGTTCATTCCCAAGGTTGTGACTGACTTTCACATACACCAAGAAATTGTATTACCAACCTTCAGGTCGGATGATGAGAGCCAGATTAGCCGCTTGGACGTAGGTAATACGCTAAAGGCGTATATTTTGGCCACGGAAGGGCTCAGGTCTACAGGTCATCTCTATCGTTACAGCAGGTGCCAGGAATGATCCTACAGCATCCAGTAGGCTCATAGCATCCTGGATATGGAAGGCGATATCGTTAGCATATGAAGCCGAGCACATAACTGTCCCAAGTGGGGTGTCTGCTCATTCCACTAGGAGTCTGGCCACATCATGGGCTGCACCCAATCGTGTTTCCTTAGAGACTGTGTGTAAAGCGGCCACATGGTCTTCTCCGCACACGTTCATGACACACTACTGTGTAGATCCAGCTGCCTTAACTAAAGTTGAATTCGGCCGTAGGGTTATTTCTTCTACCATGAGTTGTGATTCAAAATATTTCAAGCATACCCACCCCTGTTTTTGGCTAGTTAATTCCCATTTGTGTGCTGCCATGGAGCTGACAGGAAAACAGGAAAATTGTATTTCATACTTACCGTAATTTTCCTTTCCTGTCCAGCTCCATGGCAGCACAAGGCCCACCCGTATAGTAGTCAAGTTACGGAACGGCAAGCCAGGGGACTCTTTCAGCTTTTATGAGTTACGATCCTGATCAGGGGGAGGAGGGAGGTATTAACCCATTCGTGTGCTGCCATGGAGCTGGACAGGAAAGGAAAATTGCGGTAAGTATGAAATACAATTTTCCTGTTATGATATAAATCATTCACAATATACCACACCAATTGTAATAATACCATAATGCAATTTAAGGTAAACATACAGATTATATTTGCCGTTTAACTCACAAAGATGCAAAATGTAAAGTTTATTGATCCAACTTTCAACATAACATCCTTATGGTCTCATTAGGGATTATAACGTCTTTGCCTTGTTGCCCTACTGGATGATGGGGTTAATAAATGTAATTGCAAATCGATTGGTTGTGTGGCAATCCCCCTTCTGTGATATATATATGTGTGTGTGTGCGTGTAAATGTGTATATATATGTGTGTGCGTGCGTGTAAATATTTGTTTAGAAACAGAGGAGACACAAGAGTCAGGCAGAGTACCCTTCCCTTTTATCCTTTGTATATGTATGTATTATTGCGGCCTAAATGGATGATGAACAAAGAAAACACAATGGAAAAATGCATGAAAGCGTAAGGGAGAGGAAGGAAAAAGAAAAATTAAGGCTTTTGCTCCAACAATTTATTTTAGGCCTATTGGTAGTACTTATACATATTCCATAGCACTTTGCAGTTCATCCAGAGTGCAAGCCAATGATCTGCGGCGTCTCAGTATACCACGAGCAGCAGCTCGCGGTATACTGTGGCGTCTCAGTATACAATGAGGAGAACTATGGGGAAAAGCCTTAAAGTGACATTAAACCCTCAGATTTTTTAACATAAAACAATACTGTAATGTGTGCCTTACTGTAATCCATGGTTGTTTCCCTTCTCTTTGCTGCTCTTCCTTTTAAATCTGTATCTGTTCTCATGCTCTGCAGAACTTCTGTTTTGCAGCAGACTGCCTTGTCTCAGGAATGGATACACGGTGTGTGTGTATACGTTTGCATAGGCTTGTAATCTGAGCCAGCACTACAGGAAGAGGCCCTGAGCTGAAAAGGGAAGTTCTCCCCAAGCATGAGAAGACACGAGGATTTAAAAGGAAGAGCGGCAAAGAGAAGGGAAACAACCATGGATTACAGTAAGGCACACATTACAGTATTGGTTTATGCTAAAAAATCTGAGGGTTTAATGTCACTTTAACTCCATAGTTCTCCTTTAAGACTCAGAAATGAATTTTGTTCCACCTTTGATATATAATTGACCAGAATGTCTCTAGGAGGTTTCTTTCCCTACCCTTGAATCTATGGAACAGTGATTACAAAAGCAGACCTGAGTGGAATTCTCATATTGGTGAATTAGTCCAAATAACTGCCTGCACCGTATATGGGATTTCCTAGAAGCTAGATTAGGAGCCATGGCAATTTCTTATAAATGTTAGTAATTTATTTGAACTGCTATTCAACTGAGTCAATTCCAAGTCTGCAGTCATTTTTTTCTTTTCAGTAAATGTTTATTATTAAGAGTAATAATGTAATTAGAAACAAATGACTAATAGATACTCTGCTTTATGTGAGCTAAGATATCCTAACTTGAAATGTAATGACTCCAGTTATTTTAATAATTAACATACATGTTACAACTCACAAGTTTTTACAACAGGTATAAAGAAAAAACTGTCACCACAACTAAAGGTATACTCCATTCAAGAATGCAAATTAAACTTTGAGCACACAGAATACAGTAGTTTTTCTACCAAGCGTTGCCTTTTGTGGACTTTGTACCCAACATACTGCACAAAAGTATTTGTTTTTCAGCTTCATAATTCATGTATTTAATTGTAAGCAAAATAAAATAGGTTGTTGCAAGCTAAGATAATTGTATGAGTATCGGGCAAACAACAGAATTGCACACAGATGCACCATTATAATACAGTTTTATGTTCTGAGAATATTACTTTCTGCTGTATTGATCATAATTACAGACAACATTGACAACCTTTCAGTAGTACAAACATCAGGGGAAAAAAAACATGATGGGAGGGTAATGGAGGGTGCTCAGTTTTCTGAAAGATAATTTTCTTGGACACTAAGAAAGACGGCTAGACCTATTAGTGTGAAAAACCTGACAGCATTAATATCCCATTATGCACTGACAGTGGCAGTTAGCTTCCTGGGCTGCTTATGACTAGGAAGTCCTATATATCTGTTTTTACAGTTATCTCCACAATCTCATCTTTAGAAAAAGGTGCCCTTTCTGACCTATCCTTCTGAAAAGGCTAGTTGCCTGACTGTCATGTTGATGCCGTGGCTTCAATATTGGCCGAGTATTGGTATACAGATATATAGCAGTGACAACACTTAAAACAGAATGTTAGGAAAAAAACTTCAATTATTTTTTTCTTAATAAAATAAATAATTAGATTTGTTTGTTTTCATTGAGAGGTATCACAGTAGTATATATTTCATTTTCTTCCTCACATGCAGATTTGGTGCTCTTTGTTGGATTCCTAGGTTCCCTGGCAGTCATCCCTATCCTGAAAACAAATAGCACAGTAAATACAGTATGTACATTACATGCTGTACAGGTTTGGATATAACTGGATATTGTAATTCATAGTGCATCAACTAGTATGAAGGTCTCATTACATCTGAAGCTTTTGCTTAATTAAATATGCTACAACTTTTGCATAGTCTACATATGTGATCGTATTGTACATCTCTGCTTATACTCTACTGGTGAGAAAGTTGCATTCATAAGAATGTGAACATGTCAAGAATACACAGTAGGTACAAGTAACTGACAAAAACCTCTAAACCAGTCACCTATGGTAAACCATACTATTTTATTTATTATCCCATCTTTCTGTTAACTGTTATCCCAGTTTCTGTTCATAAAGGCTGTGTAAGCTCTCTTTTTTTTTTTAACCTTTCTCATCTCACAGCTTTCTGTTAATCCCGAGACAGCAGCTATGAAATCACTGTGTAAAAGTTGCCTTTAGCTTTAAAAGTCTGATTTTTAGGGAAACACTGGGACATACTTTTCATATATAGAACTGGGACAATGGGCAGATGCAGTGATTCATATTTCTCTACAGGACTGAACAGGAGGCTCATACTGTACATACATTTGGACTGTTTCTTATTATCCATAATTTCTGTTAATTTTGAGTGACCAGCTGCGTATGGTGCTCCCTTTTCAACTGTTTTTTTTTAATGGTTCTTCGTGTTTGCCCTAATTAAATAATTAGAAAAAAAAGGCTGATTTGTAGTCTCTGTTTAGTCATACTGGATACAACTATATCATCCCTCCTGTGCCAATTCCTGCAATCATTTTTTTATATATATTGGCTAAGGTCTGCCAGCAGGGAAAGAGGGGATGAAAGAAAGTAAAGTGAGAGTGGAAGGAAGTAAAGTGTTTTTACAGTCTTCACAGCTGCCAGCTAGGGATTTCTAGAGAGCTGTGACAGGAGAGATGACGCAATAAAGACCTTATAGCAGCTTATATACACAGGGACTGTTAGCTTGGAATGGCATAAGTAATTTTAAGGTCCTGTATTGATAGACTTTGGTTTGCTTCAGAACAGTTTTTCTTCCCATACAAGGTAATGAGAATGTAAAAGCAACTTAAAACAGGTTGAAGTAGCTTAGAAGTACAACTTGAATCAGATGCCTGCACAGGCTTCCAATAGCCCAAAGAATACAATTCAGAATATTAACAATCACTTATAAAGCCATCCACAACTCTGCCCCCGGATATACAGTATCTTAAACCTTGTCTCAAAATATCACCCTAACCGTCCCCTCCGCTCCTCCCAAGACCTCCTGCTTTCCAGCTCCCTTGTCAACTCCTCCCATGCTCGCCTACAGGACTTCTCTAGAGTCTCTCCCAACCTCTGGAACCCTTTACCCTAACCTGGCCGTCTATCTCCCAGGCTGACTGCCTTTAGGCTAACCCTAATCACTCATCTCTTCAGGGAAGCCTATCCCACCTCAACCTAACCACTAAACCATCACATTCTAAAACAATTCATCCCCACACAGCTACCTCCTCATGTATCACTGGCCCCTCCCTTTTAGATTGTAAGCCCTCACGGGCAGGACCCTCCTAATAATCTTGTCTTAAATTGTATTGTAATTGTAATGTCTTCCTTATATTGTAAAGTGCTGCGCAAACTGTTGGTGCTATATAAATCCTGTATTATAATAATAACAATAATGTATTTTTCAATAAGCTGTGATTGATCTCAGAAGTGACTCATACTAATCTCAAATGCACGTGGAATGCATATGAGAGCTGCATTTGTCCATCAACACGAGCCCATAGCTGGACAACACAGGTGCTTTAGAGTCTCTGGACCCCTCTGCAAGTGTGTCACGTTATTGCTCTTTACTATCTAAAGTTCTGCTTCGTACACAATACAGCATTAAACCTTCAGCTTACTACCTTCCTCGGCTCCTGTCCTCCTCATCAGTTTACCATGTTAAAAGTAGCTGTGACCCTACTGACATTTTCACTGGCTTAGTGCTTCTTTAATTTTGGCACAGAAGCTTTGTTCTTGAAAAGCATTTTATCCAACAGACGCACCATATTCCGATTCCAAAGACGACCAATGACATGACTGTGATGATCAAAATAGTGACGTATCGAGGTACTGCTGTATACAAACAGAAACATATTGTTAGAGATACATGGAGTAGAGGTGGCTACATGAAAAGATACATGTTAGAGTGATATTTATTTAATATCAGAAGTTTTACAAACAATAGCTTTTGGCACTACATTCAAGCTTCTTTTCCACTTTTACTGTGGGACAGAAAAAAAAAAAGCTTTTATGAATTACAACAAAGTCCAGGTCATTATGTTTAAACAGCAGAAAATTGAGTTTCCTTACTGTCTTTATTGTGACCTATTCTGTTATTGTATGTAATGCTTGGATTTGTAGCTTTCTAAACTTAAAGCAGAATTCTAGGCACCTGAAAACACCCATTAGTTAACCCACTAATTTTTCTAACAAAATCAATATATGTATAACTGCCTGAAGTCTGCCTTTATATTATTTTAATTAAATCCGGTAACTGTTCATTTTTTAGGTATTATTAGATATTCTTGGATAACTACTGTTATTATTTCAACATAAATCTACACAGTACCTGTTTTCTTTTGCCTGTGCATTGTGTCTATCTCTGTCTTGTTTGATGAATAATCTACATAGGAAAAAAAAAACATATTTTAAAGTTATTCACATATACCTATAATGGTTCTTCAATGTAGAACACTTTAAAAGCGGATGTTCCTTTGCTATTTCCTTGTGTCTTGTATTGTTGCTTTTATCTTTTTCTCTCCTTGGGATTCCTTGGTTTCTTACTGGGTTATTCAGTTCAGCTGCTTGGGCTATGTTGCCCTCTCAGCAGCTAGACTAGACTTTTTTTTTCCCATTTTTGTTTAGAATTACATGGATTTTACCAGCTCTACTAATGATATTCTTATATTCTCATAAGAGTTCTTATACTTACTCCTGGGGCATCCATCAGTCATGTTAACCCACATGAGTGTTTTGTTACAGTCCATACACTTCATAACTCCACTGTGTCCATCCTGAGTAAGATCATTACCACTTAAACTGTAAATTAATTCCTGTCCTAATGGAAATTCTGCTAAGTTAAGATGTAGAGTGGCATTTGGTACATCTGGAGGAGGACCACAGGAATCTAAAAAAAATAACATATGGCAGAAAACAAATAGTTTCACTTGTTTGCATTATTTACTTCTTCATGATAAAAAAAAATTGCAAAATAATTTTTTAGATTTAGGGCAATGAAACATAGTCACATGCGGCAGCAAAAATTTGGCCATGTGGTAAATAGTTTCCCTTTTTAGTTCTCTACACTATCAAATATTTTACACTAAGATGTCTTAGGGTTTTTTTTTTTAAAAGATGGGTCTTCCACCACTTTGCACATCACTACTCAAAATTTAACCAAACCAGTACGTCCTCCCATGAACGTGCATGTGTGCATGGTCGCTGCAGCTGCGGCTTTACACATATCTGATTGGACTGGTTCTGTGTCCTGTGATCGCTGGGATTCCATATCACAGCGATCACATAGCAATCTTTACATTGCCAAGCCCTCCCCTTCCTCTTACATCAGAGGCAGGGTAGAGTAAAGTGAGTCATGAATGGATGGGTCATCTATTCATGACTCACTAGTGTAGTAGCAGTGCATTAGCAGTGCAAAATAAATAAATTGTTTCAATTAAATGTTACTCTTTTAACCCCCTCCCTCCTCTCCTGCTATTGTTAGATCTATTCCATCTATTATTGTATCTTGTGCACAATTACTACCATATTTTGCGGTGCATAAGACGCACCAGACCATAGGACACAGGAGAGGTCCGGCGCGCCTTATGGAGCACTCGACAGACTGTAGCTTCTAATAAACAGAAACAGGAACCATACCGCACTCCTTACCGGGATTCCCACTTGATGAAGATGGGTGCTCGAAATGACTGCGGATGGCACCGCCACACATGAACAGTAGAAAAATGTCACCAGCACACCATGAGTTGAAAAAGCAAAATATTTTATTGCTTTTTCAACTCATGGTGTGCTGGTGACATTTTTCTACAGACTGTAGCTTCTGACACAGCTTCTATGACAGAAGCTGTGACAGAAGCTGCAGTTAGTTACCGCTGAGACAGGTGGCGCTGTGATTAAAGCGCCACGGTCTCATTGATCACACAGAGCAGACGAAGAAAGTCCGTTCTTCGTCTGCTCTATGGTGATCTCCATCGTCGCCGCTGCTCGGTTTTAATACGAGTGATCTCATTAGATCACTCGTATTAAACGAGCAGTGGCTCCTACTGCTGAATACGATCGCCGCTGCCGCTGCTCGTCTTTAATACGAGTGATCTCATTAGATCACTCGTATTAAACGAGCAGTGGCTCCTACTACTCGCCCGGCGCCCGAAACTGCATGTCTCGGGCGTCGGGATTCGCTCCATAAGACGCAGGCACGTTTTCCCCCTCCTTCTGGGGGGAAAAAAGTGCGTCTTATGGAGTGAAAAATACGGTCATTTGATGCGACGGCTCTTGTTGAATTGCAGTGTTCTGTTTAGTGCCTGGGCCCATAACCTGTTGGTTATGTGTTAAATGAAGCACTGAGATCTTGAGGAATGCTAAATTAAGTTTTTCTTGCTTAGAAAAACATTACATGTGTGTATATTGTGACAAAAACATATAGAAACTTAAAGAAAGAAAAAACAGCTTCCCGAGACAGTAACATTCCACTACACTGCCATGCACAGCTCAAAAGACATAATACATCTCAGAACATTATTATATCCGTACAGAATATGCTGTTGTATTTACAACAATCTCAGGGGTTTTCATACTGTCCTGATATTTTTATTTGCTGTGACCTATAAAGAATAGTAAGGGACACAGTCTTTTTTCAAATTGGTTAGTCTTTTTTACTTTATACAGTAAAAAATAAAAAAGAAGCAGTTATTAAAAACCACTAAAAGAAAGCTCTATTTTTTTTTTTAAAGACAGTAAATTGAAGTGGTTAATTATGCACTTTTTTAGAGTAAAAATCTGTCACATCTTTAGTAATCTGTCTCAGAACTTTGCAAACTGTCACACTTGGCTGCTTAGGAAAACAGATGGACATGTCTGCCAATCTGCCGCAGAGACTTTTCTGAAGGAGAGGCAACCTGTATTGAGATTAATGTCAATAATTTGCTTGATAAATACCTCCCATAGTGTTCAAGGAGTGCTGGCTATTTCTGCATCCGTTTCGTGCAGTGCCACCAATGGCTGTGCGCCGTACTACACTGATTTTGTGTGATTGCGTGGGAAAGGATGTTTATTGTTAGGGGTTTTATTGCTGTCTGTGTCCTAGTTAGATAAATTCACCCTTTATCTTTGTCCTGGTAGCCATTGTCATCTAGACAGAAGGCAAGGAGAAATCCAAATTTTTTGGGTTGTCCCCAGAACAAAAGGTGAGGGGAAGTCTTCTAAAAGGGACCCACATCCCAATGACAACTGTTTTTAAGGGAGATTCACCTCAGTTTGTAGAGATTACTCATTATATTCATGAGACTCTTGGACAGAAAGTAAAGGGAAAGCTCCTCAAAGGGACACAGGAAACAAATCTGACATGGACACTTCTTTACTCTATCCAAAATGTAAAAAAATCATAAAATACTACATGTACACATTGTTGTAATATGACCATATATGCTTACAAGTATAGTCAGTGCTAGACGATATTTACCATCCTGTCAATTGCCCATTACACCTTTTTTATCCTTATACTGCCTGAATAATTGCATATTATCTGCTAAATATAAAAGATACTACGTGTATAAGGATTAGGGTATAGTTATATAGGTTATATACAATAGGGGATTCATGAATATTTTCACACAAAATTCACACAGCTTCCACCCATGATGCACGCAATTTCCCAATTTAATCTAATTCATGAAATGGTAATAATGGACCAGAAAAGAGTGTTAATTTAGTGCTATGTGGACTGTTACCTGTCCATGCTGTTTCTTCTTCATTGCTCAAAAAATCACCATCCACTGTTTTCACACATTTAGCATCCGCTGATCCAGTCTCTGCAATACGACATGCTTATTTTTAAACATGGACCACTTAAAAGGCATACATATTTCTTCAGATATTCACACTCTTTATAGCTACCCACAATTTTGTACACCCAGTCTCTCAATGGGGCTTTTTATACACAACATACACAAGGAAGTTCTATGCACCACTTCAACTGGCCCTCTTTGTGGTTACATGCAATTCAGCAATTTCATGATGAATAACCTACATTGTTGAAAGGGTCTGCTTGTTAGGCTGACTGTTCAAAAGTATACAAATGGAAAAAAAAAATATTGGTACTCAATCACTTTTTTTAGTGTTAATTGTTTACACGGATAGATGGACACTAGTTAATAGACCCCTGCATTGAAGGTCAGATTGAGGAAAACTACTATTAATGACTACAAATGACAAATATAATTCACCTTTTGTATAAACCATCATGCCCAATATTGTGCCTTTTTATTTTTCTAAATAATTTGCTTTCTCAAGGAGAGACAACCAGACATAAATGTTATAGCTGATATACCTTTTTCAAAAACATTTATAGAAACAGCAAATTCGCTAAAACAACTTTACTTACTTAATCCAAGTGTAAAAAGGATCATGCCATAATGGTGGAACGCGTGAGAGCGTGAAGATGTGTGTCACTGTACAGCTTATTTATGCTCATGGATTAAACAGCATATAGAAGAATTTTTATGTAGTGGGGCTTCTCCTTTTTACACTTGGATTTAGTATTTGTCAGGCTGTGGCATGCCCTTGCAGCCTGCAGCCGATAAGCAGACGAGATCCTCGGACTGTGGAGGTGGATGTGAGCAGTGTATCTGTTTTGTGTGAACTTTGCTTACTTGTTACTTTTGGAGAAATAATGGTTAAGTGTGCAAAAAATAGTAATATGGCAATATGGTAGCAGTATGTTTGTGGCTATTTTTTCATGTACTTCCCATCAATAAATTGATGTATCTTTCAGTGTAACTAATTCTTAGTTTGAAACCTTTGATATATGGCCATGCTTCTTAGGCCCCTTTCAGATGGGTGGTCCAATCAGGTCTGCTGGCAGTTTTTCAGACACACCCGATCAGATACCCTATATACTGAAAGTCAGTGGGCAGCCAGATCTAAACGGATGGAAAAACAAATGGAACTGTGTTCTGTTTCGCTGGACATGATCGTGGCATATCAGGAGGTATTCAGCAATTTCATGATGAATAACCTACATTGTTGAAAGGGTCTGCTTGTTAGGCTGACTGTTCAAAAGTATACAAATGGAAAAAAAAAATATTGGTACTCAATCACTTTTTTTAGTGTTAATTGGTTACACGGATAGATGGACACTAGTTAATAGACCCCTGCATTGAAGGTCAGATTGAGGAAAACTACTATTAATGACTACAAATGACAAATATAATTCACCTTTTGTATAAACCATCATGCCCAATATTGTGCCTTTTTATTTTTCTAAATAATTTGCTTTCTCAAGGAGAGACAACCAGACATAAATGTTATAGCTGATATACCTTTTTCAAAAACATTTATAGAAACAGCAAATTCGCTAAAACAACTTTACTTACTTAATCCAAGTGTAAAAAGGATCATGCCATAATGGTGGAACGCGTGAGAGCGTGAAGATGTGTGTCACTGTACAGCTTATTTATGCTCATGGATTAAACAGCATATAGAAGAATTTTTATGTAGTGGGGCTTCTCCTTTTTACACTTGGATTTAGTATTTGTCAGGCTGTGGCATGCCCTTGCAGCCTGCAGCCGATAAGCAGACGAGATCCTCGGACTGTGGAGGTGGATGTGAGCAGTGTATCTGTTTTGTGTGAACTTTGCTTACTTGTTACTTTTGGAGAAATAATGGTTAAGTGTGCAAAAAATAGTAATATGGCAATATGGTAGCAGTATGTTTGTGGCTATTTTTTCATGTACTTCCCATCAATAAATTGATGTATCTTTCAGTGTAACTAATTCTTAGTTTGAAACCTTTGATATATGGCCATGCTTCTTAGGCCCCTTTCAGATGGGTGGTCCAATCAGGTCTGCTGGCAGTTTTTCAGACACACCCGATCAGATACCCTATATACTGAAAGTCAGTGGGCAGCCAGATCTAAACGGATGGAAAAACAAATGGAACTGTGTTCTGTTTCGCTGGACATGATCGTGGCATATCAGGAGGTAATATGATGTAAACAGACACTAGTCTGTTTACATCCAATTCCCCATAGGGTCCGGTGATTTCAGTTTTCTTCTCCATAGCAAGATGAAGAAAAAAACTAGACGGACATGGATGTTACAGTGTTGACACCGATCCCCTCCTGATCTGATAGTGTGAAAGGGTAAAAATATAAGACTGTCAGGACTTTGCTCTATTAACTTTGATTAATCCCCATCAAGAGGCAGTTAAAAAGTGAAGGAACCAACCCTACTCTTACAACTCCGGTCCCAAGACCCCTGGATGGCAGTACAGGGGAATCAGGGCACAGAGGAGCACGAGTGCCTGAAGACTGAGGACAGCAGTGCAGGCTCGAAGATGACTGAAGATCAGTAGACAACACAGAGGATGCTAGTCTGATGACTGTAGGTCGGCAGACAACACAGTGAATGCAGGTCTGCAGACTGAAGATCAGCAGATAATGCAGTGGATGCAGGTCTGACGACTGGAGATCAGCAGACAACGCACTGAAGACAGGCTCGAAGATGACTGAAGATCAGTAGACAACACAGAGGATGCAAGTCTGATGACTGTAGGCTGGCAGACAACACAGTGGATGCAGGTCTAATGACTGAAGGTCAGCAGACAATGCAGTGGATGCAGGTCTGACGAGTGAAGATCAGGCAGGGGTGAAGTCAGGAACAAGTCGAAGTCAATGCCAGGTGGGCGATGCAGTACCAGGCAGAAGACAGGATTGTGGTAGAGGAAGCGGCCAAGGTCAATACCGTAGGGCAATGTCGTACAGGAACAGAAGGCAGAAGCGAAGTCAGGAACAAGCTGGGGTCAGGAATACAGAGGATCAGCTGAATGGTCAGGACAAGCTGGGTCAGCAACCGGGAAACAGGAACGGAACACAGGATCAAGGTATATAATTGCAAGAACTTGCGCTAATGGAGAGTAAGGATAGTAAATGGATAAATCTAAACCCAGAACCAAAAAAATTTATGATTTTTAAAATCTTATGATTTTATAAAATTATTATTTAAACATTTTTTTATTTTATTATTATTCTAGAAGGGTACGGGAAGCTGCTGGACTAAGGCACTCGGCCACTAGTATAGAATGTGTTTCAATGGTACAGCGCTAACCGTCTTATATACTCTTCAATTGTATGCTTCAAACCTTGATCTTAACGTTTTGATTTCTCATATGTTTACAAATGAAGGACGGTTAGCGCTGTACCATTGAAACACATTCTATACAGGATCAAGGTAGCTGGTAGCTGACGATCAATCAGCACTGGACATCAGGAGAACACAGTTTAACCCCTTTGTGACTGACGACGTACAGTGTACGTCGCCAGCATTGGGGCTGTTTAAACTTGCTGCCGCCAGATCGCTTCTACAGTCCTGTGAAAGGGCCGCCCCGATTCACCACCATCTGCTATCACATGGGGGGCTTGTAAGCCCCCCCATGTAATAGCAATTAAAGTAAATAAAAAATAAAAAAACTGTTTTTAAAATGAACATTACATAAAATAAATCTAAAAAAAATGTTAAAGTCCCCCGCCCCCGCGAGCACGCGTGTCGCCACGCAAACATGCGCTACACATGTTGGGTATCGCCGCGCACGCCAGAGTGAGTGCAATAATTCTAGGGCCAGTGTTTTGGGGTATCTCTGTTATGGGCTTTTAAAGCGTCTTCTATGGACTTTTTGGAGGTAATGCAGTTTTTTGCCGTTTCACGGATGCACCACATTTTTAACTTGGGCATGTTAGGTATCGTTTTACTCAGTGTAACCTCATCTATTATATTTTATTTTAAAAATTGGCTTTTTTTGTGTTGTGGGGCATTTAAGTACATTTTTCACTAAATTTGGGGGTTTAATAAGGAGTTGCGCTAATATCATGCAACATAAACATTTACAACTACCACCATTTTATTCCATAGGGTCCTGGCATTCAGAAAATATATAATGTTTGGGGTTTTCAGGCCTAAAATGTGGAATATAACATGGGTGCAAAAAATGTAGAAAAAAAAGGCCTCAGTCATGAAGGGGTTAAATAGCCTGTTTGGTGCCAGAGTCTGTAGCACATGGGCAAGAGTGCACCTGCGAGTGCACATGTGTGTGTCCTCATAGAGGCGCATGCACAGGCCTGACTCCATGGACCAAACCATGCACACACGCATGAGCAAATGCTCGCGCAACGCCACTGACAGAGGCTTCTTGACATCTTCAGATTGACTCATTATACATGATTCTTGATAAGCGTGTATACTGCACCTGTGAGAATCAGTGAGCTTAAATGTAGCAAACAGGTGTACATTAGTTTGTCTACACAGTCATCAAAGTTCCAAAACTAAAGCAAAATCTATCAACAAGCTTTGAAATGTGTGTCTTGTCTTAGTTTTTGTGTTTTGTGGGAAAAGAATGCAAGTTAAAAAATAATGACATTTTGAATAAACTTTGAAATGAACAATGCAGCTGTTAGTTTGCATTGGATGTCAGTAAATAACTCTTACAATAAATGCCACTTAACTTTTTAAGTTAACTTACGGAAGCAGCAGTTATCATTGTCCTTCCATTTAGCCTTTTTTGAGTAGATTTTATTGTTATTCCGTTCAACCTTTTTACAGTCATAGGATATGGTATCTTCATGTTGACCCTCGAAGTTCTTATCACAATAATATATTAGCTTAGTACCGATCATATACGTTTTAGCACTTAAGCCACTGGGGGACAGTTCCATTGGATACACACATTTTTCTGTTTTAGAAAGAAAGAAAAATTATCAACATTGCAGTGATTTAATATCATATAATAACATAGTTGGCAGATGCTTTGGGTGCCTTGTCTATAACTCAATGTATGCAGCCTCACCACACTGGGCTTGGGGAGAAAGAGGTAGTGTATACTGCTGTGGGGCTATTGTGAGCGAGATTGCTACTCTATATATAGCTAGAGGGGTTGGGGGAGGAGAGAAGTTCTGTGGGTTTTGAGGTTGAATTAAAGTTCTATATACATAGGCTGACCATATTTCCTTGAGCCAAAAACAGGACATTGGGATGGCAAAAACGGAACGGTTTTAATATCCCGTATTCATGAAAAAGTAAGATAACACAAGTTTTATGACAATAGAGTAGATGTGTACAGCATAAAGTATTGGACAAAATTAATTATTATGCTATGCATATGCGCGTAGAAAAAAAAAGGCGCCGCCATCTTGGTGCACCCAGGAGGGTGTTGTGTCTTCTTATGTGACGTCAGATACATGAAGATGGCGGCGCCCATACAGAGTGCGCTTTGTACACCTATACGTAACTTCCTCCCAGACAGCGCTGCCGTGGTGGAAAAATGCACACTATTAGAGACTTCTTAGTGGGTTGGAGAAAGCTTCTGCATATTTCTGGCAGGGTTTGTAGGCAAGAGTGAAATTCTTTATTTACTGGTGGGATGGGCGAAGAGAATGGTTATGTATGTGCTGCTCGGTGTTGGTTGGGTATATACAAATATATACAATGCAGGGACATTCAAGTAATTCTTTGAAACCCTGGTCATGCTGGCAGGTGGAAAGCAAACAGATCTGTGACTGATTGCCTATTTGCACTGCTAACAGAGGCAAGATGTCCTGACTAGGAGGTGAGGAGAAGTAGACACTGCATGGTACAATAAAAACACAAATGGCAGCAGTGACATGGAGTTGTTATGGAGTGGGATAACTCCACTGAACTACGTCACTTATCCTTAAATTAAAGAAGCAAGCAAATGCCATAAAGGTGGGCAATACTATGATACTATGCTAGCATCAGAGGCATAGCAAGGTCACGAGGTGCCCAGGAGCAAGTCTTTCATCAGCATCCCCCCACAAACCAAACCATAGTTCAATCATAATACACACGATCCATGCAGTTTGAAGGATGGAGGACCACAAGCTGAAGGAAGGGGGGTCCGGGAACTTGCACTGTCGGCTGTTACCAGGGCCCCCAAGTTGCAAAATGTTAGGGCCCCGTCACAGCTGCAACCGCTGTGACTCTGGTAGTTCTGCCACTGTATCGAAGACAAACCCCAGCCATACATTATACAGCAATGGAGAATATTGCCACCAGCTATAGAGGACTACAAATCACAGCAAAACATTATACACCAAGGCAGAATACCATTATATATAGAGGACTACAAATCCCAACAATACATTATACACCAATGCAGAATACCATCATCTATGGAGGACTACAAATCCCAGCAATACATTATACAGCTATGCAGAACACCATCATCCACAGAGGACTACAAATCTCAGCAATACATTAAACAGCAATGCAGAACACCATAATCTATAGAGGACTGGTGCTGGGTCCCGTACTCTGGTCCATTGTGCCAGGGAGCTCTGGGCCAGTTCCTGTGCAGACTGGTAGCACAGGGCCCACACCTGCTCCTCATTGATGTGCTGCTCCTAGGTATTCATGAAAATGTCCCCGCATCCCCCTGCAAAAATTGCCCTTCACGCCTGGATCTGCCACTGACCTGACCTTCAATCCCAGCTATGGGGTAAAGAGCTCACCTGATCTTCCATCCCAGCTATGGGGTACAGAGCTCACCTAACCTTCAATCCCAGCTATGGGGTACTGAGCTCACCTTATCTCCCATGCCAGCTATGGGGTACAGACCTCACCTGACCACCCATCCCAGCAATGGGGTACTGAGCTCACCTTATCTCCCATGCCAGCTATGGGGTATAGACCTCACCTGACCACCCATACCAGCTAAGGAGTACAGAGCTCACCTGACTTCTCATCCCAGTTTAAGGTACAGAGCTTACTTGACTTCTCATCTTGGCTATGTGTTATAGAGCTCACCTCCCACCACTGCCACCTATGCTAGCCTTAGGCGGCTCTCTACTTGTCACTCTGCACACGTCTCTCCTCTCCCCCCACCGTCTATATGTCCACTGAGCCCCCAGCTCTCCCCCTGCCACTGTGCCACCTCTCTCTTCTCCCACCACCACCTCTGTGTCCACTGACCCCACTGGCTCTTCCACTGCCACTTTGCCCTCCTTTCTCACTACCTCTGTGTACACTGGACCCCCCACAATTGACTTATCAATTGGGGGGCTGAACGAAAAAAAATCTGAACAGATTCCTCCATCAACACTTATGGCATAGATGAAGGAATGTTTCCTTTGTATTCCAGAGTACTGGAACAGAGCCGGCAGATGATTGACTGTCTGCTCTGTTCATTTGAAGATTTTCCAACCAGCTATTTCAAATAGCTAATCGAGGGATGCTAGCCGGAAGGGTGCAAACAGTTGTTCAGGAACTGGATGAGATTTGCATATTGTATGGCCACCTTTAGAGGCACTAGCAGATTTAGAGGGACTTGACTAACAAATGAAACCTGAATTCCGGTTAACATTCTGGCTAGCAGTTACAGCAACAGATTTTTTTTTGGTTTCCTTTTGGGATAAAGGTATTATATACATTAAGGAAATCTAACCATTGTAAGTAGAGGTGCACTGAAATGAACATTTCAAAACCGAAATGAAAAAAAAATGTCAGGCCGGAACCGGAAATGTTTTTTATTTTTTTCAAATTATTTCAAATATTTTCTTTTTATAAACTTTTTTTAATTTTTTTTATATTTTACTTGTATTTATTAATTTTTATTAAATATTTTTATTTTTTACTTTACTTTTAGGGGCTTTGGGGAAATATTAGGGGTCTAAACAGACCCCTGATATTTCCCTTTTAAAATAGAAAAAGAGATTGCGGACACAGGGTGCTTAAAGTGACATTAAAGTCAAAACAATTTCCCTCCCCCCAATGTTAATGTTAGCACTTACCTTAAATGAGGTTTCTTAATCTGATCTTCCTCTTCTTTCCTGATGTTTTCATCTGTCCTCCAGCGGTGCGTCGGATCTCCGATCCAGCGCTGACTCCTCTTTGCTTGCAGGCACTTCCGATCCAGCGGTGTCTGCATGCGGGTGCACGCGTCCTTAGACTTACCATGTGTCTCTACTCGTCTCGCGGCCGATAATCCGAACTGCGCATGCGCCCGCCCCAAGATGCTTTTTTGGGGGGAAAAAGCAGTTTCGGATTCTCGGGCGGGAGCGCGTGATGAAAACAGGGTAAGTTTAAACCGCTGTTAAAGCGGGTTTAAAAAAAATTACTTTTTGCCTATATCTACTGCCTGCTAGCAGTAGACATAGGCAAAAAAACAGAGGGTTTATAAACCCTTTAATCTCTTTTTCTGCAGCCTCAGTTATAAATGAACAGGAATCCTCTATACTGAGTGTTCCTGTTCATTCATAACTTGAGGACAGAGTATGTTTACTATAACCACAATCATGAATGAACAGGAAGTGATGTAGATCACTTCCCATTCATTCATAATTGAGGATATAGTAAACATACTCTGTCCTCAATTATTTACAAACACTCAGCGATCACTGATCGCTGAGTGCTTGTACTTGTTCTCCTTCCTAACACGCTGTCACAGGAGGCTGAGCAAGCAGAGCACAGCCTCATGTGACAGCACTGCAAGCTGTCTCCGCCCACATCGCTCTCCTGATCTGTGACAGAAGGCTGAGCGGTGCGGGGAAGAGACGCTGGCCGCACACATCGCTCTCCTCCTGCAGCCCTCAGCCGCCTGTGACAGTTTCTCTCCTCCCCGCTGGGACACAGAGCAGCGCCCAGCGGCGAGGAGAGAAAGAACGGATGCATCGCTATATCGGCCAGAAAATGACACTTTCGGGAATTTTGCTAAAAGTGCCATTTTCGGCCGATATGTTTCGGCAGCCGATATATCGGTGCATCCCTAATTGTAAGTAGCCCTGTCAGTGTTGAATGGTTTGTCTCACCACTTTTGTGGCACAGTTAAAAGGCAGATGAAAAATAGCACACTGGCTGGATTACTAGGAGAACAAAAAAGAAGATGAATGCAGCCAAAAGATTTAAGGATTAGTAAACTGCAATATATGATGTTTTTGCTTTTGGGTTTAGATATACTTTAACTATTTCCTACTTTATCCAAAATGAAAAAAAAAACTTTAACTCAGATTTTTAATATACAACATTCATAAACAGTTTGTATTAGACAATTGACCTTAGTTTGCCCTAACAGAATTTGAAAGGTTTACTAAAGACTAACATTTTCACCATAGGACTTTCAGTCATATCTCTCCACAATCAACTGATTAAGAGAACGTTTCAAACTGTCAAACATTTTCTGTGAAAAGCAAGGCAAATACACCTACACTTCCAGTAAAGGAACACCAGCTCAACTGATCATCATGAGTCAGGGATTGCACTCAACTCTGCCTATAAGACCTCATTCACACTACTAACAGCCGGCCCGTACAGATCCGTGCTGCGTGCACGGCCGTATCGGGCTGCTCCCGAGAAGGACAGGTGCTGCGCGTGATTGCACGCAGCAGTCTGTTCTTCTCTATGGGAGTATGCGGCCGTACGCTCACCAGAACTGCACGTCCGTGTGGGTGCGGGTGTCCGTATTTGTATGCAGACAGGATGGATCCTGTCTGTGTCTGAGCAGGGAGACCCGTATCCGCATGAACATGCAGTTCGGGTGAGAGTACGGCGGCGTACTCCCATAGAGAAGAACAGGCTGCTGCATACAAATCACACGCAGCACCTGTCCTTCCCGGGAGCTGCCCGCTAAGGCCGTGCACACAGCACGGATCTGTACGAGCCAGCTGTTGTGTGAATTAGGGTTAACAAGCAACCAGTGGTAACTACAGGTCATTCCACCTATCCTGGCCAAAAAAGGACTGAATAATCTTTACAAATAAAATTAAGGTTTTCTTTGAAAACAATGTTTATTTGATTGTAATTTGGTACTACAAAAAAAGAAACAAACAAAATGAATGAACATGAAAAAAAAACATTTACATACAAATAGTTAAAAAAACAAAAACTAATTGACAAGGGAACAAGGGAAAGGAATAAAAACAAATTATTGGTGCTAAGGGTTAATTAGAAGTATCCAGTATTAAAATATCCAGTAATAAAGAGTAGACAATTTTATGGGGAAAACAATTATTTTTATATATTTTTTACTTTTTAATTGCAGGTTTGCTGGAACAGGCATATCACAGGACAATATTATTTGCACAAAAGCACTATTTATGAATAAAGACTGCAACTTTTTTGCAGCCTTTATCCATACAGGGTCTGGCATTGTTTAATAGTTTGTGTACAATTTCTTCTGTCTAACGATTTCAGTTACAAAAATTTAAATTTTGGCAAAAATCTGCTAATGCTTTCTCTGAAGTTACCCGCGCCCTGTGCATATATGGATTATAAAGTAGAGATAAGTATTATAAAGTATAGATTAGCTAGTAGGTGATAATACATTTTTCTAAATTTTGGAAGGGGTTTTTATCACCCAAAACATCTTGGAAAATCTCTTTGTGACTGGATACTGATTGTTCCCTTTTCAATGAAGACATAGCAACACACCTTTTCATCATATACAGTAGCAATAAGATTTCATATTTCACTACTCACTTTGGTTAACTTAAATTTTATTGGGTTTTTGAACTTTGTACAGCATAACTGTTATTTGCACTTCCTTGTTACAAACAGTTCAGATTAATCCAGAATACGACGGTCAAAATATAATCAGGTAGAAAGAGATATTTGCTACCAAGTTATTTCTTCATATAAAAACACTCCTAAATTTAAAGACAAACTATAGTCAACATATATTTTTTCAGTTTTCACTAGAGTAGGGAAGGTTTTCACCCCTTTCCACTGCCAAGTGTGCGTGCGTGTGTGCTGTGTGTGTGTGAGGCAATTAAAGTCCTGAATCTGCAGCCACAGCCCACTCCAGAGATTGCTCTGACTTTTAGTAGGTCACTGCACATTGCTGATGGGGAACATGGTGGCTTGAGAGGTAACCACTGAGTGGTTATCAATCATGTGATCACTATTAGTAATCAGTCATAGTGATCAGGTATTGTTAGTAAACAAACTTTCCTTGCTGCCTGTTACATCATATCTCCTATTACTCACAGCAGATACAGAGGAGATATGTTTGACACGCAAATACAGAGGAGATATGTTTGACAGGCAGTCACAGTACAAAAGGTGAACAGAAACAAAAACGTTTACCTAAAGTTAAAATAAATTAATTAATTACAAATATTAAATTGAAATATTAGGTTATATTGGGTTAGCTAGTTAGTTTACACTGACATATGTATGACAAAACCAACACATATTTGGGGTCTTTAAATAATTATTTCTTTGAAAACAGTGTATTATGTATAATTAATACTATTTCAGTTATGTTCACTCAAACATGAGCTGCATATTTTGCATTTTTGACCATTTCTCTGATTATTATAATACAATAAATGCTCTGGCGGAACTACCAGGGTCGCAGCGATCGCAATTGCGACCGGGCCCTGGCGTTCCGCCACTTGGGGGGGGGGGCAGCAAGGAAGTAGAGGGCCCCCCGCGATCGTGCCGCTCCTTCCCTGTCGCACAGCCACCCGCAGAATGTACGGGCGGTCACTGATCTTGGAGAATGAGCTGGTCCCGCCTCTTAGGGGCGGAGCTAAGAGGGTCGTCTCTTAGCTCCGCCCCCTGGCCGCCAAGACGAGAAAGAGGGCCATGGGCCTGCAGGAGAGGGAAGGTACGTTTGGAGTGGGAGGGGGCGCTGGGAAGAGAGAGAGAGTGTGTGTGTGTTGCTGGGACTTGTAGTCCAGCACAGCTGGTGGTAATCTGCATTGCTGTATGATGATTACACAGCAATGCAGAATAGCACCAACTATGTAGGACTACAAGTCCCAGCAATGCATTATGGGGGGGTGGGGGGTTGAATGCTGGTGGTATTCTGCATACCTTACTTTTATTATAATGTATTGCTGGGACTTGTAGTCCCGCATAGCTGGTGGTATTGTGCATTGCTGTATGAAGATTATACAGCAATGCAGAATAGCTCCAACTATGTAGGACTACAAGTCCCAGCAATGCATTCTATTTTAAAGAGGGGATACACCAATGTTAATACTGCGCATTTTCACAAGTATTCATACTCGTGAAAATGCCCCGATACTAAACGCAGATACCGGTGTTCTGTCGAGATCGCTGACCTAGTCAAATTTGACGACATCAGCATCTGCGCTTACACACAGACCAATATTATCGAGGAAACCGGGATTTATTCACAAAGTATTTTGTTTAAATCGTTAATAGTGACCGATTAATAATTTCCTGACACCGTACATGGCAGCATACAATGGGTATGGCTCCGCCCCCAGCCCAATCACAGGACCAGTAATACTATAAATTAAAGCCCGCCTCCCAAGGCCACCATTCTTTCTTTTTTCTGTCCTCACTACTCAAGCCGGTTATACTAAGAATAGGTTGGAGTTTTTTCCCTCACCTTGCTTATACAGCTGCTAAACATGCAGCATCCTGCGTCCAGCTAGTGGATTGCATCACAAGGATTGTACAACCTTTAAGCAGTACTTGGCCTACAATCACTTGCAGGATGCTGTGCCAGGTTTACCCTGCAGGGCAGCAGTGAATAAACAGGAGAAGGATGGAGGTCTGAAGCCTCCCACGGTGGTGATGTACTTTTATGAACTGCCCTTTCTTGACAGAACACCGGCACTAACATTTTAAACAAGCAGCTGCCTGAGGTCCCACGCTTGCTGGGGACCTCGGCAGCCTTGCTGTTAACCATGCAGTGCTGTGGGGTTGGGGGGGGGCCTTCATGGTTTCTTGCACTGGGGCCCTGAAGGTTCTAGTTACGCCTCTGAATATATGTTTACGGTAGTTTTAAAAACAAACAATTTAACGATCCATATGTGCTTAAAAAAGTTGTCTATAAATCATTTAGCAGTTTAAAAAGTTAGTGTAAAGGTGCCCATACACCTTACGATTATCGGACGAAACTTTTCGTCCGATGATCGAATAGTCGTACGATTTTCGTACGGCAGCCCCATCCTGCCCTGATGATCGCAAGATTAATTTAGCCGTAATTAACGAAAAGCACCTGGACGAAATGCGGTAATTGATTTGCAGTATTTTCGTTTGCGCAAGCGCAGTGTAGATCGTACGACTTTTGACGGACGGAAACGCCAGCAACCTTACGACAATCGTACGATCTAGCAAAGTTTTCAAACATGCTTGACCGTCAAGTCGTACGATTGTACAGTACTGTCGGTCGGACACTGCAATGCACACATACGATTATCGGCCGAAAAGTCGATCGCATACGAAAATCGTACGATAATCGTAAGGTGTATGGGCACCTTTAGGCTGGGCACACACATTACAACCATCGCAAGACTCTTGTCTTGCGATGGTTGTAAGGTAATTAAAAAAACCTACGATCTGCCTATCTAGGACAGGCAGACCGTACTTGCGATGACCGCAATGCCGAACGGGCAGTGTGCGCTTGTCCGGCTTTTATCTTATGAACATGCTACACACCCGCCGAAAATCGTACGATTCTCGGCGGGTTTTCGAACGTGTTCGTAAGATAAAAGTCGTGCCACCTTATAGTAGTAGAGGTCGCACGGCTTCCACACACCTTATAATACTCGTACGATCGCGGGATTTCCCGCGATTATCGTACGATTATCGCAAGGTGTGTGGGCACTTTAAAGTAAACCAGTTTATACTAAATGTTAAAAATTTGGTTTTGATGACACCTTGATATGAAAGGGTTTACATCGCTACCACTTTTTATTACATGAGAGAATGGGGAAAATAAACCATACATGATGGCAGAAACTGTACAGATACCTTATATATTCAAAATGTTTTCATGGCTGATTTACCAAAGGACTTGAGTATCGTCAACTGGATAGATTGAGTAAATTATCTCTTTAATTATCCAATCATCTCTTTAATTATCCAATCATGTGCAAAGCAAATTTGTGTTATATTGTTTCATCTACATATAACTAGGTATTTGAAGTGAATACAGGGACAAATTACTAAGTGAAGATTCTCAACTCCATTAGTAAACCACTCTGATGTATTTTTTTTTTTTTTTTGTCGCTTACACATTGTGAAACTAAACTTTTTTGAAACTGAGCTCTGTGGCCATTATCAGATTGGATAAACCGTTCTTACTTAACCAAAGTAGCTGACATTTGAATTCCATCTGTTAAGGTTACCAGTCAAGATTATACACACAGAGAGATGATTGATTTTGTACTTTTGTCAAGACGTAAGCAGACAAAATCTAACACTATTTTCTATATCATAATATTTTCTAAGGAAGTCTTTTGTAGTGAAAAAAATGTCTAAAAAAAGAGTGGTGGTTTCCCTCACTTTTAGAATGACTAATCTGGTGAATAACATGATTTTCCTCTAAGACATGTATCTTACCTTTCGGGTTGGATGATTACGCTGAGTAGCAGTTGGGCTGAGTAAAGGGCTTCTCACACACTTATACCACACAATAGTGGTGATATTTTTTTTTACAAAAACTCCTACAACTTCCTACTATAACACAGAATTCTACAGATAATGTGAGCACTTTTAGAAAAGGTACAGACAGGCAATGTATGCTGAAGATCATATACAGAAACTGTAATTTAAATTAAAGTGATAAGTGTGTTAGCATGCTCATGACAGTGCAATGTATAGAACACTTGTGCCCAACCATTGCCTGTAAGTCACACGTAGCTTTCAGCTACTTATAAGCAGGTGCTTAGCACCTGTCTGACTGCAAGAAAAAATTAAAGAGTGCACAGATCTTGTATATTAAAGCAATAACAATGTATTGTTTAAAATAAAAGTGTCAACTCACAATGTTCCCACTTGGGACAGTGCACATCAGGCCAGAGGTGATCAGTCCACTTGTAGCCCATGTCATGGACAGAGTCGGGGCTGGAAAGAATGGTGGAGCGGCTGTCATTTCTGTAGCACAAGACCCACTACATTGATCTTAAGAAAGCGGCGTCTATGATCTGCTGGAACTTGTTAAAGATGTCACCAGCACACCATATTGAAATGAAGAACATGTCTGTTTATTGACTCTTCATGTCAAAACAAAATAATAACAAGTCTCAGTATTGGTGGCGCCATCCGCGGTCACTTCAAACACCCACGCTGACAAGGATACCTGGTAAGGAGTGCAGCAGGATTCTGGAATACACATGATCTGCTGGAGACACCACTAGGGAGATGAGGTGCAAACTGTGTCTGAATTGGGTCCAGGGAGCAAGGCGATGCATTTTGAGGGATTCCCTCTTTGTCAAGCCCTCATTATGGTGGGGTGCCTCCTATGTGTTGCTTCCAGAAGATTTACACTTTTTTCTCTGCCTTTATTTTTATTCCATTGCTGGTCTTTTGCTTTTTACCTGTCTGTATGCTTTCCATCTGCATGGAGCCAATCATTGGTTGATTTATTTATGTCATAGTGCGTTAAAAAGACACAATAGTTCATGAAAACTCAGAGGCAGACCAAAAATCAGACCTGCAGTATATTTCTAGCACAGCACACTGCAACACACCAAAGTACATTACCATGTGTTGCAGTGCGTTGCAGTGCAGTGCAATGAACAACCCATGTGCAGTGCAGTGGTGTAAACGGGTCTTAACATGAAGCTCTGAAATGAACCATGGGGGTAATCTAATAAACTCAAATGGGCTGTTCACTTTGCAAGGGAATTTGTACTTTGCAGGGTAAGTTTCCGCTTAGTTTAGTGAATGAGGTAAAGTCCTGCTGACTTCCATCATTCAATCATGTGCAAACAAAAATACTGATTATGTTATTCTCCTTGCACATGATCGAGTAGCTTTTGGAAATTGAAATGTCACCACATTCACCAAGCTAACAGGAACTTCGCCTGAAAGGTACAAATTCCCTTGCAAAGTGAACAACCAATTTACCTTAGTAAATCAACCTCATGGATTCCGCATATGATTGTTTTTTTAGTTATTTAGTTGACCTAAATAAAGTTTATTCTTGATATTGTTTTATAGAAGGAACTGGATGAGCTAATGAGTTATGGACCGTAATGTGGCAAAAAAAAATGTAAGAAACAACATTGTTAGATATGAGAGATATAAAGTGAATTAGTTAATGGAACAGCAATAGTAAATTTTAGCATAACATTAGGACTTCAGAATTTTTTTTACTGTATTAGCTTTGTTCCAGTGTGGTCTTTATTGTCATAATCCCATCAGGTATGGTAAAAAGTACACCTTTCCCCATATTCTAGATGCAAAATGAAAGCAGAGTTGAGTCAGATTACAGTTTAATAATCATTGTATATTCTTCTCTATATGTCTGCCATATTTAGCCCTGTTTGTTTCAAGCAATTTTTCAGTATCATAAATGTAACAGTTAAAGCTGTCAGCTATATAATGTAGGAGTAAAATACCAACTATTCCTGTTTATAGTCACCAAATCTAGTAAATATGGCCATATTTAGGCCATCATTACCCAAATATGGCCATATGGGTAATGATGTCAGCCAGCATCCCTGGCCCATTTGTTTACGTTTAGCTGTTGGATGGGGAATCTCCCACTCAGAGCTCAATGGGGCTGGGGATGTGTAATTTGTGCTAGATCACTACAGGTCCATTGTCATAGCAATCAATGAATGGGAAGCTGTCACATCAATAGCAGCTTACCAGCACATACATGCCCCACTCTGAGCACCAGCATCTCTTTATATGCCAGATCAGAGTTGGTCTTAATTGCCACCACTTTCCAAATGTGTAAGGGCTTGTTCACACCAATTACAGTGCGTTCCAGCTGCTGGAATGCACTGTATTGCATACTAAACTCCCCCTGTTCTCTGGGGCACAACAATGCCTGCGTTCTGGTCCAGTGCTATTGTAAAAAATGCTGCATGCACTATTTATTGGACCGGAACACAGGCATTGTTGTGCTACGCGTTCTGGTGTGGCAATCGCACTGCGCCCCCTTCTGCCCCAGAACACAGGGGGGAGTTTAGTATGCGATACAGAGCATTCCAGCACTGGAACGTGCTGATAGTGGTGTGAACAAGCCCTAAACTGGCAGTCTTTATGTCTGATTCTGCTGCAGCCATAGCAATAGGTTCTTAAAGTGTCTGAGTTGTAACTGCAACCGAGACTGTCGCAAGGCTTTCATGAATTAGTGTTGTACATGCTTTATTGAATTTCTCCCAATATGTAATACAAGGTTTATGCCTTACACTGGTTTTACAAAACATTCTAGTTTTTTTTAGAGAGGGCACATCAGTAGCTTCTCTCTTTGTGACTATCTGTCTCTCTCTCCACACTATTAAAGGAGAACTATGGGGTTAAGTCTTTTCCCCATAGTTCTCCTTAGGGTAAAGGGAGGACACAAACTGTCTGCATATTAAATGTGAAATATTGACATGAAATCTTTTATATTTACCTGGCTTAAAAAAGTTTTGTCTGACTGTGATAAATTAAGAAAATGTATTGAAAAAAACAGTGGGGGGAATTTATCAAGGGAGTTGCTCCACTTTTCTTTAAGTGACACATTTTCCATGTTATTTGCACCTTATTTATCAATACAGTCTAAGCCTTGATAATAAATGTCATTTTCATTAGACATGTTGGGCGGAATTTATCATAGCAATTGCGAGTGTTTGAACTTGCACGGAATATATTTGCACCAGATTTATCAAGCTAGTGTAATGTTGTTGATAAATGAGGTTTATTAGACTCCAGGAAAAAAGACTTCTAACTCCAGGCAAAAAGCTTAACTGTCGCATCTTGAAGAAGTGGTCATGGGGACTTATTAAGTTGTGATTGTTTCCTTAGGTGATGCTCCAGTTTCATACAGCCCTGGAACAAGTGCAGATGAAAACAGGTGCAAAAAACATGCAATTGAAAATGTATTGCAAGCTCTGAAGAAAACAAGTGCAAAACACGTGCAAAAAACGTGCAGTTGGAAAAGTAGTGCAAGCTTTGGGCAAAACATGTGCAGTTGGAAAAGTAGTGTAAGCTCAGGAGAAAACAGGGGCACATGTTAAAAGACAGATTTGCACATTAAAAAATTGATCTAAGAGGCTAAAACTGTCGTAATTGCTTTGATAAATTTCCCCCAGTATATATTCCTTTTAAAAGTTTGAGGTGGAAACCCTCAGTCTGTCCTGTTATCATAGATTCCATCAGTGCTGACCACAACATAGTATACTTTAGATCACCCACCCTGTCGTCCCCTCTATTCGAGGGGCGTGCGGCCAGGGGAGGCAGGTGATGCAGAGCCTCACCTAGTATTATGGAGGAAAAAGCTGTCAGCATTAAGTCTGAAGCCGACAACTTTTTCTCCATTCAGAGCGGCTTGTAACAGGTTACACAGCAGGGAAAGTTTACCTGCTGTGTAACCTGTCATGGATGGAGCGCTTCATGTTAATTACAGGCCGCGCTTCATCCAGCTTTTGAAAGCTAAAATAGGTTACACAGCAGCGGTCTTCCCCACTGCTTTGTGTAACCTAACACAGTGAGGCAAGAGCTGCAACAGCCTCTACTGTGTGTTAGAGGCTTGAGCTCTGTGGATGGTTTGGACCAATGGCAAAGTGCCATTGGTCCAAGCTGTCCAATCAAAAGGAAGAAAAAAAACCCACTGAGGACATCGATCTCGATGCCTCACCAGTGGTGAACAAGTGAGGGACAGGGAGGCTCCTCTCCCTCCTCCACCCAGCTTGGTGACCAGGTTGGGGCGGGGGCATGCAGACGGTGGTGAGGACGCGGGCTGGGGGCTGGCCTGGGGTGGGGCAGGGGCATGCTGGGGGAGGTGTGGGGGATGGCAGGGGGAAATGCCTCACCTGCCATGGACCTCACTGCTCTATTCACCCCCTTATTCTGCTCCATCATCTAGGCCAGTCATCTGCAAAATGGGAGGGAGTTTTACAAGAGTTAAAATTATATCTATTCTGACTTATTATCATTACTGTTTATATAAGCTTATCATATCCTCAACTTCACAAGTATGATTCTGCAACTGCTGCTTAAAAGGGAACTCCGGTTAAAATCAAAATGGTTCCTTACTGTGGTTCTTCAGTCATGGTGGGGCTCACTGCAAGGGTTCAATGCTTGTTTTTGTTCTAGGGGGAACAACAGAAAAAGCTATACTTACCTTCTGCCTTGCTTCCCTAGGAGCTCGCATTTTACTCTGTTCTCTGACACTCCAATGTGTAGACAGGGCCCTCACAATCCTCACTTACAATGCAGTAATGCTGGTCCTACATTGTACATGATGATGTCAGATTGCCTACTACGGTACTAACAGAGCAAGGAAGAGAAGCAGCTTTAGGGGGCCAGTTGTGCAACTGGGAGGTAGCCTGTGGGAGTGAGGAATAAGATAAGTACATCTCTTTTTGCTGTTCCCACTAGACAAAAACGAGCCCCATTGCAAGGGTCAAATTTATTATTTTCCTGGCTTTCAGCCTTTAACCCCTTCGTGACTGACGACGTACAGTGTACGTCGCCAGCATCGGGGCTGTTTAAACAGACTCCCGGTGACTTTTGCTGCCGGGACTCTGTTTAAACTTGTAGAGCCGACTGTCGGCTTTACAACAGAAGCGATCCTGGCGACTTACCTGTCGCCAGATCGCTTCTGCGTCCCGAAGAAGGGGCCGCCTGCCGGACACCCCCGCCGTGCTTCCCGGGCTCCGTTGCCCCTCCTACGGGCCCGGGACCGGCGATCTTTTTGTCCGTGGGGAGCTGGGGAGGAATTCGACGAACTTCCGTTCATCGATCCGCTCCCCGTTCTATGGGACCGGGAGCGATGCAGTCCCACCATTTTATTCTATAGGGTCTTGGCATTCAGAAAATATATAATGTTGGGGGGTTTTAAGTAATTTTCAGGCCTAAAATGTGGAATATAACATTGGTACAAAAAATGAAACAAAGGCCTCAGTCATGAAGTGGTTAAAGAAACCTATACTGAGGAAATAAGTAGGTTGCCTTTACTAACGTTTGCTTTTTAAAATGCTAGCTTCCTGGCTGTTGTGATGATCCTATGTCTTAAGTTTTTTGAATCCTTGACCTGGAAAAAACATGCAAGAGTCTTACTTTACACTGACTCTTCCTGCCATGTGCTTGTTCTGGGTCAGTGAGATCTGATGCCTGGCAAGTAGCATTTTCAAAAGGATGTCAGCAATGGCTGCCTCCATATTTCTGATAATACAGGTTTCCTTCAAGAACATCTTTGCAGATTCTTCTAACTACTTTAATGAATGCAAATTTTTCCATTCGATCTAATCAGTTATAGCTACCTGTCTCACTTAAATAATCTTTATGACAGAGACCTCATGGGTGTAACTCCTTTTTCCTATAGCCTAAATTTGTATTCGCTTTAAATTCATCCGGAAGTCATTGGCTAAGTGGTAAGCACTCTTGTGTTGGGGATCTTGTAATGATCTCCTTTCGGCCATCGATTAAAAGTTATACCAATTACACACATCCCATTATAAATGTTTATGCAGTTGTGTAACAAACCAGACTAGCTACAGATTACCCTTGGTGTCTGTGTGTGTTGATTTCCAATAGTGCAATATTGTACTTTACATTACAATTATGGTCCACTGACTGACAGTGAGCAGGTATCTGTATCTGCACTTAAAAGTTTTTCTCTGACTGTAGGTAAATTGGCTTTCACTCACAACCTGTCATTGTGTGACTGGGATAAGGGCAATATATAATCAACTTTTCTGAAATGGCAAGTTTTAAAAGTATCTCCTGAAAAAATGTGAACGCTACATACAGTAGATCATTAAAGTAAATAATGAATACAATAAGTTACAAATACAGTAGCCGGTCAATTATGCCTATTGCATCATGTCTAGTAATATTATCTAGTAAAATAATTAAATGTATGTATAGCCCAAACATTTTTTATAGATTTTAGATGGATTGAGAAAGGTTGTAACCCTTATCAGATTTTTATTTCTGTCCAAGTCCTCCACTGGGGAGAATTATTCTCTATATCTGTCCTGGTAACCATCACCATGAGGACTGAAATTGAGGGAGAATTAAAAATTTTGAGTTGTCACCAGAGGAAGAGACGAGAGGAAATCTTGGGGACTAGTGACCACTATCTAAGAGAGGAATTCTCCTCACTTTGGAAAGATATCATTTTACTTCCTGTCGTCTCCGGGGCAGGAAATGAAGGGAAATATCTCTACTGGAATGCAAACAGCAAAAATAGGTTAATGGGATTTTAATCTTTTCCTATTCCAAATTAAAAATATACATTTTAGTTATACACAGTATATACTTTAAACCAGATGAAACTACAGAAAGACTTCAAGCAAATACCTTTTGCATGTGCATCATTTGTTATTATGCCTAATCTTACCAATTAATTCCCCATAAAAAAATGTACAGTCATTTGCTTTGATTCTGTCATATACCTATTTTACCTAAACCTGAAATATCATAACTCCAACCCACTGAGCACAGTATTTATATTCTACAGTCCTGCGATACATTCTCTGCATGGCTTTGTTGTCCCCTTTAATCTGATATTACCACAATGATTTAGATGACTAACTATTCCTAATAATTAATTCACTTTTAGAACTTCATTTGTTCAAAAAAAATAGTTCCATCCTGCCTGTTTAATTTTTTCATCACTACAGTCGAAAATGATCGTCAGTTTGACCCTATTACCAATTAGTAAATCCAAAACAGATTTTTTTCAAATTAAATTCTACTGGTGTATGGCCAGTCATATCATCCTCTTTGTGGATAAAAAGACTTCCGAATCCAGCGGAGAAGTTGAAGCAATCTAGCTGCTCTCCCATAGCTTTTTTATTTATCATATCTCGATTTGAGACATATACCATTTAATTGTCCTCTAGCGCTGTTTGCTCCCATTTTTTGAGCAGTACCGGTCAAACATATATGCTGATCAGCTTGTCGGAGTATGTATGGTTTGTTTGGAATGAGTAATTTGGTTCATTGACCAATTTTAAACAGGGTGAACTGGTGGCGGCCAGTAGGTGTGTGTTTTTTGGCAAATCATCATCTTTTAATACATTGAATAAAACTTTATATTTTTGTACCTTACCAGGCATTCCGATCCTCATTGCACTGCCTTTTGATTTGATCTTCTTTTGGTCATCTAATTTCCCGTTTTACAGTAGAGGATTGTTTTTGATAGCCTATGGTCGACAATACCCTCTTTACTTAGGGTGAACTAAATTTTGGGCTTGGACTCTGGGTACCACCCCCCCTTTCTGTCGTACAGGTACCTCTTACCCATTCACAAGGGGTGGTGGGCGGCATCTCCTAACATTCCTACCAGACCTGGTATCAATTGGGGGGGTATCTCATTCTTTTTTTGCTCTTCTGCAGACTGTAAAAAAAAAAAAAAAAAGTATTTTTTTTTCTTTTGTCTAATGTCACTTTGCTGCAACTAATATTCATCCAGAAACAAAAATTCCTACAGACTACCACTAACAAATTTCTTCCGAAATTTTAGTTATGGGAAATTCTGATTCGTTTTCATTCGTCATTTCTGTCATTCGGATATATATACGAATTTCCGAAAATTCGTCTGAATAACGAATCTTTCCGAAACGAAACGCACATGTCTAGTAAAAATGAATTCCAGATTTTTCTGTCTGCTGTACTGAGAGATATGGAAACTGTGATTGTTGACCTCTCCTACTGAAAATGTTCTGAGGGATGAATTTGGAACAAGTATGGATATCAAGAATTCTGACTTTACTCTGACTTTCTAATCTGCATTGTTGTTTCAAGCCACTGATCTATAAATTATAAAAGCCACAGATAGCCAGGCAACTAGAAGGAGATAGAAAGTGATAGCTGCCGTACTTCTCTTAGTACAGGCTTCCTTTTAAACAATGGTTTTGCTTTACATGTAACTGACTTACAATATAGGATCACTGTGATCAATGTTTTTTTAAATTAACAGAATATATGCTCTTCTATATGGAACAAACAAATTCCTTTACAGTTGAACACAGGCTGGAAACGGGAGACAATGGAAGACATCAGTATCCTTCAATGACAAGAAAGTCCAGTATTTACCTCCTGTGATTGGTTCTGATAATTTCTGGGAAGCTCATTTTCTCACATTACTCCTAGCACGTAACCAACTTGTATTTCAGGTATACAATGATTATGTTTAGTATTTTGATGAACTTTGGATTTCTGGAACGTCTTACGCAAATGACTCATACATCTGAATATGAATATGTATAGCATTCAATAACATTTTAATTATATCTTTCGCTCATAACATTTTTATAATCCTAAAATAAAAGCAATGGTCTTTATCACCCTGAGACTATCTCAAACTGCCACTAATGTCTGCAGCGTCCGCTATTACTTAGATACAAACTTTATCAAAAAGGCAAGAGCAATGATGATATGCAAAGTTCAGTAACCAAATAGATTGTATTTAGTGTAACGGTCGGCACCGAGTCAGAAATTATCTGGACTGACTACAGTGATCTGGATAACATAAATTAGTCGTTGCGCTGTGCAAATCATCAGTGCTTTTTGCAATATCATATTGAGTAAGTATATTCATGTTACAGTCTGAACATAATTACATGTAATTGATGTTTAAAATCTCTTTTATGTTTACTGAGTTTGTGAAACTGATTAAGATAGCATTTTGTAACCATTAAAAAAACATTTAAGATTGTTGCTGTAGTTGGTGAATTATTTTGAAAAATATTGATATAAATATGTGTGTTTGTTAAAAGGGTATTATTCATATAGGGATTATGTATGCATGTGATGAACATAAGTGATGATTGATTTTCTATATACATTTGTTCACTTAAGGAATAAATGCAAGCTGACTTATAAAAGTCCATGGTTTTAGTTTTCTAGGAAGTAGAATTAGGGTTAAGGTGCACATATGGTACTCATCAATTATGACTTCTGGTTAGAACCTCCCACATTCCTTATTATCAAGAAAGACTGTGAGGCATTCTAAATCAAAGTTTATGAAGTGTTTACAAAGTATGTATTATATCGCTTTACTGTAATATTTCTTGATTAAGTTATTCATATAAGAAAGAACATTGAATTATGTATAAATATTGGTATTTGTAACATTATATAGTTTATTTGAATGCATTATAGTTTGCATTCAACACAAGAATCCTCTATTCCCATCCCCCTTCAAACCTTAGAGTTTGTCTAAGTTTCAGATTACACTTAAGGCTAGATGGCCAAAGAGGAGGGGGGCGGACTTGAGCACAAAGGACACTCACACGCTGGCATGCAGGACACACAGACACAGACATGAGGGACAGAGATGCTAACACTTTAAACACTTACAAGAACGTATTTATACATCCACATATTTCTATATTTTGTTTTATGCTATTAATCTTGTAATCATTTGTAACTTTGTAATTAAACACATTTTTGAGTTTTAAGCAAGAACGGAAGCTATTTTTCCTCTTTTAAACTTTTCACCTTAAGAACAAGTATATGAATATGACATAAAAATATGATATCAAAAATCATATTCTACAGTGTGTATGTATATATATATATTTATTTATTTATTTTTTTCTTACCTGTATTGTGAAAACCACTAACCAAGGATAACATCAGTCCCAATGTAATCAGGTAACGATCCATCTTGCAAAATGAAACTCACAGTGCACAAATCTGGAAAAATCATTCAGGCAGCACAGCAGTGCTTTAGAATATGAAGACTAGTGAAGATTACATAGCCGACAATCTGAATAACAAGAAGTGACATATCACACGCATACACTGTCCTAATAGTCAGGAAATCACACTCAAACACCAAAGGTTGTTCATATAGGAAGTGGTTATTGACTGCTTAGAGATATCCATTCCAACCGAGACATACTACTTTCATTTTTCAGTTATTACTCATAGTGTGACTCTTGCTCATTGTGTGAATGAATTCCTTGAACTAACTCACAAATTATAGACAACTGATGTCATCAATTACGGTAAAAATTAAATCAAATCTATAAAACATCCCCCTAATCGAGTAAAGGAAAACTATAGTTTACTTTTTTTTAAGAAAGCATATAGCTGTAAAATATTTATTTTTTAGTATGTTCATGACTACAAAGATAAAAACAATATAAAAAAGGTTGTGGTTTTAAAGTCATGTGAATATGAAATACTGCATATAAATATATACTCTTTTGAGCCATCAGCTGCGCTCTAGGCTTCTTTCCACATACTCACCAAGCTAATCTTAATTGCTTTGCTGAAATAAGTCTGTTTTGTTTATAGCTTGCTTAAATCAAACTGGACAATAGTTTATGAAGATTTAAATTGCATGGTCACTTATTTCAAATTACACACCAACATAGTAAGAATGTTTTCATATTGCTCTTAAAAATATAACTTTTATGAGTCATTATATGAGGAATCAAAATATATGACCAAGGTGAGGCAAAGCTTTTAAAACTTCAAGCTTTTGGTGTTCTATGGTGCCAAAACCAGGTACTCACATGTCACCCCCTACCAATGTTATTTTAAAGGTACATGTTATCTTTACTAGGGGCGATGATTTACATTTCTTTTGTTCTATTAAAGAGACTCTTGTGCCAGTATACTAAAGATTTTACCAAAGAGTTGAGAATCCTCACACAATAAATTGTATGAATATTCACTTCAATTATGCAGACAGGTAAAGATTAAATAAGTAAACAGGAAATTGCTTTCCACATAATTGGATAATTGAAGTGAATATTTATACAATTTATTGTGTAAAAGTTATCAATTGCTTCAATAAATCGATCTCTCTGTCTTTAAAACAAAAAATGAAAGAATTGCTGCATGTAGCAAAGGCAACAGCCTCAAATCTTCATGTTATGGCTGATTATCAAGTAGAGGCACAGCTTGCTGCTTCATACCACACATATCATTATGATGGTCTGCCTCACTGGCCAATGGGAATGTGCAGGTGGCAGGAATGGGTGAGTAAGCTTATGCAAGCTTAGCTTGTCAAAATAGATGGCACATATTAGGCTTTTTAATTTTAGGTTGGAGGGCAATGAATGAAGCCTTGCTTAAATCTGTCTGTGAAGGTTCTCATTTATCCAGGTCATGGTATATCTGTAAAAAAAAATAAGTGTCAAGGCAACTGAACTTGCTGTATTTTTCTTGAACACGTTTCATTGGTCATCCGACCAGCTTTCTCAATCCTAGACAGGGAGGAGGATTGGTTTAAAAGAGGTGTGAAAGAGGCCATTTATGTAAAAATGGAGAAGCCAAGTTTGAATAGAGGTGGGGGGGGGGGGGGGGGGACCGGCTATTTTTT
>NW_017306294.1:1360457-1363518 GCF_000935625.1 Nanorana parkeri | reverse complement strand
GTGTGAGAGGGGGGGGGGGGGGGGGGGGGTGAGACGTCTATTGTCTGCCACACACAATGCTGTTTTAACACCTCTCTCCAGGCAGGTTAATAACACCTCCTAGCTCTAATTATGCAAATGCATCAACACATGGTTGTGACTAACAGATGTAGATTGGAGTGACATTCACCATATTTATTCCCAGAGAATTTTCGTGTAAGTTATTCTGAATTGAGAAAGCTGGTCAGTGACCAGTGAAACGTCTTCAAGAAAAATACAGCAAGCCCAGTTCCCTTGACTGTTTCTGTCCCCTATCTTATTATATTTATAACACTGATACAGTACTTGGCATATCATTTCATTGTACTAGAAAGAATAGTGTAGTGGGTACATGTTTTATGTATGTTTGTTTGTAGCAGCCTGTATGTATGTTTTGTTTTATTTTGCTGTTCTTGTAACTAGGTTTGTGCACGCAGCATTTTTGCCAAGTAAATTACTTTAAATGCTACTGGGTCAGTTTCCTTGAGCTCTACTGCACACAACAAATATAAATAATAAATCCTTGGGATCTGTAGTCCAAAGCAAAACACTGTGTGAACGAGGTCTTATTGTCTTAAGGGAGAACTCCAAGAAATTTAACAATTAACCCAGCAGTGGGGCTACCCCACAATGCAAGGATTCACTGTTTTGGTCTAGAGTCTAAACTAATGAAAAGAAAAACTCACCTGATCCTTAGTCCTGCAGCGGTGAGTGTTTAGCTCTCTCCCCTTCTGAGTCCTCACGTCTAATTCAGCTGCATTAGAAGTGATGATGTCACAAGTCCTTAGACTGCCGAAACCCAGGGGAGAAGAGGCTGTGGGGATCGGTCTAGCAGCCAAGCAGAACCGGGGATCAGGTGAGTATACTTTCTTTATGTTAGTGCCTAGACCAAAATGAGCACTTAACCCTTGCAGTGCAGGGGTAGCCCCACTGCAAGGGTTAAGTTTTACATTTCCTGGAATTCTTCTTTAAAAGTGAAACTTTCCTGGGTCATCATTGGTTTTCACCAAAAAAAATCACCAGACTACACAATAATATACAAAAAATATATAAAAAATGTGTTATTATTCCCGCATAAAGGACAATACTCCATAAAGACTAATTCTAAAAAAAACACTTATATAAAAATCTGTTCACAGAGACCTAGGGCATATAATTGTATAGATCACTAGTGTACCCAGATAAAAAATATCAAAAGATTGTACTCCCAATAGCAGCTGATTTGATTAGTGAGTAAAAAATTTAATTTAAAATTTAATAGTAGCGTGTATGATTACCTGCTCAGTAGAAAGCTCACTGAAATGCAGTGTGCATTTATCTCAGGTGTATGTACTTATATTTCACATCCACCACAAATGTATTGTTTTTTTATATTACACATCTAAAGGGGACATCTAAAATCCATGAAGATAGGACGCTAGGAACAAAGTTGATCTGCAATATATTCATGTAGGACAGTCCTCACAAGGAAATCATAGTAGAAAGCAGACTCATCATAACAATATTGCACAATTTGTGCATTAATGCGCACCAAACAGCCTAATTTCTGCTATAGCACATTCCACTGCTAATGCTGATTAAACAGTCTACCAAGACACAGTGCCATGCGTCCGGGAAGGCGCATGCATCCACTCTACTGTTGCATGGATCATTAGAACAAACTCAAGGTGAGTCAGTGCGTAAGGGTATGCATAGAAGTGTATATAACCGAGGTAAATTCTGAATTCGTGTCCCACCACTCCTTGGTCTTCATCAGCCTGTCACCATTCCAATGGATTATAAAGTAGGTGGCATGAAAATATCCTGTGCAAAAATCCAATAATTTAAGTCCATAGTGCGCCCTTTTATAAAGCAGATTTTCCAGCACGAAGGTGCTCCTAGGTCCTGTGGAACCGTTTACGCCCAATATTTCTTATAGCCTTTTATCCCAGCATATGGGGACTTCCTCAGAGGGAGGAACAATGTACAACTTACAATAACTCCAATTTATAAGTTGCTCCATAGTGGCGCAACATAAAGCTTCCACTATACATGCATGGGCAAAAATACCAAGTATCAAATGCCTCTCCACGTGTCAAGAGGAAAATATATATATAAGGAAAGCCAAGATGTCTAAAAAGACATCACATCCATTATATCGAACGCATACATCCGTGCATTTGGTCAATGGAACGCATAAAAATATGTAACCAATGCACATATAGTGAGAAAGGCAATAATGTAGCACATAAGTAGCACATCTACTTCTTTGGATGTAGGGCGTTTTGCAGCGCGTTCCTACGCGCTGTAAAACACCCAGGTGGGAACCATGCCCATAGGCAATCATTGGTTTTCACATGTTGAGCGTTTTACAGAGCGTAGGAACACGCTGTAAAACGCCCAGGTGTGAACCAGGCCTTACTGTTTCAAACCCGTCTAGGTTAGCTTCTGGGCAAAAGGTTATTCCTTTTGAAAGAACTTCTACTGGAATTCAGATCAAAAGAGGAAAGATTGATAACCTTTAACTTCTCCTGTGCCAATTTGACTACATATTGATCTAAATACACCATTTTGCAAATGGAAAAATGCTTAAGGTTAAACATTTAGCAAATTGTGCAACCTGGGGAATTGTATATTTGATAACTTGCCCTTGTGTCATTTATTATGTAGCAAAAGCTAAACGCATGTTTAAAATCAGGATGTCAGACCATATCTGTGATGTGGCATCATAGAATTTGAAATCCCCCATGGCTAGACATTTTAGTATTCAATCTATAGTTTGCTGAAGACATGTAAGCCAGCAGTCCGCAGAAGCACTATAAAAAAACCCAGGTCTGGTAGGAATGGTAGGAAATGTAGGAATAGGAATGAACCCCAATGTAAAAAAAACCAAAAACCTAGGCTTCCCCTCAAAAGTCATACCACACAATTTAGGTCAGTTAGAAATTTTAAGGGGGACTTCGACACCAAAAAGAAAAGGTGAGGTCCCCTCTAAAATTCCTACCAGACCCTTAATCCGAGCAGTGGCCTGGCAGAGCAGGAAAGGAGTGGGACAAGCAAGTTC
>NW_017306294.1:1328553-1360300 GCF_000935625.1 Nanorana parkeri | reverse complement strand
GCAGCAGCCTGGCAGGGCAAGAAAGGGGGGAGGGATGAGCGCCCCCCCCCTGCACAATACCAGGTCACATGCCCTTGACATGGGGAGGGTGCCTTTCCAGGGGGGGGGCCTTGTCCCCATGGCGATGAGGACAAAAGCCTCTTCCCCACAACTGTGGCCCAGTGGTTGTGGGGGTCTGCAGGCAGGGGGCATCCAGATGCTTCCCCCCCCCCCATGTGAATGAGTAAGGGGTAGTTGTTACCCCTACTCATTCACCAAAAAGTTAAATCAAAAGTTAATAAACACAGCACATTCTTGAAAAAAATCCTTTAATTGAACAAAAAACACAAACACAGTTTTTGACAATTCCTTTATTGTAAAAAAATAAATAAATTGTTCAGCGTTGTCGGTCAATGTCAATCAAGATGAACGACTCCAACTGACTTGCCGAAATAAAAAAAGTCCCAACACCGGCGACCCGTCCACTCCCGACGAAGACTCGCCACCAAATGACAGCTTTGGGCCGAATGTACCCAAATGGGCAGAGCGAGTTGTGATGTCACAAGGCATGTTCCACCCATTTGTTAACATTCAGGACCAGCTGTCCTATAATAGCAACAAAGTCTGTTTCCGAATAGCACTCGGGAGCTCCCGAATGCTATTTGGTTTTGAGAGCCGAGTTCTTGTTGTTATTATTAATATAATACACACTATTCAGACTCCTGAATGCCATTCGAGACAGGGAGCCTCAGCCGACCAAGTTGTTGTTATTATGACACCTTGGCTCCCAGTCCCAAATGGCATTCAGGAGTCCGAATAGCAGGGCCAAGGCATTTGGCCTTGTATAGTGCAAGGAGGGAGAGGCTGCTTGCTCATCCCCTCCTTTCCTGCCCTGCCAGGCCACTGCTCGGATTAAGTGTCTGGTAGGAATTTTCAGGTTTTTGGGGTCCCACTTAAAATACCTACCAAACCTAAAGGGTCCGGTATGACTTTTAGGGTAACCACAAGCTTTTTTTTTTGTTGGACATTTAGGTTGACTTCATTCAACAACAAAGTTTATTCGAAATGAAATTCGGAAAGAAATTGGGATGCATCTGAAATTTTCCTTATCGGAAATTCGGATACATTCAGATTTGTTATATTTTCGCTCAGAAATTCAGATATATCCGAAAGTCTGAATTTCTGAGAATTCGTCCAAGTGCCCTGCTCTGTTCCCCCACCAGCGCAATCTCTGCTGCCAACACTTTCAAGTTTCCAGGCATCCTTTTTGGCCATTGGGTTATTACTGATGATGTAACGCTTGCACATGAGTTACATCCTCCCTGGACCCCAGCCCATTTGCGTGTCTCATCTGCCAAATATCCCTACCTCCCAGCAATTTTATTTTACTGGCTTTACTTCCGCTTGAATGTTTAGTCAAGATAAGTCAAATAATGGTGGCGCAGAAGGTCCTTTTTTTCAATAACAAGGCACTTGCCAAAGTGTCGTTTATGGAAAACCTTGACATTAAACTTACCGAAACTAAGAATTAGGACTTTATATAATGTGGTTAAATTATTAGTAAACATTTGTGGTTGCGCACTCAGTCTTATCAAATGTCAAATCTAATGTGTTTTTCAAACAAGGCTGCCAACACTCTAAACATATAACATCCTTTTTATAAAAGTTGGTGCAAGTAAGAGAGATAAAAGCTGATTTGAGTTCATTGTTGGGACCAAGTTCACATTTGCTGTTATATTGTATGCAGGGCCATGAGCATTGTATATGCTGCCATTATTCCATAAGCCAGGGCTAAATGTAAATATAAATACTATAAATTAGTTGCTGATATTAAGAAAAAATTGTATATTCCCTGGAGCTCCGATATACTATACAAATCCCTTGAAATGCTGTCTATAATTGGTCCTCTAAGGTCATGCAACCAGGGTTAGATAAGCAGAAAAATAGGGGAGTGTTCCAAGTGAGGATCACAGAAAGTGGTTGCTTAAACAGACCGAGACCATTAAATCTTATAAAAATATAGGCTTTATTATGTTTTACAAAACATCAATTCTTTGCAACAACACTTCCGCTTCTTACTGACACAATAAAGAAACAACGTTGTTTGTGACACTCAAAACATTCATTCATACACACTATGGGCCCCACACACACTGCGACCAAGCTTAATCCCTGCAGAAACGAGGGAGTACTCCCAGATGAAGCACCTGATAGTGATCAGTGCTAAACCCCTTGACAGACGATGATTTGGAGTATAGACAAAGTAGATCAAGTAGGACAACTCTTTGTATAGGTATCCCGATGTCTGATGGATACTATTTATCAGTTGGTGATTAGTATAGGAAGTCTCTGTAATTCACCATGGATAGAGCAAGGGGACACATTCCTGTATAAGTAAGGTGTAGTCATGGACTTTCATATATCCGTGTTCTTTATAAATCTCTTTAAGGAGAAAAAAGTCCTTCACTTGGTTTCCTGAATCCTCTAAACCTTCCCCTATATCAATAAATTCCTCCCGTAGTGATAGGTATTTTTTCGAGGGGGAGACCTGTGATGGACTATTTTAAGTTTGTTTTATAGTCAGCCGTACTCACAGTTGGTCGTCTCATTCCCCTCCTTTGCGAGTCCAGATATCCAGATGGAGGTCCTGTAATTTCAACATTCGTTGTTAATGTATGGCTCAGTTGTAGGGGGAGGATTTTGTAGGGGTTTTTTTTGATTAAACTCGTGGTTTAGAGGAGATGATGTCTCTCCGTTGTTGTTTTTTTCGGGTTGCAGTCAGCAGTTTCTTATACAGACTTAAGACCCTTTTACCCGCAGGCCTAAATAATGAAATGAACCTGAGTGTCTTCCTTTAGAGGAATTTTTCATATTACAAATAATAACATTAACGTAATGTCACCCACGTATATGCCCGTTCCACTTGAACAGTAAAATCCTAATAAATGGCCTGGACAACCCTGCTTATATATATTCAGATTTTTGAATAACTATATGCCTGATGTTTTAAATGCTTTTGATATGAAAGAATGGACAGCTGACATGCGGAGGTTTTTAGAAAAATGTGACCCTCATTAACACTCGATCATTGAACACGCACTTTGGATGCAATTACCTAGCAGGTGTGAAAGGGTTATTTAAGGTAACCATCCACCAGCCATCCTTATGGTTCTGACGAAGCTCCGGTGGGTGGAGCGAAACGCGTCTACCCGTTAATGTGTGTTATGTGACCCACACAGACGACTGCTTCCCTGAGAAACTGCTGACTGCAACCCGAAAAAAACAACGACTGAGAGACATCATCTCCTCTAAACCACGAGTTTAATAAAAAAAAACCCTACAAAATCCTCCCCCTACAACTGAGCCATACATTAACAACGAATGTTGAAATTACAGGACCTCCATCTGGATATCTGGACTCGCAAAGGAGGGGAATGAGACGACCAACTGTGAGTACGGCTGACTATAAAACAAACTTAAAATAGTCCATCACAGGTCTCCCCCTCGAAAAAATACCTATCACTACGGGAGGAATTTATTGATATAGGGGAAGGTTTAGAGGATTCAGGAAACCAAGTGAAGGACTTTTTTCTCCTTAAAGAGATTTATAAAGAACACGGATATATGAAAGTCCATGACTACACCTTACTTATACAGGAATGTGTCCCCTTGCTCTATCCATGGTGAATTACAGAGACTTCCTATACTAATCACCAACTGATAAATAGTATCCATCAGACATCGGGATACCTATACAAAGAGTTGTCCTACTTGATCTACTTTGTCTATACTCCAAATCATCGTCTGTCAAGGGGTTTAGCACTGATCACTATCAGGTGCTTCATCTGGGAGTACTCCCTCGTTTCTGCAGGGATTAAGCTTGGTCGCAGTGTGTGTGGGGCCCATAGTGTGTATGAATGAATGTTTTGAGTGTCACAAACAACGTTGTTTCTTTTATTGTGTCAGTAAGAAGCGGAAGTGTTGTTGCAAAGAATTGATGTTTTGTAAAACATAATAAAGCCTATATTTTTATAAGATTTAATGGTCTCGGTCTGTTTAAGCAACCACTTTCTGTGATCCTCACTTGGAACACTCCCCTATTTTTCTGCTTAGTTGCTGATATTACTCTGGAGCACATGGTCATGTTTAATGCCAAAATCTTATTTAATAATAAATAATACATTATGCTCATGAAAAGAAACGATTTTGTATTTTGAAATGTATCCAGCAGGTGTAGCACTTGGATCCTTTTCATATATTTTCCTGGGTACCCATAGATTTTCTTGTTGAATAGTCAAAAATATTATAATTTCTGCATGGTTAAAGCTATTTAATTAGCACACCATATAGTTATGTATAGAGTTAAAACCTTTGTTGTATACAGTTAAAGTATAACTAAAGACAAATGTATTTATTTTTTTAGAACTAGATCTGGCTGGAGTGAGAGGTAGCTCTAGACTCCAGGCGACATGTACTCCATGTATGTGGATATATAAATCAGAGTTCATAGATGTTACAGAGTAATAAATTATATTATTTATAGCCATAGCAGACTACACAACTGATTTGGGACCCGGAAAACACAGGAGGCCCAACACTGTCTGACTGCACAGTGATTAATGCAGGTGGCATTAATCACTGTGCATATTAAAAGCCTTTGGCAAATAAAATGAAGGTTTATATATAGCTTTGGTATGAATGCCGTTAGTATTCTGTAGCACTAGATGAAATGCCTTTTAGATGGAGATTACAATAAAGATTCAGGATATGTTTAAGAAATATAACATATGGCAATTATAGTTATATTTTCTTAACCTGAGAATGGATATGTAAATACCATTTATTCTGTTTGTGAACCAAATTAGCATTATTTTCTTGCTTAATAAAATATTGAAATTCCCCTTACATTTGTAGGTGAATCAGAAAGTCTCTCACAAGCTAGATGTGGCCTCATATGAATCATGAGTCATACTGCAGCCAGTAATTGAGAATGTGGTCTGGTGATGCGGTAAGAAAAATCCTGTTTTTATTCACCGGGTTCTATCTACTATGTTGATGAGGTTCTAATATCTATTTCTAAACACATAGAATAAAAATTTATACATTAAAACTATTTTGTACACTTTATTGTGTCAGCTTTAATTCCAAACTAACAAAATCACAATTACAAACAGTAGAACTGGCAACGTGGCCATGATCCCAATGTATTATTATGCCAAAGAACATCTGGCAAGGCCCAAAACTTTGTAGACAAATTTAAAATTATTCACAATTCTATTGATCATTTCAAGACTTCCAACTGTCCTTTTTTGGAACACAATCCCTCTAACCTCCTCAGTAGTCCATATTTTTTGGTATGTTATAACGACTTAAAAGGCACCATTTAACCACAAAAGTGTTATACTGCACTAAACCTTTCATCCAACCTCTACAGTATTCCATTTGCTGTTTTGAAAAAATTCAACACAAGAAAAATAGTAGTGAAAAAAACACTTGTGGGTTTAAGCAAACATTTTTTTTGCATATTCATTTTTCATAATTTGTTCATAAAAGTTGTCCCTAGTTCTCATCTCAGAAAATTGACATTGAACAAAATACTATGATGAGGTAGCATGGTTGGTTGTACCCATAATTAACCAAGCATAGCACTAGTGCAAGGCCATTCTTAGCAACAATATTCATTTGTTAACAGACTGATCTCAGGTTTCTGATCATTCTGGGAATTGAATCTGACTGTTTCAACATCTCTATGTGTGGAACCTGAGCTGCTTAAATGTAATTCAAACTATGTAAACAATTTGTAGGGGATTAATGGCAGCTACCGTATATACAACTACAACTAATATAACTATGTAATGCACTGCAAAAACTGCATCATATGGCTTAAAGCAGACCTTGTTTTTAAAATCGCCCAGATTTAAAAATAATGCTAGCTGAAAGTGAAAAGGGAATTAAAAATCAAAAGAAAAAAGTACCTTAGACCCCGGCTTCCAGACATTTCCTGTAAGTGCTGGTGATGTCACTGTAACTTTTCTTGGATACATTTTTGTGGGAGGAATAAATAAAGGGTAAAATATTTTCAATACTTATAAAGTAGTTAACCCACAGTTGTTACACAACCCCAGGAGTTTTTAATGATTTTAACATAAAATCATTAAAAACTCCTGGGGTTGTGTAACAACTGTGGGTTAACTACTTTATAAGTATTGAAAATATTTTACCCTTTATTTATTCCTCCCACAAAAATGTTATGTACTGAGGAAATATGGAGGCTGCCACTGCTGACCTACTATGCTAAATTGTAAGCAGACTGAACTGAAATGTGTGAGCCTCCAGAATTTCCTCAGCCAAGGGCCTCGGCGAGAAAATAGTGTAAAATCCAGGCCTTTGTACTCTACAACTTTGTCCTAAGAAGGAACTATAAGACTATAGTACCATTGCTTTAGATAGCATTTTGTATGACCCGGATTGCTCCTTCACTATGGAAAAGGTTCAAAATGTCAACTATTCCTTAGTTGTGAGCCCCAGCCTCAGTGGATATACCCCTCAGCTCTGTAAAACATTCTCTGATGCTCTCTCCCCATTATGACAACAACTTATAATTCTGTTCCTCCTGACCAACCATTGGCTCTCAAACATTGGAAGCTCTCAATACTCTTCTACCTAAACCAGGCAAAGATGCCACACTGTACAAAATCTATCATCCCATATCCATTACAAATTTCGATGTCTGCATCTATTCCTAAATTATAGGCAATAAACTCCAACCTGTTATACCCATTCTTCTTTAGATCAAGTAGGGTTCGCAATGAGTCAAGAAGCTTGTGATAGTACTTTAAAGATCAAATATGCCCAACAGAACTCCATCCTTGTGTGTCTAATCTCAGTGGATGTGGAGAAAGCTTTTGACAGAGTGGGATGGTGCTGTCGGGTCCCGGTCCGAGCATGTCGGGTTCCGGTCCGAGTGGCGCCATGTCGGGTCCCAGTCCAAGCCGCTGAGCGGGGACACACACGGAGGGGACATCCCGGCCGCACCGCTAGGCCGCGCAGGTGCAGAAACCTGTGACCCAGCGGGATCCGCCCCGCACGGCATGACGTCACTGCACTGGCGTGTGCGCGAGTGACGTCATCACGGCGGCGCACGCGCAGTGTACGCCCTCAGCCTATTTAAAGCCCCACAGGACTGAGAATCATTGCTGAGTGATTATCAGCCAGCACCAGTCGTCTAGTGATCTTGCTCCTGTAAACCTGTGACCTGGCTTCCTCCCTGACGCTCCCTCTGGATAACCCTTCTGTACCTTGTTGCCTGTATATTACCGACCCGGCTTGCCTCTTGACTCTCCATTGGATCCTGCAGTGTACTTCGTTGCCCGCATATTACAGACCCGGCTTGCCTTTTGACTCTCCATTGGATCCTGCATTGTACTTCGTTGCCCGCATGTTACCGACCCGGCTTGTCTAGACTTCTCCATTGATCCTCGATACCCTGCACGGCTGCCTACTCTGCCAAACACATCACCTGCTGCCGATACCTGGCATCCGGATCCGGCACCCGTGCACCCCATGTCTGACACACACTGTCTTCAACCCCAGTGCTCATCAGACGGGGTTGCAAGGGAGGTCCTCCTCATCATCTCGGGCCCACACCTCAGACCTAACAGGTGCTTTCTAGAGGAGACACTTGCTCAGATAGTGGTTATACCTCCTTCACACATCGTATCAATCTACCCCTTTGTTTCAGTTGGGTGCTGGACCAACTGGTGGATGGAGCCACAGCATACATGTAAAAGATATGCTGTCTGCACACCAATTCACTTCAGAAACACATCTTTATTGACGGGTAGGCAGCATAAAACTGCAACATTTCAGAACCGCGCAGGGTCCGGCAAAAGTGTCACAATACTGTGTCGTGACAGTTTTGCCTGAAAAAGGACCCTAAACGGTTCTGAAACATTGAAATTTAATTCTGCATACCCATCAATAAAGATGTGTTTCTAAAGCGAATCAGCGTGTGGACAACATATCATTTACATAATACATACTTGCTCAGATTGGACTTGGCCCCAATTTGATTAATAAAATACTAGCACTTTAACATTATCCGACAGCTAGGATCCGATCAAATGGAATATTGTCAGAACCCTTTACTATTCAAAATGGTACAAGACAAGGATGTCACCTTTCTCCTGTCCTTTAGTTGCTCGTAATGGAACATTTGGCCCTGGCAATTCGTGGCAATCCAGACATATACAGTTTTGCAATACAAGACCACCATTATAAAATGCCATTCTATGCTGATGACATTCTCCCTTATGTAATTGACTTGCAGATTTTCAATTCCACTTATCCTTAACAAATTTGAAAAGTTTGGTTCTCTCAGCAGTTTCAAAGTAAACTTTGATAAGACAGAGGCCCTAATATCTCCCTGAACACAACTTTCCATTCCATTCCTAACTATAGACTTCTCATTAAAAAAATATTAGACTCTTTGAAGACTTATGAGATACTTTCATTTCCTTGGCTAGGTCAGGTAAGCATGAATAACATGGATATCTTACCCAAGTTATTGTACCACTTTCAAATGACACCAGTCAAACCTTCTAAACTCTATCTTAATCTGCTTAGGGCCATGAGGGCATTTATTTGGGGCATAGGCGATCTTGTCTCTGCAGAGACATTCTCATTCGCCCCAAACCACAGGGGAGCTTGGCTCTTTCTGACATCTACCTATATTATGCAGCAATGACACTTAACAGGCTGGTTGAATGGTTCCATAACAAACAGAATAAACTATGGATCTCATTGAAGGAAGATATTCTGTCTCTGCGATTGCAATCCCTTCCTTGAATTCCGCCATCAGTGCAAACTTCTGTAGACTCCATGCTTCTATCTGTCGCCACCAAAATTCAGGTGTGTGATGACATGCTTAAGAAAGAGATATTATATTCAAGACCAGGGCTAATAACACCTATGTTCTCCAACCCAGCTTTCCCATCGGCCATGCAATCCCCCACATTTCTTATGTGGCAGAGAATAGATAACTTGAGAATAATCCACATCCTTCACAATGGTGCAGGTTCTCTCTCTTTTGGACATCCCTACTTCAGGACATTATGGTAGGTCCTCTTGCCTTAAACCACTGCCCTCCTTTACTAGGTATTTGACTACCTTTGAGCAGTGTGTCTTGCAGGAACAGAGACCAACCCATGTTGTATCTGCGATTTATAAACTTCTCTTACATTAATTGTTTCCCATTTACCCATACTTGCTAACAAATAGGGAGAAAGAGCTTGGACAATCTATACCCCCTGAGGATTTGGAAAAGCCCCCATGTGGACTCACAAAATGTCACTATCTGCTCTATATCAAGAGTAGAATTATGAAATGGTACAAATGTGGTATAGAAGTTCTGTAGATGTTCACAATGTGGAATATCCCGGATCTCTGTGGGCACTCCCTGTGGGAGAGGGGTACTATGACTCATCTATGGAGTACCTGTCCCCTTTTATATACCTTTTTGGAACAAAGTTCTGGCCATATATGATAAGATCAGGGCTACAAGTAATCAGTCTGACCCTAAGATTACCTTACTGTCAATTCTCCCTGGATCTTTTAAATCCATTAAGAAAGACCTTTTGCACGAGGTTTTGGCTGCAGCATGCACAATTATAGGGAAAAACTGAAGATCAATTACTGTTCCTTCGGTTCTGAAGTGGGTGTGTCAGAACAATGAGATTGAGTCCTTTGAGTCCATGGTCTTTCAAGAAGAGGATAGACCTGAACCTTTTCGGCTGGGGGATTATTTTAAGTCCTTGACAGGGTTCTCCTCATCTCTATAGTTATTCTGGAAGTAGAAGGAGGTGGTGTGTCCTACCCAACTAACAGAGGTAAACCCAGGAGAGGGTTCTGACTAACCCCTCACTCTTTTTTACTCTATTATTCCAACACTTGTTGTGTCTCTGTTTCTCCTCCTTTCTCCAAAACTAGTCTATATTCTTGTATATATTATTACCTTGCATTTTTTATAAGAGCAAGGCAACTCATAAGGCATGTATGTATATAACATTAGGATACTGTTTTTGATATACAGTATGTTAGCTGACCTGAAGTTGGATGTCTCATTTAGCTATTTCATCATACTAGTCAATCCATTACTTTAATACTCATGGTATGCTGGTAGGATAATGTGCTAGCTCTTATCTAGCTTTAATATACTTGTTATTGCCACCTGGAATGTATTATCTTGACTTCTGTATCTCCTGTCACAATGTCATATTTTCATTTCCTTATTGTTTCTGTACCATAAATGAACACAATTCTGTGCTCAATAAAACAGATTATCCATAGATAGCATTTTCTATAAACATCAATTGTGGAGTTGGTTCTACTTTAAACTAAAAGCATATTAAGAAAATAAAATATTATTTGGAAGTGTGGGTTGGAGAGAAAAGTAACACTTCAGAGTAAATATGTGAGCTGCTTCTCCAAGGATGGAAACACTCAACCTTCTTCCAGCACTCCAAAGAATTGTCAGAAAGGCCACCTAAAGTAGCAAGCTATAAGTGATTAATTTAGGGTTTACATTTACTTGATAGTGGACTTTTGAAGACCTAGATTTACGTGATTGTTTTATCTCTGAGCCAGCATCTCAATCCAGGAAGTAGATGCTAATGCTGGTTGATGCCTAAAAAAGACAGGGAGAGTTATGTGCTCTGCGTCAGAGGTAAAAAATTAACTAGACATGTTACACTACATATTAAATGTGCAGAAGTCTAGTATTTTTAAACTTGGAAGACTGAGGACATCTAGTGGTGAAAGATAAGTACTGGGGGGAATGCTGATTGAAAAGCTGCTTTAGGGCCAGCTCCCACTGGTCCTTTAAGGGGTTCTGAATGAGTTGCAGCTGCACCGTAATCATCTGATTACTGTGATTGGCTATCATATGATCAGTAGTATGTCCCACAGGAGCTGTAAAGCTGGCCATACACCTTAGGCTGGGCAACCATGGCGAGACTTTTGTCTTGTGATGGTTGTAAGGTACTTAAAAAAACACGTACGATCTGCCCATCTTGCATAGGCAAATCGTACTTGCGATGATCGCAAGCCCGCCCCCTGAGGGGCGGGCTTCAGATGACCACAATGCCGAACGGGCAGTGTGCACTTGCGCACACCGGTCGTCCGGCTTTTATCTGACGAACATGCTACACACCCGCCATCTGCACTTTTTCCATCTGACCACAGAAAATCTGCAGATAATTGTAAGGTGTATGGATAATGCAGATAATTGTAAGGTGTGATACCTGTGTCACTGTGTTGGGAGCCCATACACTGTTCAAATATTGGACAGTTTTTGAGGAACTGGCTGAAATTTGCACAGTGTGTGCCGCTGTTTGGCACCCTTTCGATCAGCATCCCTCGATCAGCCGATCGAAGGAGCCAGTCAGAAAATCTTCGATCGATCAGAGGCGGCTGCCCGCTCTGGTCGGGTATTCTTACAGGTGCCGCTATATGTAAACAGCGGGATTTCTCAATCGTCGTGCTGTTATTGTTGATGGAGGAATCGGGTCTATTTTTTCTGTTCAGCCCGTGGGTTGCCACATTTATGTGGCAGCTTGAGCTCAGCTGCTGCATTTATGTGTATGATCAGCAGGAAGGTGCTAATTCTTTTTTAATTATCTTGAGGTCTACTTTAACATTGGAATATTACTGTTGCTTGGGGAACTTTGCACAGCTGCACCTAATTCAAATCAAAATAGGAGGCTGCAGGGAGAAGAACCGATGGACTACAATCTCATATTTTTTTACTAATTTGTATTGAGATTGTAGTCCATCACAGGAGCGAGCTTGGAGTGGTGGCTACTTCACAACACACTCAGCTCAGGGACCATGGGCAACAAAAGTAGTCACCCTTCAGAAGGAATGACAGTGTCAGCACCAATTCAGAGATGATTTGAGGATCTACAGTCGAGTGATACACAAGAAAAGAAACTTTGTTGTTAATAGTTAAAAGGTTATTAAACCCTTGCATGTTTTTGCATATATGTACAGCTATCAAGCAGTAGATATATGCAAAACGATAAAAAAAGAAACTTTTTGAAAGGGTTAATACTTATCTGTATCTCCTCCACGCGCGCCTGTCGAGACGAGGAGAGACACAAGGTAATTATATGGAGCAGCGTGCACCCGCACAGACTCTGTGGGACATGAGCGAGGAGGAGGACAGAGGAGTCAGCGCTGGATCGGAGACCCGCACCAGCGCTGGAGGGACAGCAAAAAACTACAGGAAAGAAGAAGATCAGATTAAGAGACATAATTTAAGGTAAGTCCTTACTTTACCACTGTGGGGGAGAGTTTAGCCTTTAATGTCACTTGAAGGTACTTAAATGCTTTTTTAAGCTTTAACTTCTGAGTTTGGTGTCACTTTAAGAACACTATTATGGCTTGTTCACAATAGGGTTGCCACATTTTCTTCAAGTGAAACACGAAAACTCTAGCGCCATGAGCGGCAATTTTTTTGTTGTTGTTGAGAATATAGAGGAGAGGCAGCCAGGGGAGGGAGTGAGGAGACCAGCTATAGGGATTAGGGGACCAAATTAGGGATGTCCAGATACCAGTTCAGATACTTGTACCGAGTACGGTACTTGGTATCTGAACACCCCTACTACAAATCCCAGCAATACATTATACAGTAATGCAAAAAAAAACTGCTCGCAGTTCCAGGTCAATGCGGCTGCCTGAGGTCGAGCTTGTTAAGGACCTCGGCAGCCGCATCTGTCAGAAAGTTTAAAGTGTCAGTGTCGGCACTGAGTGTCCGGGTGCCCGCTGGCTGAACACTCAGTCTCAGACACAAGACTCCAAAACTGGACTGTCCGGGTGAAAAACCGGATGGGTGACAACCCTAGTTCACAATACTAGTGTTGCAGTAATGTGCATGTAACAACTCACTGTAGTGCACTCTACACGTGTTAGTATGTTGTGGTACCAGTCTTTTTAAATGGCATCCTAATGAACATCTAGAACACACCTTTGCTACAACCCAATTCATTACAAACATTCGGTGCATGGCAAAGCAGTACTAAAAAGGAGCTGTGGAAAAGATTTTGGAACAGATTTATTGCAAGGTTACAGCCTCAAGTGCCCACAATTCATCCTTTGGTTGCTCTAAAGTAGCACTGTGGCAATAAAACCTGCCCGACCACGTGTGACTGTTTAGAGTGAAAATCTGTCCCAATTTAAGTGATAAATATGTCTCATCAATACAGATGCACAGGTCTGTAAACCTATCATAAAGACTTTGCTGAATGACAGGCAGCCTCATTTGCAACTATTTGGGCACTGCAAAAACAGGCCTGTTATAGCTCAGTCATTCTAAATGGCCACCTAACACAACGTGCCGCATCACAGCAAAAAGTGTGAACATTCCATTCAGCTATAAATGGCTCCTAATAGGGGGGTTTCCCTCACTTTGGACATATTTTTTCTCACTTTCTGGTGTTAACAGGATAGGAGGTTAGGGAACTTCCCCTAACGCAAAGGTGGGCAAACACCAGTCCTCCAGCAGTGCTGAAACTACAAATCCCATCATGCATATGTCTCTAGCACTCATGCATGTGGCTGTGAGCATCTTGCAATGCCTCATGGGATTTGCAGTTCCACAACTAGAAGGCCAAAGTTTGCCCACTTAGATGAGAAATACATGACATGGCTTTTAATAATTTCGTACACTATCCAAAATTAAAAAGGTCAGCCCTTAGACAGAGTTCAAATTAGCTATGTCGTCACTAATTCTGTTCTGGGGCTGGTATAGGTAGAATACACTACACAACTAACGTCTGGCACTCATCTTGTCTGCCAAACCTAATGATGGCGCCACTCTATGTCTGCCCACTGCTGACGTCAGCTCAGCGCACATCCTGGCACGCGGTGGTGTCTTCTGCGTTCCAAGCCTCGTTGTCGTGTCCTCCGGTTGTGTTGTTAGTGAATGTGATTGATACAGACGAGCCCGGTTTCTTTGCGCCGGGCTTATATGGAGTATTTCTGTACACAGTAGGTGAGTGTTGGGGGGTACGCTCAGCTACGTGCGGCTTCAGACAAATCGGGATGTGTCTGCTTACGCGAGGCTCGGGCTTTGCGGCCTAGTGAATTATGCATGGCGCTGAACGCTACTCTGCAGTGTGTAGGCTTCTGTCTGGTAGTGAATAAATACGTCCCACGTCTAACAAGCTCATTAGTTTGTTTTTGTAGCTGCATACCTGCCTCATTCGGTTTTCTTTCTCTTTTGGGTGACATTCCCTGAGCTGCTGGTTGTATGATGTTTTATGAAAATGTACCAAAAGAATGTATATTATCTGACCCATGCCAAAATTCATTGTGGCTTAGTATGAAACCCAAATGAAGCCTTAGGCCCCATTCACACAGCCTGTGATTACACGTTTTAAAAACAGACTGCAGTATATCCCTATGGGCTGCTGAATGTGAGTGGACGTGCGACCCTGCCTAAAGCCGTCCACTTCAGGTCCATTGGACCAAACCTAAGAAATTTGTGTCCAGGTCTGCTTTTACTGATCTGACCAGATGTGGGTGGATATAGGTGAGAGTTTGTCCATTTACATCCGGTCACCCATCGTGATTACATGGGTCCTTTTTCCATCATACTAAGATGGTAGGAAAAATTGGAATGACATCTGTCTCCTTTTCTGATCCGACTCTGCAGGGGATCCTAGATGGGTATAACGGATGGTACCTGTGCAAAAGGGGACTCATTAAAAGGGTTATTAAAGGAGAACTATGAGGTGAGTGATTTTCACTCGCCTCATAGTTCTAGCCGACCTGTGACAATGAGACTGTCACATGTCAGCTTTGTAGACCGGGAAGTGAGCAAACACATACTGACGTTCGCTCACTTCTTGATCCTGTCACTGCAGAGAGCCGTGACTGGATTCCCCCCTCCCCTGTCCGATCCTCCAGCGCTGACTGGCCAAACGGGGGAGGGGGAGGGTACAGCTGGCTCTGCCTCTAGATAGGCAGAACCAGTTGTCACTCACGCAGCTGGGCAGATCCAGACATAATTGTCGGGATCCGTTTCAGCTGCGGGGTCTCAGTATACCGAGAGCTGCAGCTCGCGGTATACTGAGCTTTGGGTGACGGGAGGTAGCTAGTTTGTGTCCTCCTGTTACCCTTAGGAGAACTATGGGGAAAAGCCCTAACCCCATAGTTCTCCTCTAAACACTCAGCTTTTTTTGGATATATCTACTGCTAGCAAGCAGTAGATATATGAAAAACCTTTAAAAAAAAAAAAAAGTTTTACAAGAGGTTAACACTTACATGTGTCTTCGCCGCGCGCTCCCGTCAGAAAATCTGAAAAATTTGGGGCGGGTGCATGCGCAGTTCGGATTTTCAGCCGGGAGACGAGGAGAGACACAAGGTGAGTCTATGGACGCGTGCACCCGCATGCAGACACTGTGGGACAGGAAGTGCCAGCAAGAACAGAGGAGTCAGCACTGGATCAGAGTGCCATTGTCTATATATGTAATTTTTTATTGATTACGGTTGCCAACCGTCGACAGCCGCGGCACCCACCCTCATTATCTTTGCAACAGCTGTTTCGGTTGCGATCCGTACATGGACTTTCCCCTCGTTAAACACGAAGGCATATTGGTTAACCGTGTTTTTTTTTTAGCCAAGGCACCAACAATTGCTAAATCCTGGCAGCAACCCTCTCTAATCCATAGGGAAGTCATACAATGCATTACAGATACCATAACCAATGAGCAACCCATGTAAGGGGGTTTAACACCGCGGATGTCAACTGGTTAAAGTGGACCGTTACACTCAAAAATTCAATTCTACCAATGCATCCCTCTATGTATTATGATAATAACATAGACATGTCAGGTGTAAAATGCTGTGATTATTAAATACTTACACTTGCAGGGTATTCACTTCCTGCTTTGAAAGTGCAAATTACTATAGTTTGCCAACACAATGCACACTGGGATTGCCTTGTCATCAGCAGAGCATTGCTAGGAGATTTAATGAGATCTCAGGGAAAGGCATTTCCTGCCCTGAGATGATGTGCATGGTCACATGTGCCAGAGTTCAAGGAAGTAAAATGGAGAGCTAGCAATCTGCCCTTAGTAAACATGGCCACTGCCAGAAGGCTGGGGAAGAAAAGAGAAATAAGGTATGCAAAGAATACAAAGCCGGCAATCAGGACTGGATTTACCCTGCCTGCCACCCCAAAGCCAGTTCCCGCAATGCGCCCCAATTTTTTACTTATTTTTTTACGTTATTTTTTTATCATTTTTTTCACTTAACTTTATTGCTATCACACAGGAGCTAACAAGCACATGTGTGATAGCATTTGGAGGTGACAGGTTCTCTTTATTGAACCTGTCACATCCAATACAAGAGTTCTAGCACAGCACTGAGAGGAGAGGACGGACCTTGGAGTCGGGAGGATGCAGCATGCAGGGGCGGGGGGAGGACGGACAGGCTGCAGTCTTACTTACCTTATTTGATGCCTCTTGCTGTGATCATCTTCTTCCTTCCACTTGTTTTCGACAAGTCCCTTCAGTGCTGTTGCTGGTCTCTGATCCACCACATACTCCTCGTGCCCAAGGTGTCTGTCTGACACGCGTGCTCCTGGCTGCGTCCATTGTAGAGCTGCAGCTAACGATTATTAAGTTCGATTAATCGGTTAATCGTATAAAAATAAAATACATTTTAAAAAATGGCTCCAGTGAAGGGACTACTAGTTTGTATTGAGGTTGTAGTCCATCACAGGAGCAAGCTTGGAGCGGTGGAAGTAAAAAAGAAAAAGTGTGGTGTGCAGTATAGTCAAATGAAAAGTGTAAAATTTATACAGCAATGAATGCAGAATGGCACTGGCTATACTGTAGAGGACTACAAAACCCAGCAATAGTACATTATACAGCGCAATGCAGAATACCGCCAGCTATAGAGGAATACAGAAAATGCCAGCAATAGTACATTATAGCTGGCGGTATTCTGCATTGCGCTGTATAATGTACTATTGCTGGGATTTGAAGTCCTCTATACAGCGCAATGCAGAATACCACCAGCTATAGAGGAATACAACAAATCCCAGCAAAACATTATACATACAGTGTATAATGTATTACTGGTATTTATATTCCTCTTTAGCTGATGGTATAATTTACAGCACAATGTACCATCAGCTATAGAGGAATACAAATCCCCAGCAATACATTACAGAGCACCATGTGTGGGAAAGTGCATGCTTACCTGAGCAGTCTTCCAGCAACTTGCTTCTGAGATCAGGCCTGTCTATCGGCGGCTATCATCCCCACCACACCTGCTCCTCCTTACTTCTTCTCCCCGCATCCCTGTGCCGATCGTGGATGCGGGCGGTGGGCGTGAGGCGGGGAGGAGGTGCGGCGTGTGGATGCGGGTCTGGCAGCGGCGAGCGTGAGGTGGGAAGGAGGCGTGGCGCACAGCTTGTGTGGAGCCGTGAACAGGGCCAACTAATCAGAGGCCGATTAATCGATGATTGAAAAAGTTGACAACTTTTTCAATCGATTATAATCGATTATGTCGATTAGTTGTTGCAGCCCTAGTCCATTGAGCTTCAGTGTCTTGCTTTCTCCCCTTCCCTCTACTGCGCATGCACGCACAAACTTCTTCACAGCCGTTCGGGAGCTGTGATCGCTTCAGCCTGGAGCGAGCGGCGCTGGAGCAGGTAAGTAATTAGGTATTTGCCTTATTTTTTTTAATCATGGGGCATATATCTACTGCTTGCTCTCAGATATATGCCAAAATAGAAGAGACTTTAATTGTACTTTAGCTATTAACAAAAAAGTACCTTATTTGTGTATCACTCGGCTGTAGATCCTCAGATCATCTCTGAATTGGTGCTGACACTGTCCTTCCTTCTGGGGGGTGGCTACTTTTGTTCCCCATGGTCCCTGTGTGTGTTGTAAAGTAGCCACCCCATTGGCTACATTTCTGTTGAGCCTATAAGTACAACAGGCACCCTCCATCTGGACAAACTGTCTCCCGAGGACAGAAATGTTTTGTAGCCTCTAAAATATATATGGCCAAAAAAAAAGCTTGTCAAAGATAGTGGGGGGAATTTATCAAAACTGGAGTAAACAAAATCTGGAGCAGTTGCCCACAGCAATCATTCAGCATCTCTCTTCAGTTTGCTCAGGCAAGATTTAAAAATAAGACAGAGAAGCTGATTGGTTGCAGTGCAAATCTGCTCCAGATTTTGTCTGCCACAGTTTTGATAACATTCCCCCCCTATGTATTTTATAGCTAGCCCTGGATTGCTTATATTGCAAAGCATGTAATTCACTTAAACAAGCGATAGGAAATCGGCCTAATACCCAAAATAAAAACCTGTCAGAGATTCCAACTCTTCCCCACCTGTCTAAAATAAATATAACAAAAAAAAAAAAGAAATAGTTTTGCCTGAAGATTGACTTAAAGTGACATTAAACCCTCTTTTTTAACATGAAACAATACTGTAATGTGTGCCTTACTGTAATCCATGGTTGTTTCCCTTCTCTTTGCTGCTCTTCCTTTTAAATCCTTATCTCTTCTCATGCTGGGGAGAACTTCCATTTTGCAGCAGACTGCCTCTTCTCTGGAATGTTACATGGTGTCTGTGTGCGCGCTCCCGACCTGAGCCAGGATGCAGGCAGCAGCTGTTGCCAATCTGAAGTGGGCCGGGATGTGGATGTCGGGAGGACGTCATCCTGTAGTCCTGGCTCAGGTCGGGAGCGCGCACACAGACACCATGTAACATTTCAGAGACAAGGCAGTCTGCTGCAAAGGGAAGTTCTCCCCAAGCATGAGAACAGATACAGATTTAAAAGGAAGAGCAGCAAAGAGAAGGGAAACAACCATGGATTACAGTAATGCACACATTACAGTATTGTTTATGTTAAAAAAATCTGAGGGTTTAATGTCACTTTAAGACCATTAACAGTAGGTGACAGTGGATATAGAAGTGCTTCCGTAGTTCACAAAATAACTTCAGGTAAAGAAAAACCTTATTTTGACTCTGCAGTAAGGACAATATCCTTGTTCATTCCTGGCTGGTGTTCTTCTATAATTTGTATTCACAGTTTATTGTTTTGTTTTCCCTCTGTAGGTTGAAAGGTCAGAAACATGTCTTTATATGACGATTTAGGGCAGGTTGAGACTAGTGATTCAAAAACAGAAGGATGGTCCAAAAACTTTAAGCTTCTGCAGTCACAATTGCAAGTCAAAAAGGCAACTTTAACACAGTCAAAGGTAAGCAACTGACTGCAGTGCTTTTCATTGTTTTCTTGCTCTCTTTCCTTTTACCACTTTTACACATACTGGTTTTATTCACAAAGTCTAGTAACAGCAGAGCAGAACTTTTTTTCTTTGGTTTATATAATCAGTACAGTAAACTCTTGTTATCAGTCACCCAAGGGGATCAGCAGGTGGCAGATAACTGTAGTTTTTGGTTGCTTGAGAGTTAATGGTAAAGAGAAAGGTCTCTCTCGGGTCCGCTCCTCTGCTCAGTGGGCGGGTGCAATAGCCAGCCTGCTATTGGTTATTTCAAGATGCAGTAGCTGGCAGTAGCTAGATGTAAACAAAGATTTTTGTTAGCAACTAAATAAATGTTGCTAACAAAAATTTTTAGTGTGCACCAAACAACTGGCAATTTTATAACATGCATCAAGCCGCCGGCAAAAAAAATAAATGAGTATATATGGCCTCGATTTTTCTTTTTTGCTGGTTACTTGAGAGTTCTGGATGATGGGGAGTTTACTGTACATAGAACATATGCATGTTTACAATAGAAGACATCATAAATGTTATCTTTCCTTGTTACACCTCGTTTATTAATCTGTTGCCTCGCAGTAGACAGTATCCGTTCTTCTTTGCAGAATGATAGAGAAATGAAGAGAAGGCTCTGACTGTCTGCAGTACAAAATGATCAATTGCCCTGTGACACTTTTATGAGTGTTGCCAATTTTTTCCTTGTGCTGATGAATACTCCGTGGGCTTTATAAATATGTTGTTTCTTGTTTTGTAGACTGACCTTTACTTGTTTGTAACTGTCATTGTCATGATAGATTCACGCTGACTACTTGCTGACCACCTCTAAAGAACAAAATGTGATGCTGACCCATGGCTTTGTTATTTTGAATCACTAACTTGGAGTAAGAATGCAGATCAGGAAAGTCAGAGAAAACTGAAAAGGTCTTATCTGCATACTTTTTTCGGGTCATAATCACTGGGGAAATTAATAAAAACTGGAGCAGACGGAATCTAGAGCAGTTTCCAGGACCAATCGGCTTCTTTAATTTTTAAATCTTAACTGAACAAACTGAAGCGTTAACTGGTTACTATAGACAACTGCTCCAGATTTTGTCTACTCCAGTTTTTATAAATTCCCCATACTGTATTGTCACGAGGGTCAGTGTGACAACCAGAGGATCTCACCAATGACAGTACCCTGGTTTCTCTAATGACAGTTTTGTTTTTTATTCTTTATCACATTTCATCAAGTAACAAGCAAAATAATAAAAGACACAGTCTCTAGGCATACATGTACCATACATTCACATGGAATGGCCAGTATTCATAATGACATTTTTTACCTTTTATAGTAATGTGGTCAGTTTGAATGCATTTCTATGTGTTGTTTGTATCACTTCTAATCATTTCAAAAGCAAAGCGTTAAAGCGACCATGTCACCACAGGTTTTTTTATTACTCCTTGAACACCCTGTTAAGTAACGGTCCGCAGCAAATATTCCACAATTACAGATGTGTATCATACCTGCACACCACCTCAGGCTGTGGTTCCTCTTGCCAGTTTGTATGTCACTACAGGACGTATGAATTAGTGGGAGAAATCACAGCAGGGGTAATGGGTACTCAACCCATCTTAATGGTGGCATATCTGCTGCAGTCACCAATCAGGCCACTGGAATGGTAAATATATTCCCTCTTATTTTACAGGGTGTTCATTGAGCCAAAGTGACCCAGTGGTGACTTTAAATGATACACATAGCAAGTAGCAATGTATATGTATTCCTTTATTTCATTTCAGATGGAAAAAAAACACTTCACAATAAATGTGTTGCCCTGCCTTTAGTTGCACCAGGAATTTAACATTAGGGCAAGTACTTGTTCAGTTTCTTTCTTTTTTTTTTTTATTCATTTTTTTATTTACTTTTTTTTTTTCAGACTCAAAGAACAAAACAGAGCTCAGTACTGGCACCTGTTATCGATCTTAAGAGAGCCAGTTCTGATGACCGACAAATTATTGATACTCCACCACATGTGGCTGCAGGAATAAAGGTACCATTGATGACTGTTTTTTTGGAATTGTGGATTATTCAAATTGTCTTTTTGCCAAGGCGGATGGCCAACTATACCACCTGCAAGAATTCGGGGACCTCATAGACAACTATTACAAAAGACTGCACCCTGTCATTGATGCTAATGGGGGCAATACACAGTATTAAGAACTAAGGGTATGCAGACTTTTGAACGGGGTTTATTTAATTTTTTATTTGTTGCCATGTTATGTTTTATGATTGTGCCATTCTGTTATGACCTACAGTTTAATATGAATCCCATAAGAAATGCAAAAAATGTGTTTTACCTGCTTACTCATGTTTTCTTTAAAAATGGTACATATATTACCTATTCTCCGAGGGTATGCAAACTTTTGAACACAACTGCATGTGTCTGATAGGTGCGGAAAGCACACTGCACTTTGAATAGATTTGCAGTTATAAAAGCAAATCCAAAGATATATATGTTCATAATTTCTGTAATTATCAAGTATTTTCACTTGCATGTATATATTTTGCTTTGTTTAGGAACCTGTTCCAAGCGGATTCTCCACTGGGGATACGTTGGTTCCATTGGCAGACGAATATGACCCTATTTACCCTAATGAATATGAAAAAGTGGTCAAACGACAGCGGGAGGAGAGACAGCGGCAGCGTGAAATAGAAAGGCAAAAAGAAATTGAGGAGCGAGAAAAGTAAGGGTCTCCATATACTTTGCCTTTTTTAGCCTTTTCCCCAGAATTCTTTTTGGGCTAGGTACATTGTAAGCACTTGTAAAAATTGTAAAATTGTAAACCGTGAATGGACCGTGTTCGAATTTGGTTGCGCTGATTGCAGCTCATACAGGAAGTTGAGAAGTCTTTTAAACTTCTACTTTTAGGGTTCATTGCTCCCAAGTAGGACAAGCTTCACTGTACTGAGGAAAAGAATGTCAGTGCCCGATTTCATCTTTACAAGGCCCTGTACACCTTGCCTTAGTGCAACAATAGCAGTGGATCAAAGCACTGCATCAACATGCATGTAAAGTAATGCTGGCTGTCCACTAGATGGCACTCACTTCATTGGAGATAAACATGACTGAATAATGGAAGAAACTTCATATTGAAGATGTGACACTTAGGGCTTGTTCACATCATAAAGCAATCAGCTGCTGGAACACACTGTATCGCATCCCAGCCGGCTTCCTGCTTTCAAGGGCAGTGCGATCGCCCGCACGATAATCGCGAGAAATCCTTACCTCTGCTACTGTAAGGTCGCTCGACTTTTGTCTTACACGCATGTTCGAAAACCCGCCGAGAATCGTACGATTGTAGGCGGGTTTGTGGCATGCCCGTAAGACAAATGCCGAACGGGCCGGTGTGTGCAGGCGCACACTGCCCGTTCAGCATTGCAGTCATCGGAAGCCCCTCCCCCTGAAGAGCCTACGTTTTTTTAATTACCTTACAACCATCGCAAGACCAAAGTCTTGCGATGGTTGTAAGGTGTATGGGCACCTTAAAGTGTCATTAAAGTAAAAAAATAATTTTCCCTCCCCCCCCCCACATGTTAATGCAGCACTTACCTTAAATGATGCGGGTGCACGCGTCCATAGACTTACCTTGCGTCTCTGCTCGTCTCCCGGCCAAGAATCCGGACCGCGCATGCGCCCGCCCCAAGATCCTTTGCGGCCGCACGAGCAGTTCCTGATTCTCGGCGCGGGAGCCGCTGTTAAAGCATTTAAAAAAAAAAACTTTTTGCCTATATCTACTGCTTGCTAGCAGTAGATACAGGCAAAAAAAACGGAGGGTTTAGAACCCCTGTAAGTGTGGCACATCAGTGCCTGCATTCCGGTCCAGTGCAATTTGAAAAAATGCTGCATGGCGGGCCCCCTCCCACCCCTGCATGAATCCAGCCAGGATGCGATACAGTGCGGTCCAGCAGTTGACCGCTCTGGAACACACTGTTTATGGTGTGAAAAAGCCCTAAAAGTGACACTAAACTCAGGAGTTAAATCTTAAAAATACATTCAAATACCTTTTAACTATTAAGAAAGATGTATCTTATGTGTGTATCACTCGGCTGTAGATCCTCAAATCATCTCTGAATTGTTGCTGACACTGCCCTTCCTTCTGGAGGTTGACTAGCTTTGTCCCCCTGGTCCCTGTGTGTGTTGTACAGTAAAATCAATATAAATTATGTGCAGTGCTCCAATCCATGAAGTATGCAAGACACTGGAAATGCATCAATAATTATGATCAAAACATTAAAACTTGATGTGCATCAAATTATGCGTACAATTACATAAAAATAGCAAAAACTGACAAGTGTCTGTTATGCACGTAAACTAAGTGCACCAAATATTGAGCAGTGTTTGTCCGCTTTTCAGTGAACACATAATTCCACATTAATAAATCGTATCCTGTGCAATTATAAACAGTCTTTATCAACTTGTCTGCAACCAGATAGTCATACCGGAATAGTATCCAGTCCAGATAATATTTAGATAAACTCTTCCACCTCAGTGCTCTTCAGGTGTACCTTCACCTTTTAGAATGGACCTAGATTTATACACCAAAGGTCATACAGAGCTCTTCTGCAACCATCAGCTTTCCCCAGGACTCTCCCTCCTCTGCTGGTTGCCTCTTATTCTCAGGCACTCTTCCAATGCAGGGCTGGGTGGCTCTCCCTTTGCAGTATAAACCTAGTTCCATCTTAAAAGGTGGGGGCACACTGGGATAATGTGTTCACTGAAAAGCTGACAGACTGCTCAATATTTGGTGCATTTAGTTTATGTGGATAACAGGTACTTGTCAGTTTATGCTATTTTTATGTAATTTGATGCACATGAAGTTTTATTTTGATAATTATTGATGTGTTTCCAGTGTTTTGCATACTTTATTGATTGGAGCGCTGCACATAACCTATATTGATTTTTTTGATGCTGTTGGTGGTTACACATTTGAGTTAGCAGCTCTATTTTGTAGTCATTTTTGGGATTATCGCATTATTATTTTCTCTTCCGTTCATTGAAGGACACAGGGAACAGATCTAGGATCATGTACTGCTGGTCTTGCATCGGGACAAGGTGATCCTACGACCTCGACCATCCTTCCTGCCTGAGGGGGTTTTTCGGTCTTCCATCTCAATGTGGACATTGTTTTTGTTTTTGTGTCCGAAGCCCGTCCGTAGGAAGGATAAATGTGGTTCGCACTCTCCGGGTTTAATTGGGTGCTATAGCTTCCTTCCGCGAGTCGGATTCCGTTATGTTGTTGCGGATGGTCCTCGGAGTGTCGGGTCGCTTCCTCGGCCGCCATCTCTCGCTGGATTCCCAACGTGTTTTCTCAGGCGTATGCCTTTTAAGGGGCGTTAGCCTTTTTCTGTTAAGGCCCATTCTACAAGGGCTGTTGAGGCATCTTGGGCTTTCCGTCCTGGTGCCTCGGTTTCTCGAGTTTGTAAGGCCGCTACTTGGTCTTCTGTTCACACCTTTGCCAAGTTTTATAAGGTGGATGTTTTGGCATCGGCAGATGCTGGTTTTGGGCGCATGATATTGCAGGCGGCCGTTTGAGGGATTGTTTTCTGTTGGGTTTATTTGGTTTTTTTCTGCCCACCCCTCTTCAGGTACTGCTTTGTGACGTCCCTACAGTACATGATCCTAGATCTGTTCCCTGTGTCCTTCAATGAACGGAAGAGAAAATAGGATTTTTGTACTCACCGTAAAATCCTTTTCTCTCCGTTCATTGAAGGACACAGGTCCCGCCCCTCTGTGTGGGTGTGTACTCTTAACTGCTTGTTACTTACTGGAGACTTGTCAGCAGGTGGGGGGTTTGGCCACCAGCAGGGGCCGCCCCTAGGCTGTAATTGGTCTTTAGTTTTGTGCCTAGCGTCCTTCTCCTGCAGGTGGCGATATTACCCTACAGTACATGATCCTAGATCTGTTCCCTGTGTCCTTCAATGAACGGAGAGAAAAGGATTTTACGGTGAGTACAAAAATCCTATTTTTTCACAAGAGTAGCATGGGCGGATTTTACACATTTTTTTTTTTATGTTGCAATGTAGACACCGCTCCAAGCACCCTCCTGTGATGGACTACAATCTCGATACAAATTAGTAAACTAAATGTGGGATTGTAGTCCATCACAGGAGCGAGCTTGCAGCGGTGACTAGTTTACAACATACATAGAGACCATGGGGAACAAAAGTAGCCACCCTCCAGAAGGAAGGACAGTGACAGCATGAATTCTGAGATGATTTGAGGATCTACAGCCGAGTGATATACAAATAAGATACATCTTTGTTTATAGTTCAGGTACTTGAATGTATTTTTAAAATGTAACTCCTGAGTTTAGTGTCACTTACATTTTTCATTTTCTTTTAGCATTGTGTGCTTCTGATGGGGGGTTTAAAAACTTGGCACATACACTAGAAATATAATGAACGTATGACAGGTTCTTTGTGGACTACTGGGTTCTTAACAAACTCTGTTACCATTAGGCTTTTATAGAATAGATTTTATAGAAGTCTTTTACAAATTGTGCTTTGCCCTATAGCAGGGGTGTCAAGCTCAATTTAATCGTGGGCCGCATCAACATTATAGGTGTCCTCAAAGGTATCTGTAAGATTATATAAATGTATCTAATCTTTATCATAATTGCCTCTGCATTCGATTATCACTGGTTTTAGTAATAACTTAATACCTAGATCTGAAAGTAGAAGTCTAGGAAATGGCCTGGTGGGCCAGATTCGGCCCCTGTGCCTTGAGTTTGACATATGTGCCCTATAGCATTAAAGAAGTCCAGGAAATGTGAACATTAACCCTTGCAATGGGGCTACCCCACACTGCAAGGGTTAACTGCTTGTTGTGGTCCAGAGGATAAAAGAAAATATACTCGCCTTATCCTAAGGGTCTGTGATGTCCTCAGGTCTAATGCAGCTGCATTAGGCCCGGGTTCCCACCTGGGCGTTTTTCCGCGCGTTCGTACTCGTGGAAAAACGCTCAAACAGGGAAATGCCATTATTTTCAATGTGCATGGTTCCCATCTGGGCGTTTTTCCGCGAGTACGAACGCGCGGGAAACCGCCCTACGCCCAAAGAAGTACATGTACTTCTTTGGGGCGTTTTGGTCGGGTGTTTCCATTGGGATACAGCCAAGTAGCCCTCGGAAACGCGTGTTTGTCGCGCGGTTTTTTTACCGCGAATCGCGGTAAAAACGTGCGACAAACGCTCATATTCAATACGCCTAGGTGTGAACCCAGCCTTAGACAGGAGGACGTTGAGGGATGTTTCACTGCCAGAGCAGAGGGGGAGAGAGGAGCGCTTGCCACCACACGACTGAGGATCAGGTGAGTACATTTTCTTTAGCACCTAGACTAAAATGAGCAGTGAAGCCTTGCAGTCGGGGGTAGCTCCACCGCAAGGCTTAATTTTTTTACAATTCCTGGAGTTCTTCTTTAAACACTCTAACAAGCATGTCCCTCCTGCCTCCAGTTGTGTTTAGTATTTCAGTGCATGCCTTGCAAATAGGGATTTTTTTCCAAGTAGAGCAGAATATGTGGGAGTTATACAAATAAAACTGTGATAAAGAACAAGTCTGAAAATGTCAATTGTTGTGGTAGAAAAGTGACGTTGCTTTTTGCAGCATATACTATAAAATGTCTATAACCGCTCAGACTGGTTATAGTCAAAAATAAAATATCATCTAAGCTGCTTGCTGATCAGGGATTTATTTTAATACCAGTAATCGTTGCATGTTCAGATAGCTTGTGCATGCTTAAGCCAGCCGATTGAGCAGCAAGGTCATTTTATTTAGTACTGGTAGGAGTGCTCGGCTTGCACACCATCTGAATATGGATGAAGTCATTCTCAATTATTTCATGTTATGTATATATTTAAAGCCGTAAAAATAAAACTACCATGCTCTTAAAAGAGACTGTCGCTTTGCATCCCTACCCCGGTACTTCAAGCAGTGGGGGAGCGTGTGCTCTGGATTAGAGATCCACCGATACTGTTACTAGTATCATTCCATGCTCCCCTGCGACTTGGCCACGAGGGAGCATGGAGCCGGCCCCCCGGCCAGTCAGGAAGCCGGGCAGCGTGTAATGACGTGTCCTTTAGCTAATTGATTGGTCAGGGATGCCGGCCAAGCAGAGTCATTACCCGCCCCCGGCTTTCTGATTGGCCAGAAAGCCGGCTTCATCGTGTAATGATTCGTTGCCCGGCTTCCTGATTGGCCAGCTACGACCGATCAGGAAGCCGGCCAACAAGTCATTACATGGCGCCCAGTTTCCTGATTGGCCAGAAAGCCAGTTCCATGCTTCCTCATCACTTGGTGACGAGGTTGCATGGAGGCGGCTTCCATGCTAATCGGGAAGTCGGGTGGCGAGTCTTTACACGCCGCCCGGCTTCCCGGCTAATCGGGGAGCCAGGTGGTGAGATATTACATGCCGCCTGGCTTCCTTAATGGAACTTCACGTATCGGTATTCGGTATCGACGAGTACCGGAAAAACAATATCGGTACTCGATACCGAAAAACCGGTATTGGTGCATCCCTATTGTGGATGCAGTGTGGAGCGAACAGTTGCCAGATCCGAACACTTAACTAAGGAGGATTACATTGTCCTTAACCCTGTGTAAATTCTGTTGTGATCAGAGATAGAGAATACACAGGGTTGAACTCCTGGATGAACAGGGCAGCAGGGAAGGTGAGTATAAGTGGATCTGGGAAGGCAAGTAAGAGAATCTGCTACTTTTCCATTTAGGAAGAAGTGGAAGTTTCGATGATAAAGTTATCGGAAGCCATGTATTACCTTGGCTATAGCAACCACCATTCTGGTATTCCACACCAGCTGTCTGTGACCTGCTTTTGTAAAGGAGGATCAGTATTATATACTGCTTCAACCCCTCCTTTAGGTCACCTGACTGGCCATAAAAGCACCAATTATAGCAGTTTCTGCATCCTTAATAGGTATTTTTGGCCTCTGTTGTGCTTTTTATGACGTTTAAAAGTTGGGTGAGTGGGATAAAAGGAAGTTTTATTTTAAGCATAGCTTGGGTAAACACTGTTCGTTGTTATAATGTTAACATAGCTAGGATAGGTTATGGAAGAGATGTGAAAGGCTGAATTGTCAATCCGTATACCGAACCCTTCATTTCATAATTGGGGATGGTGGGTGCAAGCTCTTTCCTCCAGCACTACAAGTTCACCATAATGATTTTAGTATCAACATTATCATTGATTTAACTATGTCATTAGTGTGGTATACCAGAAATTACTTTTATTTCTAAATTGCACAACAATGATCCTTCTACCTTCTGTAGATGGATAACTCGTTTGTAATGAATTTCTATTTTAATAGAAAATAAAAACAGTCTTAAATATATTTTTCCTGTAAAATTGCTTTGTTTTTGTATAGTGAATGTATAATGCAGGCGGGTGATTAATTTGATTTAAATATCTGTATGTTCATCATCGTTGTCTCTATTCATCCTTTCGTTATTAAGGAGGCGTAAGGATCGTCATGAAGCCAGTGGATTTTCTCGTAAACCTGACCCGGAGTCTGATGAGGAGGATGATTTCGACAGAGAGAGGCGGAAGAGGAGTAAGGTTTTTTGGTTTTTTTACCTAGTGTGGTAGTTAACATTATTCAGAAAGAGTATGAAAAGATGTAAAAACAATATGTTCATTTCATACACACATCAATGATGCTTACTCATATAATTTACTGTTTTTACTGCCATCAGACTTTCAGGTCCAATCACTAAAGGTGGCCATACACAGTACAACCATCGCAAGACCTTAGTCTTGCGATGGTTGTAAAGTGATTAAAAAAACGTACATTCTGCCCATCTTGGACAGGCAGATCGTACTCTCGATCATCGCAAGCCCGCCCCCTTGCCCACAATGCTGAACGGGCAGTGTGCACGTGCGCACACCTGCCCGTTCGGCATTTGTCTCCTGAGCACCGTTCGAACCAGCCGAAAATCGTACGATTTCCAGCTGGTTTTCTAGCGTGCGCCTTAGACAAAAGACGTGCGACCGTACAGCTGAAACGGTCGCACGTCTTCGTTCACACTGCTCGATTCTCGTACGATCGCGGGATTTCCCGCGATTTTCGTACGAGAATCGAGCAGTGTATGGGCACCTTAAGGAAGAGTACAATAACCCATGTAAATCTATTTCATTGCCCCTTTTCCCTGATTTAGCACAGAGCTATAGGCAGATATATAAAAAAAAACAAAAACATTGATCCATGTATAATCCCATTAAAAATCCTTAATGCATTTTTAAATATTTTTTTTTTATTTCGGTGATTTTTCCTTAATATAGTAAAAAAATAAAAACGGCCTGGATGGGAAGGGGGTTTAACACCGCGGATGTCAACTGGTTAAAGTACATTTCCACGCTTGCAGGCAAATCTGGGAAACCCCCATCATATATGACCTGGAATTGGTCCTTGAGCAAAGTGTAGTTCTTTAACACTCGTCATGGTAAATTAGGGTTCTGGCTGCGTTGTTTTCTAAGGTTGAAATAATCTCGTAAACCAAAATCAAAAACCCCCTTGGCATAGTGTAGAAAATACACTTTTAATCAGACACAGTACAATACACTTACTTAAAAAAGAAAACAGAAGAGTTGACATTTTTTTTTTCTGTGGTCCATTTAGTACTTGTCAAAATGCCCTGTATCGGTCCCGATACCGATGCTAGCTTCGGTATCGGGACATCCCTACTTGGCACATAACAATACCAGTACAGGTAGTTTGGTGATGACCTTCTTTTGAGCACACTTGTGGTCGTTCTAGGCCTTTCTGTGTTTTTTCCTTCCCTTTGCAGTATTCCAAGCTGAATAGTCAGATTGTTCAGATTTTGACCTATTCTTGTATATCCAGACTGAACAGAGATCTAACCAACCATTGATCTAAAAGTGCACGTTTTGGCTTGTTTAGGGGCAGTACATTTTATCTAATAATCATAGTTTATTTCAATTGTGTTAAGTCTTTATATCACTGAAATATAATTATATAATCCGTTTTGTCCTTTAATATTAATCAGTGATGAAGGTAAAATGCTTTTCTTTTTCATTGGAATAAACAACGCTTATGGTAGGATGTCCCTTGTTTCAGTATGTAACTGGAGACCACCATGAAAGCAGTTGTTCCCTGACTCCAAGGGCCACACGCTCTGTAAAGGTGCCCATACACCTTACAATTATCTGCAGATTTTCTGTGGTAAGATGGAAAAAGTGCAACAGATTGGCCTAGGTGGAGATTACTCCATCCACACAGTTAAGTGTAGATGGAGAAATCTGTTGCACCTTTTCCATCTGACCACAGAAAATCTGCAGATAATTGTAAGGTGTATGGGCACCTTTAGGCAAAGCAGTTTAGCCTTTTCAGGTGCACTGTGACTTAAGGTGCCCATACACCTTACGATTATCGGACTAAACTTTTCGTCCGATGATCGAACCGTTGTACGATTTTCGTACGACGGCCCAATCCTGCCCCGATTATTGCAAGGTTCAATCAGCGGTAGTTAGAAAAAAACACCTGGACGACTTGCGGTAATTGACCGCAATTATTTTCGTTTGCGCATGCGCAGTGTTAATCGTACGACATTTGACGGACGGAAACGCCACCAACCATGCGAATATCGTACGATCAACCAAAGTTTTCAAACATGCTTGACCGTCAAAAGTCGTACGATTGTACAGTACTATCGGTCGGGCACTCTATTCACACGTTACGATTGTCGTACGAAAAGTCGATCGCGTACGATAATCGTAAGGTGTATGGGCACCTTTAGTGGGTGTTCTGGTGCTGTTATGTAGTCTGAAAGTCAGGAAATGATTGCTTCCAGCTGAAGCTCCTGAGATGTATTTGGCTTTGTGACAGGTTTTTTTTTTTTTTATTACACACAGCAATAAAATCCTTCTTCACTGAAGTTTGTTGCATACGTTTCAGTTTCTCAAGTGCAGAATATAGAACACAATTCCTACTGACTTTTTATATTTTTTGTTTGATTTTGTAAATTGTGTAATAGAATATTAGTAGAGATTGTTTGGGAAATTTTCAGAATGGAGAAGATTACTTGTTATGAAAGAACGCTCTTGGCCGCTCCCAGGATTGGGATTAAAAGATTTAATGTTTGCGCGTTGAATTGAGCGCAGCATCGATCTTACTTTATCCGGATTAGTAGGAGATTCCATGAGCTGATGTCTAACTTTGGGCCAAATTCTCTGAAATTCAAGGACACATGTGCCCAAAAAGAAAATGTACATTTGGTAAGATTGAACAATGATTTGATGCACATAAAATCTATAACTGATTTTCTTGCATCTAGCTTCACATTTTGTACTTCTAAACTTTATTCCCTTGAAATATACAGTACTGTGCAAACGTTTTAGGCAGGTGTGAAAAAATGCTGTAAAGTAAGAATGGTTACAGCAAAAAACAATATATATA
>NW_017306294.1:1323570-1328482 GCF_000935625.1 Nanorana parkeri | reverse complement strand
TATATATATATATATTTTTTTTTTTTGAAAGCATTCTTACTTTACACCTGCCTAAAACTTTTGCACAGTACTGTGCAACCGCATTAATTCATGAATGTAGTAAGTTATGCTTTTAATAATGTTATAAATGTATTTTATTTATTTTTTACAGCAATGGGAGGCGCAGCTATTGCACCACCTACATGTCTCGTTGAGAAGGACAAGGAATGTAAGTATTGCCGGGACTTATAGCAACTTACTCTCTACTACCACTAGATGGCGTTTGTAACTTTCTTACCGCTTTAAATAATAGGCTATGCCTGTGGCTAAGGTTTTTCTGTAGTATGCATGCCATACATAATAAAGTTGTGGTAAGCATACAAGCCCTGGATGTTTGTTGCATGCTTTTATTCCTGTTAACCTGCCATATACAGACATTCATAACCAACACAGACGTGCTAATATTTGTACAACACATATGGTTGTAGTGTGGCTTCTTGTTCCTGTTTTAGAAAATCACATATGCAAGAGCAAGATAAATATTTAAGGAGACACACAACCCTTAAAATTTTACTACTTGGCATTTTAAAACTTTAGGCTCGTTGGACTCTTTTGCCATGGTGGAAATTATAAGGCGTGAGTACTGATAGAACAGGACTTGGTAGAGACCCATTTTGTTTGCATGATTTTTGTAACTGTCCTCTTTCTCTTATATTAGCTATAGTGCCAGCATATGATGAAGAGCCTAGGCCTCGACCACCCATGCCTAAGGCTGCTATTCCTCCCCCTAGTTATGATGAACCAGAACGACCGCGGTCTCCAACTGGGCCTAGTAATTCCTTTTTAGCAAACATGGGGTAAGATTAAATACAAAGGCTTGCTCACATTTTCTGCTTCTGTTTATTTTAGTAGTTGTCATTGAGTTTCATGCATTTGGTTTACTAATAAAAATTCTGACTTGAGAATTGTATGGAATATGTTAAAGAGATTTAAATGCACAGTTAAAATATGTATGCGTGAGCTCTTACCTTCTGGATTTAACTTCTGTGCAATTCTTCGCACTGCACAAACTGCAGCTGCACTGCATAGCCAGGAAGATGAATATTTCCTGGTTAAGATGTAGAGATTTCAGGGATGGATAGTTCTAAAGTAATAATCAGAAATACATTTTTGCTCTACATAATGCTCCCCTAGCATTGGTCACATTTTGTGCTATTTGCTGAAGGGGAGAATCAGAGTTCAGATTGGCTGATTCTGACCTTTTCAAGAGATCACATAAGGCTGTTAAAGTTGTGCTTTGTTTAGTAGAAGTCCATGATAATGTGATTGAAATGCAGCCTCCATTTTGAATGGGATTTCCAGATTTTTTAAAAACAGCCATTTGTCAAGTGATTTTAGATTCCTTCACACCACCTTACAAAAGCTGGACCCTTGCAGTTTCCAAGCTTAGCCAGCGGAAGTCTACCCTTGTGGAATTGCTCTCACACAATTAGGTTGATGGAGCCCCAGCTCTGTCAGCCTATTGTGCTATCTTGTTCTCACTTTTATTTCTGCCAAAATAACAATCCTGAAAACAATTTGGAGTGATGCTTTTTAGGCTTGTGCTGTAAAAATGAATTTTCCTTGCTGCTCAACTGTTTGAGTTTCTTCCTGATTCGCAGTGGAACTGTGGCTCACAAAATCATGCAGAAGTATGGCTTCCGGGAAGGTCAAGGCTTGGGAAAACATGAACAGGGCCTCAGTACTGCATTGTCTGTTGAGAAAACCAGCAAGAGAGGAGGCAAAATTATCATTGGAGATTTAGCAGACAAAGGTATGTTGCAATCGTTTCTATAGAAAGGATATCTAGGCATTGATCTCAAACACATCATTTATTTGCTACCCAATTTCTATCAGCTTCTGTTAATATAGAAGTGTGTGTGTAGTGGTTTTAAAAAGCAGACATTGTTGTATCATAAAGAACATGCATAGGAAGCAGGGCTCTCTAGATCAGAGAGAAGATTATATCATCATGCTAATGATCCAGTTATACTTCTGCACATCCTACAAAGCGCTGCTAGTTTTACCCATAAATGTTGCTTTAGATGGCATATGTCAGCAGGGCCTATGCAATCTAAAAAACATAATGTCCTCAAATTTTGGTTATCAATACCATGGCCATGTGCATCTACCTGTAAAATTCCAATTGAAAGTCTAATCACTGCATTCATGTCCTACAGTTGACTCCTCAAAGAAATCCGACCCCAACCCTCTTACAGAAATACTGAAGTGCCCCACTAAAGTGGTTTTATTAAGGGTGAGAACAAGCATCTATCATCTTTCAGGTTTATACTCTTTTTGTTTAGAAAGCTGGCTTTGTAAATAATTGTTGCCTTTGTCCCCCCTCCCTCAGAATATGGTGGGTGCAGGGGAAGTGGATGAAGATCTGGAAGGTGAAACAAAGGAAGAATGTGAAAAATATGGCAAAGTTGCAAAATGTGTCATCTTTGAGGTCGGTGGAAAGGACTAATCAATGTGCTTGTATTGTTCATACACTTCCTAGTTTTATATTTAATTTGGCAAATGTGATGTGCAGGGCTTAAAACATTTTAGGGTGTTTTACCAGTCAGTAAAAAATGTCACCAGTCAGCATGACCGGACTATAGCCTTGCAATTTATGTTAACATTTTTTGGGGACAGATAGAGCTTTCTTTTGGTGGTATATAAAATAAACCCTGGGTGGGGGAGGGGTAATTTTTTACTACACAATGAAAAAAGTACCGTAAATTTCACGAAAAAACAAAGTTTCCCTACGTTATGTTATAAAACATCTATTCTTACCCATACTTTTGGTAAAATATAAAAGATGGGGTCACGTCGGGTAAATAGACACCAAACATGTCAAGGCCTAAAATTGCGCACGCCTGCAAAATCGCAAAAAACGTCCACACTGAAAATTGGCCATAGGCGACACTTGAAAATTCTTTTATTGCTCAACAGTTTAGTGTTATCAGTAATTAATGGCCCTAAAATTATTGCTCGCACTCTGACATACACTGTGATATGTAACGTGCGGTACAATAGGCACAATCGCCGTTATCGCACGTAGGCACACCCAACGCATATCTGCGTGTGTATGTGGGGGGCGGGGGACTTCTTATGCTTCTTTAATTATTGTATTACTTTTTTTTTTTTACACAACTTTATTGCTATCACACGGTGGGCTAAGGAGCCAATTTACATGGCAGGTCCTCTATATGGAGACATCAGGGGTCCCCAAGACCCCTAATGTCACCTAGGGACCCCCAGAGAAGCTGATGAAGCAGAGATCTGCTTCATCAGCTTCTGTAGCTGGAGAGTGACACTGAATGCCGGAAGTGATGTCATATACATCACTTCCTGCATTCGGGGACTGAGAGGAGATCAAAGGGAGATCGTGTACCGCTCTCCTGTCACAGAGCAGCCGTGCCGGTCACTGCCGCATCAGGCACAGCGGATCTCGGGATCGGCATGGCGGTGACAGCTGCTCTCTAGAGCTACTCGTCGGGCTCCGCCGTCCTCTCGTCACAGACGAGACGACGAGTGGATTTTTCAAGCCCTGGTGATGTGCCACTTATAGCTGCTAATTAAAATCTGTTTTTTTTATTGAAAAAAGCAAAAAAGGGTATGGATTGAACTTGGGGAGATTGGGAACATTGCAAGTGTGATTGTGGATTTCAGCTTAAAGGGGATTTTTCCTTTTTAAATGTATATTTACACTATTGATAAACAGTCACTCAGCATTGATGTGGTCAATAGGGTTTTTTTTTCTGTCTTCTCACATAGACCGTGCAAAGAGAACACACTCTAGTTATTTAGTAATCATGTTGTTTTTGTCTCTAGATCCCCGGTACTCCAGATGAAGATGCAGTGCGGATATTTTTGGAATTTGAGCGAGTAGAATCCGCTATTAAAGGTAAATTGCAGTTTGGGTTAAGCCTCATAATTTGTGAAAGTGGTTTGTTTGGGAGGGATGGGACACTTTTGGGTTAGTGCCTAGTAGCAGTTAACTAATAAATGGGTTTATAACTACTTATCTTGTAGGAGCGTTATATCTGAATTACGCAATGTGCAGCGCTGAAGGGTAAAGACCTGTGTCCCAATTAAAATAAATGTTTTGTGGTACTGCTTTCTATTTTTATAGAATTCAGACGTTATAGTTTACAAAAAAGGCAGGTATTTTATGAAGGGAATTTAAATACATTTTTCACATGTTTATATTTTATTCCTGCTCTTTGTGCTAAAATGATCATGACAACTGGCATTAGCATTTATTCTATGAACTGACAAAGAAAGCAATTAATACTTACCTGTCCCTATACCTGAGCTGCCAAATTGCTCTGCATTGTGGATCCAAGCTTTGCTGAGGAATGTTCAGCAATCAACTTCAGAGAGTGTCTAATGCTGACTCCTCATAGTCACCGCAGGACACAGGGCTGGCGTAGAAAAGGGCTGGGCATCTAACACACCTGAAAGTGTATTCCAGATGCTTAATATTTTGTTTTTATAAGCTTGGACCTTCAACAAAGTGCGCACACTCTCTCTCTCTCCTCACTCTCTCTCTCTCTCTCCTCACTCTCTCTCTCTCTCTCCTCACTCTCCCTCTCCTCACTCTCTCCCTCTCCTCACTCTCTCCCTCTCCTCACTCTCTCCCTCTCCTCACTCTCTCTCTCCTCACTCTCCTCGCGCTCTCTCTCTCTCTCTCTCCTCACTCTCTCCCTCTCCTCACTCTCTCTCTCTCCCTCTCCTCACTCTCTCTCTCTCCTCACTCTCTCCTCACTCTCTCTCTCTCTCTCCCTCTCTCTCCTCACACTCTCTCCTCACTCTCTCTCTCCTCACTCTCTCTCTCTCTCTCCTCACACTCTCTCCTCACTCTCTCTCTCTCTCCTCACCCTCTCTCTCCCCTCTCCCCCTC
>NW_017306294.1:1318040-1323320 GCF_000935625.1 Nanorana parkeri | reverse complement strand
ACTCTCCTCTCTCTCTCTCCTCACTCTCTCTCTCCTCACTCTCCTCTCTCTCTCTCCTCTCTCTCTCTCTCTCTCTCTCCTCCCTCCTCACTCTCTCTCCTCACTCTCCCTCCTCACTCTCTCTCTCTCTCCTCTCTCATATGGTGATAAACATACAACCAAAGGCACGTTTGTTTTGTGGATTTACCTTTTTAACAGAGAGGGGTGACCTGGCCATTAAAAACTTGACTCAAATTCCTTTCTGGTTGCTCTATAGCTTCTACTCTTGCTTGCAATTACATGCAGGTTTGAGACATGTGACTCTCACAAGCATCATTATTTCTGGACCTGCCTAACCTGAAATAGCACTTGCAGTGGCAGAACTTCACAGACGTTTTCTGTGAATATGCTACTGTGTTTCCCCGAAAATAAGACACTGTCTTATTTATGTTTTTTGGCTCAAAACACACACTAGGTTAACGCAAATACAAATTAAATAATCCAAAATAGCAAAGTTAGGAATAGGGTGATCAAGGCAATCACGAGCACTTTGGTAACCAATCTGCAAGAGCAATTTGGTAACCAATCGCTGGCCAGAATGAGCGAAACATACTTTCACTATCGATTCCTCACAGGCCGAGTGCATTTGGTATCACTCTGCAAGTGACAGGAGCCAGCGCCATAGAGGAGGCATTGGCTCCCTCCGCTGCCGCCTCGCTTCCTCTAGCGCTGGCTTAATTGGCACTACTGATTCTCTACTGCCTTTCCCGTGGCTCTTCAAGTTCCCCCTTATGCCACCACCGGCCCTGGGAATGGTCACAACTAGGTCTTATTTTCAGGGTAGGTCTCATATTTTAGCAATTCCCAAAAATAGTACTAGGTCTTATTTTCGGGGAAACAGGGTATATATTCAGTAATATTTATAGAAATACAGATCTTTCTGTAATGGATTTTCTTTTATTCTAGCGGTTGTGGACCTGAATGGAAGATATTTTGGTGGCCGCATCGTCAAGGCCTGCTTCTACAACCTGGACAAATTCAGAACACTGGATCTCGGAGAATAATAATGAGTGGGGTCTCTTCAGAGTCCTGTGGGCAGTGTATCTTATCTGCTATATATGGATATAGTATCAGAATTTATCACGTTTATTGTGATGAACATTTTTTTCTTGTTATATAGTATAAAGAACATTTTCTTGTTTTATACGTTAAAGAACATTTTAAAATAACATTGTCCTCCTTTTGGATGGATTTTCTTCCCTTCATTTAAACAGCATTTGTGTGAATGTCCTAGAGCAAATGGAAAATTTCTTAGTTTCATCAGCCCTCTCTGACTTTTGCCAAGCTGTTTTCTATTCTGGTCCTGGTTTGTTTGTTTTTACCACATCCTAGAAACAATTTCAAACTGATGTAATCGTGCAACATTTGTTAAAATACTGTAAACTTCGATGTAATTAAAATACAGTGATCTTTTCAGTTTGGAATGATTCAATGAAAGTAGCCATTTGTAATGGATATGTGTACCTAAAATACAGGCTGGTTCAATTTCTGGAGTATGTCTATCTTCAGAAAGGTAAGCATTAAAGCAACCCCATAGTGGAACTGAAATAAAAAAAGTGAAAATTTGCTATGTTATAGGAAATAACTAGAAATGTTAATCGTGCTTAAGCAATAGCAGTACATTTCCTTGTTTGTGAATGTTCCTAGACCTCTTAGCTGTATATTTGCAGTGTGAGATTTAGGGTCCTGCTGTCTGACTATTAGTTTTAGGAGTTTTGGTGATAACAGTACTGTGCTGCTTGCTGGAGGATCTGACATTTAGAAGCAAAGCTCTTCCTGTACAAAGATGGCCACTTCCACACAGAGACCCAGTGCAGTACAAAGCTTGCTTTTTTGCCACAGCTTACAGGGATCAGTTCCTCTTCAACAATATTTATTTAGTTGCCAAATGCAGAAGCTGTTAGCCCATGGCAGGCGCTATCGGGTGTCTGCACATCACATTCTTCCCCACTGTAAATACTCCCAGGTGGTAATGTATTGGCCGGGTGTTACGAAATACACTTAAGTTTGCCATATACTGTTTGATTTTCTGTTGTGCAGCCCTACGAGATGAATGAAAAACTGATATTTTTTTGAGGGATCATAGCACTACAGATATTTGGGTACAATACCACCAGGTACTTTCATGCCAGGTCCTTCATTAGCTTTATAACCCCTGGCACCCAAAATGCCACAGTGCTTTGAAATAAACTTTCTGGGTTGAAAGCTTGGATTCCCCTATCCATGCTGTTCGTGTGAATATGGTAAGTAACTGATTATTTTTCATCTATCATACAATAATAACTTGTTATTGTACCCTCGTGTGTAAATTGAATGCAGTCTACAATAATTTTGTGATCATTACATCACTCCGCAATACACTTAAAGTGCTCTCCAATCTTTACCTTTTTAAAGTTGAACTCTGGGAAAAGCAAATTTTGTCTCCATACAAGAAGTATTTGTATTTTTACTAAAATCTTGGTATACTTTGTGTATTTCTTCCAGATCAGTGCAGTAATCCCGTGTCAAATGTTTGTCTCTGTGCAGTAGCTTCCTGTATTAAGCTTCCTGTATTAATTCCTGTTCATTCATTACTTGTAAACATACTCTGTCCTCAATTATTTACAAACACTTGGCGATCACTGATCGCTGAGTGTTTGTACTTGATCTCTATCCTGATACGTTGTCACAGGAGGCAGAGCGAGCGGAGCTCAGCCTCCTGTGACAGCACTGCAAGCTGTATCCTCCTACACTGCTCTTCCAATCTGTCACAGGAGGCTGAGCAGTGCGGGAAGAGAGACGCCGGCCGCTCACAGCGGTCTCTTTCAGCAGCGCTCGGCCGCCTGTGACAGATTCTCTCCTCCCCGCTGGGACACAGAGCACCGGGGAGGGGAGAAAGAGAACAAATGCGTCGCTATATCGGCCAGAAAATTGCACTTTTGCATGACTAGAGGTGTCCCCGATGCCAGCTATTGTATACAGCAGCGGTTGCTGAATACCGACATAGCTTCTGCATCTGATTGGATTCAGGCGCTGTTTCCACCAGACTGCTTCAAAAAAAGTTTGAATTTTGGCGGATTCCAGCTGAATTGGTTGAAAATCAAGCTGTGGGTGCCCAGTTTAATATGGAGCTTGCTTGCAGAAGGCCATACAATGCTCTCATCTGATCAGTATCTGCTGAAATGTACAGAAGTGACAATCCATTTGTAGAAACTGAACTGGATATTTTTTTGGGGAATTGATTGCTTAGGGTTCCAGAGCTCACAGAGTGCTTGTGATATCAGAAGCTTAGTGCAGGAACTTCATGGTGCTTTGTTTAACTTTTTGGTGTCAATAGATGAACATTCTCTTTTAAAACATCCCGTGTCCAGAGGATATGTTAATTTATGTTTTATTTTTGGAAAGAGCAGCGTGCACTCTTGTGTCAGTCCTGAACAGAAAAGTGATCAGGAAATGATCAGCTTCATTCCTGATCATGTAATAACCATGTTGGCTATGACATGGTGATCACATGGCTTTATTTGTAACAGCTGTCACTTACTTTAAAAGCTGGTTGTCTGTCTTTCTCTATGTGATGGCCTAGACCAGGGGTAGCCAAACTCTGGCCCTCCAGCTGTGGTGGAACTACAAATCCCATGAGGCATTGCAAGATTCTCACAGCCACAGACATGACTCCCGGAGAGACAGATGCATCATGGGATTTGTAGTTTCACCACAGCTGGAGGGCTGGATTTTGGCTACCCCTGGCCTAGACAGTGGTTTTGCTTATGCTTTGTCAGCATATAGTAATATGAGCAGCGTATTTAAGCATGGCACCAAATAAAAACCTTAAATGTCCCTAAACAATGTAAAATGTCTTTAGGTAGGAACATTAGCTCTTTTAACTTTCAAAGTATTTTATTAATTTTCCAAAGTAGTATAAAACGATAAAATAGCACATGATGCACAATCAGTATAGCATACAATTGCATTTCAGATTCTTCCACATTAGCATAGTCAAATAGTAGGGGGGGATCACTAGATGCCATACACACAATATTTAATAGTTCTGTAAAACAGATCATATCTATCACCCTATTCTTGCCAATGTATCCCCCATCAGCAAAAACAAAACTCAAAACAGTCTGAGAGGAATATCTGGCATAGGGATCCGCCTATGTCTGCAGCAAACATTTGTTATGATCTCCTCCATATCTATATACATAGAAGACTTTCTGTCCAACAACAATGCACTAAACAGCTCACGTGTGCGAGCATAATGAGAGAATAAAAAAGACAGACAATAAAAGGAAAAGGAATGCTAAAGGACGCAGAACAGCTTAAGAGTCCGAAAAGAGTAGCTCCATCCCCGACCAAATAGCCCAACATCTACTTAAACATAGTCCCCAGAGAAAAATTCCAGAAAAATTGTTCAATGAAAATTACCCGGTTTCCAGCACCCTTGTATACAACAACCAGGGGGTCCTGGTAAATTCAAAGCTTTTTTTTTTTAGCTCTTTTAAAGTTAACTGACACTAAGGGGTCTACTTATAAATCTACCACCTGGCCATTCGCTGTGTAAATGCCATTTGCAAGTCATTCTTACCACTATATGGAACCAAGGTTTCATTTTGTGCCGGGAATGCCATGTGGACAGCTTTCGTTCAGTGTATGGCCGGGCGGAAGATGTACAAATAGACCCTTTTAGTGATGATGATTTATTTGAACTGGACAAGGTATTATTGACATCTGGTCACAAATGGTTTAAGCTAAGCACAGGTTTACTGTAACCCAAAGTGAGATCAAACACCCTGACCTTTTGTGTGTCTGACCAGCTTTATCAGCTTTTTTCCAGTAATTTCTCCCTTTTCTCAGAAATATTTACTTTTTAGATATTGTTACGTCTGCCAATGCACCTGCTGCTAGTTCATTTCTGTTATTTATTAACCTTTTGCCCATTCATGTTAAGGTAAAGCAATTTAATTTAGGGTGTTCATGCATTGGATTATAGGAACAAGCTGTGCAACGGATCTGATCATTTGTTGTGACAGATTGGCTGTGTTGGGAGAGCAGTAGTGAGCACTCCCTGACTAAAGTTACTGTTCTGACGCAATAAGATTTCCACGCATATAGGGAAAGTGACTGATTTCACATTAATAACTTGTCCAGGATAAATAAGCAAAATTCTGTTCACTATATGTCTGCTTAAAATGATTCGGTAGGTTTATTCATAATATTATTAATAATAATAATAATAATAAAAAGAAAAGCAGTTGAAGGTAA
>NW_017306294.1:1311897-1318022 GCF_000935625.1 Nanorana parkeri | reverse complement strand
TCCCTCCCTCCTTGCAATGCTGGTCAGGGGCGGGGCAGGGCTGTTAACCACCCTTGTGTAATGCTGGTCAGGGGGCAGGGCTGGTAACCACCCTTGTGCAATGCTGGTCAGTGGCAGGGCTGTTAACCACCCTTGTGCAATGCTGGTCAGTGGCAGGGCTATTAACCACCCTTGTGCAATGCTGGGCAGGGCTGTTAACCACCCTTGTGCAATGCTGGTCAGGGGCAGGGCTGTTAACCACCCTTGTGCAATGCTGGTCAGGGGCAGGGCTGTTAACCACCCTTGTGCAATGCTGGTCAGGGGCAGGGCTGTTAACCACCCTTGTGCATTGCTGGTCAGTGGCTAGCCCGCTCAGTGAGGATAACAGAGATGTACTGTAAATTTCATAAATCAACAGATGTCTCTTAAGGAACAACGGGAAGGGAGACATCTGCCTGTCAATTGTAGTGCCAGGACTCACGATTACTTCTTGTTTGGATGAAGGAGCTTACACGTGCCTTGTACCTACCTTTCCTCTTACAGGTGGCAAAGTTACTTTATAGAGGTGTAAAACTCTGTTCATATATCAAATTGGGCTGTGGGACTGGGCAAGTAATGTCTAAGGTTTTCGTAAGCAGCCCAGTAAAAGCAAATTATGCTCCAAAGCTCCATGATTATCATATGACTTCTTATGTGCCTAAAGGTGATAATTAGCCCTACGGACATTTGGGGGTGCCTGGTACATGTGTATAAAACAAAACCCTTAATAAAAGACTACTTATCGTAAGATCCCATTGATAGTAATGGCACCATTAATCTCAATGACATCACTGACACTGAAAGTGATTGTGCCATCACAGGAAAATTTGATAAATGGAACTAATTTGTAAGTACAATCTATTCTGTGCTGAAGAAGAGAATTTCATTTTATTCCACTGCCACTTATCCCTGTGCAGACGCATTCTCCCAGAGGTGTTTCTTTAACTATAAATAATGATGGAACATTATGTTTGAGCCGCTGCTGTTCAGTATATCATTTTTATGCCCTGTTACTGTTCCAGAACCTGGAAACACTGTACCTGCACAATGAAGTCATTTTTACAGATACTTCTGTCATCTAGATATCAATTGGATGGAAATTAATTCTATGTGTAAAAGTCAAATATTACTAGATACAACCTAAATACCCTGTCTGCACTCACTACGGTAGTATAAACATAGTAAGGGGATTTATCAAAGCTGGAGCAGCTGTGCATGGCAGCCAATCAGCTTCTCTCTTTCATTTTAAAATCTTAACTGAACAAACTGAAGAGAGAAGCTGATTGGTTGCCATAGGCAGCTGCTCCAGATTTTGTCTTCACTTCTGATCATTCCCCTCAGTGTATATATGTATATATAGTACAGTATTAATATTTGGTTTTAATTAATGCTTAAATAAAAATGTACCATTTTAAGCCCTGGACGCATACACTGTACAATTTCTATGCTAATCCACTAGCAACCACTCCTCCCCAGGTCCACACTGCTGATTTCAGCAGACTGATGACATCATCGCAGCCTTGGCAAAGTCACTGACTAGTGCTCAAGGAATGCATTTTTACAATAGGTTTATTCCTCATTTTCAGATAGCAAGCATATCCATGGTACAATAAATTGTATGCTTATTCCCTGTCAGGGTCATGAAGATATGTGAATGGTAGGGCTGCCAAAATATTTCAGCTTAAAATGGTACTATGAGCAAAATGCCGATAGTACAAAAACGGCCAAAAATGCAATGCATCCCTAGCTTCTCTCCTCCTTACTGAGCACTGGGTTCAAGCTTCGGTCTGTGTCCTCCCTGATCTCAGCTGCTTTCCCCCACCTGTGCTGGCAGTTCTTTTTGGTTCTTTACAGCCTTTTGTAGTAAATTCAATATTTAGGCTGCCTCTGCTGTCATTCTTAAAATACTACTTCAAGTTGATACTATGGCCTGAATACTTTCAAAGTCAGATAAGTCCATCACTGTATATAATGAATTGCACAAATGCATTACACCTATGCGGTAACCTCCTGTGCATGATCATGCATATGTCAGCAGTTTCTAGCTGTTGCAGTAAACGAACAGACCGCACTATCCAGAGAATTCCAATACTGCAGACTTTATTGAGATTCACAGCAAATCCAGTATATCAGTACCAGTATATCAAGCAACAAATGCCAGCACTGCACACCCCCAACCAACTACAACCTCTTAGAGGTTGTAGTTGGTTGGGGGGGTGCAGTGCTGGCATTTGTTGCTTTATACACTTTTATTCACTGATATACTGGATTTGGTGTGTATCTCAATAAAGTCTGCAGTATTGGAATTCTCTGGATAGTGCGGTCTGTTCGTATACTGCTGAATTCTAAGGTGGAGACGCACCTCTTAGACCAGCACCTGGGAAGTCCTGATGGTGGCTAAGGAATTGGAGCGGCGAGATTTCATTTGGCTCTACATTAGTTTGTAGCTGTTTATTTGTTTGGGTTTTAGCACACTCCTTTTCTGTAAAATGTACAAATTGAAGACCATACACATCAAGAAGCTTGTTTGTACTACAGATGAGTGGTGGGTTTGGATGGCTGACTGAAGAACTGAAGTCCGTGCAACAAATGCACTCCAGCTAATAAGCACAAAAAGACTTAAAGGAGAACTATGAGGTGAGTGATTTACAGTTAGAGCCGACGTGTGACATTGAAGCTGTCACACGTCGGTTCTATAGATTGGGAAGTGAGCAAACGCATACTGTCGCTCGCTCACTTCCCGGCACCTCCCTGCAGAGAGCCGTGACTGTCAGTCACCACTCCCCACAGGGATTCCCTTCTCCAAACCTCCAGCACTGACTAGAGGAACAGACGGAGGGGGGCGGGCACAACTGGCTATGCCTCTAGATAGGCAGAGCCTGCTGTCAATCAGCCAGCTGGGTGGATCTCGACAGTAATGTCGGGAGCTGTTATTGTGGGGTATATTGTGCACCGCTGAAGCTGTCACTGTTTACATTCTTTCTTAATAAAAAGCTTTATTGATAGTGTACCACTTGTACAGTCCATTCAGGTCCCTGCACAGCAGCCTGGGTGACTGAGCTGCGGTGACCTGTGGTGCAATTCATTGCGCTGTGGAAAAATACAGCCCATACACCCATGTTGTGGTGTGAACAGGGCACATAGAAAACAATTGTTTTCTATGTGCCCTAGCGGTGATCTGCTTTTTTTTTTTCTTGTGCAGACAAATGCAGGTCACTGCCACGGTGTGCACAGGCCTTAAATGTTGAAACAGTTTATTTATTTTTTTTTCTATTTTTGTAATGATCAATGAACTGCCCTTTCTTTTGAGGACTCCTTCAGCACAGCTTTAATTTAATGTAACTCTACCCTGCAAAAGCCGATAGCTGAATATATTCCTTTTATATTTATCATACTAGTTCCCTTTAGTAAAACTCTGTGGTTAGCCTAGAGAATAGTAAACCTTGTTATATGAGCCTTTGAGTGTGTGTGTGTGTGTGTGTGTGTGTGTGTGTGTGAGAACTTCAGACAGAGCTAAACTTCCTTGCTTGTGACTAAGAGCCCTTCCTAGAAGTGACGTGGGAGAGTCTTCGATTACCATATATGACCGTTTCCTGCTTTCCCAGAGAATCCCACTGACCAGGCTGTCGCTGGCTTCCTCAACCTCTGGCTATCAACAAAGCTATCAAAACCTAATCCTCTGACCTCAAGCCATGGCCTGCAGGAAAGGTAAGGGCACAAGCAGCATGCCACACCTTTCATTGTGGTGATATATAGAAGGGGGGTATAGCAGCTACAGCATGTTTACCACTAAGATGGATGTACAGTTAATCTTGCAATGCATTAGTTTTTCCTGCAGAGGGTTGATGAAGATCTTTTCTCTAACAAAGATTTCTTTTACAAACATTCTCATGCTGATTTTGCTTCCGTTGAAAAAGAAATGCATTTGTGTTGCCTTGCTTAATTAGGTAACCATTGTTAAAAAATACAATGATGTATAAAAACAGCAGACATGCAATTGATCTTAGTGTCTTTATAGATTGCCATTGTGTTTTTAAAGAGCTCTGTCATACAAATGACTAAAGGTTTGGTTCTTAGGTGACTGAACACATTCAAAGCATTAGCCCCTGTTCACAAATCTGCAATGCAGGGTGTGTTGTGGTGCAAATGAATGGGCTGCATACTGCAGCTAAATCACACTCAAAGAAGTGCAAGCTTTTCTTTTTTAATCCAATTGCACCACAATGCATGGTAATAGGTTACCATACGATATGGTGCAATACAATGCACATGCAATGGCTAGGTGCATTGGGGTGCCATTAGGAAATAATGGCACCGCAGCACAGTACACCTAACATTGGGACGTGCGACATTTGAATGAGGGCTTATCCATAAGGGCTCATTCAGACGGACGTGCATGTTCAAACGGTGCACGCCCGTAAAATGACCCAATCCCAGAAGGGTCAGGTGCTGCATGCGGTTGTGTGCAGCAGTCTGTTCTCCACTATGGGAGGATGCGGCTCCACACAATTACAATTAGTCACATGCACACTCAAACCCGCAGATCTGTGCGAGTCCAGGTGACCGCACTTTGATACGAACAGTGAAATGCGAATCCCGAACCCACATGGATGTGCAGGTTCATGTGTAAATGCATGCAGCCACGTCCTCCATAGGAAACAACAGGCTGCTGAGCACAATTGCACGCAGCACCTGTCCCTTCCAGGATCGGGTCATTTTACAGACGTGCGCGCTGTATGGACATGCGCGACCACCTGAATGAGCCCTAAGAACTGTTATGTCTGCCCATAGAAAAATATTAAAAGGAGTCTTTCCATGCAGCTGTAAACGGAACTATTATTATTGTTATTATACAGTATTTATTAGAGGTGCACCGAAATAGAAATTGAAAAACCGAAATAGAAAAAATTGTAAAGCCGAAACCGATACCGAAAATATTTTTATTTTTAATTTTTTTTTAAATTTTATTTTTATTTATTTTTTATAAACTTTTTTCATTTTTTTATATTTTTCATTTTTTTATTAAATATTTTTATTTTTTTACTTTACTTTAAGGGGCTTCGGGGAAATATTAGACCCCTGATATTTCCCTTTTAAAATAGAAAAAGAGATTGAGGACACAATCTCTTTTTCTGTATCCCCTATTATATATGAACAGGAATCCTCTGAGTGTTCCTGTTCATTCATAACATGAGAATATAGTATGATTACTATAACTACAACTATGAATGAACAGGAGGTGATGTAGATCACTTCCCATTCATTCATAAATGAGGAAATATTAACCATACCATATCTTCAATTATCTACAAACACTCAGCGATCGCTGATCGCTGAGTGTTTGTATCTCGCTCTCCTATCTGACACACTGTCACAGGAGGCTGAGCGAGCAGTGCGAGAGGAGAGCCCAGCCTCCTGTGACAGCGCTGTCTCCGCCCCCACACCGCTCTGCCGCACTGTGATAGGCGGCCGAGCGGTGTGGGAGGAGAGACACTGGCCGCTCACAGCGCTCTCCTCCCGCAGGGCTTGGCCGGCTGTCACTTTCTCTCCTCCCCACTGGGACACAGAGCAGCGCCCAGCGGGGAGGAAAGAAATCACGGATGCGCCGATGTTTCGGCAGGAAAATTGCACTTTCGGCATTTAGCCAAAAGTGCAATTTTTGGCCAATGTGTTTCGGCGGCCGATATATCGGTGCATCCCTAGTATTTATATAGCACCAACGGTAAAGAGAGGCAGTACAGCTACAATACAATTCCATTAATGCGGATTCAGAGAGCCCTGTTGAAATATTAGTTTATGGAATGGCTCACTATCCTGCTATATCTGTCATTTGATAGAGGGCCTAATAAAGTATCTCAGCTAACAATACTGCTGCAGTGCGGGCTCCCTGTGCTGCTTACAAATGCTGCTTTGGTCTTCAAACCAGTTTCTGTGTTTTGTCAAGGCCCTAGGCCCAGGCTTTTTGTTCTGTATAAATCAGTACTAAACCCAACCTCATCAATCAACACTCAAATTACAGAGCCTTTATTGATCACTAAGGTCATGTTGTCCCTATAATGAGGCAGCCGGAGGTGTTTTCCTCAGCCGGCATCTCATTGGATCACGTT
>NW_017306294.1:1283961-1311285 GCF_000935625.1 Nanorana parkeri | reverse complement strand
CCGCGGCTCCCTGTTTGTGCGGCGTGTGGGGGGGGGGGGGGTAGCAGGCCCTTTTTGGCCAGAGCGTCCCAGGTTGCTAAGAGTTCTTCGGCGCCCTCACATCTAATGCTAGTCAATGGACCTGAATATGACGTGATGACGTCAGCAGTCCAGCGGTCGCGAGAAGAGGCTGCGGAGACCGATCTAGCAGACCGGAGTAAAGCAGTTTTATTTGATTCTCCTAGACAAAACAACTACTTAACCCTTGCACTGCAAGAGTAGGTTTTGGTTTGCCAAAGTTTTTTGTTTTTTTTAAGGAGGAAAATCGATGTCCTCACTGGTTATTTTTTTATTTTTTACAGCTTGGACCAATGGTGCTTTGCCATTGATCCAAACCATCCACAGAGCTCACGCCTCTAACACAGAGTAGAGGCCGTGACAGCTCTTGCCTCACCAAGTTAGGTTACACAAGCAGTGGGGAAGCCCGCTGCTGTGTAACCTAACTACCTGTCAAAAGCCGGATGAAGCGCCGCCTGTAATTAACAGGCAGCGCTCCATCCATGACCGGTTACAAAGCGGGGAGGCTTTCCATGCTGTGTAACCTGTTACAAGTCGATCTGATCGGAGAAAAAAAGCTGTCAGCTTCAGACTTGAAGCTGACAGCTTTTTCCTCCATAATACTAGGTGAGGCTCTGTCTCACCTGCCTCCCCTGACTGCACATCCCTGTTATCACTAATATAAGATCACATGTTTTTTGCCGTGTTCCATGATGGCCAGGGAACGAATGATCAATGCCCTAATCAGCATATGAGACCTTGAGGGCTTGTGCAACAATGCATGTTGTTGACGACACATTATTGCGTGTATCAGTGTGCATTTCATGCCTTTTTAAGTTCACTTTTTTGCTCATACATTATAGAAAATAAGGTGGGAAACATTCAGTATAGAGATTTATCATGGCACAGTTGCATTAGAAATGCACTAAAATGCATTTTACATTTTTCTTTACATTTTCGATTCTTGACTGGCTGTGACTGTGTGGTAGATCCTAATAGACCGGAGATGCTAAGGAGGCAGAACCATAGAAGTCAATGGGGATCTGCTGCACAGCCAGTGCACACCAGATTTTCATGGACGGATGTAAACATTGTGGTAGGCAGGTAAATATGGGAAGAGGGAGGGTCTTTAGGTCATGAAGGGGACAAAAACAGTTTGAAAGTGCACTTACCCGGTCAAAAAACACCATCTGCATTTTCAAAATCATAACATTTATTTTAAGTACAACTGTTATAAATTGCAGAATCTTATGGAGGGAGGGTCAGTACTCCAAGCCAATCAGGCTGCACTGCATGCACATGTGCTGACAAAGAACATGTAGACATGTTGGGGAAGAGGGTGGAGAGAGATAACACCATCAACCTGCTGCTGCTCCTCCATTGTCTGGAGCAGGGGTAGCCAAACTCCGGTCCTCCAGCTGTGGTGAAACTACAAATCCCATGATGCATCTCTCTCGTGGAGTCATGTCTGTGGCTGTGAAAATCTTGCAATGCCTCATGGGATTTGAAGTTCCACCACAGCGGGAGGGCCGGAGTTTGGCTACCCCTGGTCTAGAGCCAGGCAGGGAGCTGTATTACTTAACTGCAATAAAAAAAGTGAAGTAATTAACAAGGCTTTGCTGTCCGGCGGAGCTGTGTAAACCTCAGAACTGGAAATACAAAATGACTAATCATATGGCAGGTAAAAAAGACTGGTTTCATCTGTGCACTTTAGTTAGTTTAAGTTAGTTTAAGGGCATTTACAAAATACATTGTTCCTATATGTACTGTATGTAAAAAGACAATGTAGAAGGACTATGTCACATGTCTGTTTCCGCTCTGTCTCACTGTCTTCCTTTCTTGATTTACATAGATAAACAGGGTTGGGGATAGAACACATTATCAGTTCAATGAGCCCAGAGTTGTATGCATGAAAACAGAAGACTTCCTCTATGTAGACACTATCCATTCAAAGGAAGTCTAGTTGTAAAATAATGAATGCAGTATTTGTCAGTGACCTCACTTGCTATCCCTGGAATCTACACTAGTATGTTGCAGACATGTTACAACATCTTTGTGGATCTTTAGACTTTAGCCCGACATTTTAGGGAGTAGCATACCAGGATTTCTTCTGTATTGCAGAGTTGCATATGATTTGGTTAAATATTAATACAAAAGACAGGAAGTATTGCATTGACCTTTCTTCAGGAAAAACACGCCTACAATTAAGATAAGACTGAACTTGATGGGCAAATGTATTTTTTACGCAATATTATGATTGCATTGTAAATGTAAGTTTTGTTATTTTCTATGGTATTCAGTTGTAAATTCACAATTGTGACCAATTTGATAGTGTAAAACAGGGCAGTGAAATAAGCTTTCTAGATGGTATTCACAACATTATTTATTATTAAAGTAGACCTTTCTATCAGTATTAAATAATATGTAAAGCTGGTGTATCAATCAAAAACTTGATTCATTTAGTACACACTTTTTAATGTCTTCTGAAGTGCCCTAGGACTCCTTACACCCAGGGAACTCTAAAATACAAATTCAGACTTCTGCATAAGCCGCTACCCTCCCTCAAGCTGGTGTAGCTCTATTAGATTGATGACGTACGGGGAGGAGGGTGGCTGCGGTGGACCGGAAGTACAAGGCTTTGACACTTGTTCATAATTTCACTTGGATTGCACTGATTGCTGCAGCAGTGTGGGCTAATGTAAGTGGATATTATAGAGATTGTGAAACTGCTATTACTTGATACTGGAAAATATGGTAACAAAAAATGAGGTTCTTATGGGCGCTGACTATAGCAGGTAGTAAAGAGAAATAGTAGGCTGCTCACTTGAAAATGTAGAGATATTACAGCGTCCTATGTGTATATACATCAGATAAAATAAAAGGAATAAAAGCACAATGCTCCATCAGGAAGGTCATGCCATGTGTCCAAAGGAATGTTCTATACTGTGACAATCATTTATAGATGTAATGATCATTGAAGGTTTCGGGAGATCCAACACGTTTCAGGAATAAATAGCCTCCTCTTTATCAGGGCTAATAATAGACATAGTATTTTTTTTAATGCAATAACTATTTTTCTACAAAATCTAATTGTACAGAAATAAGAGTTTAGAGCATAAAACCAAAGAAGGGGAATAACACACAGAGCTTATTAAAAACATGGTGCAACATAGAGCCATTGGCATAATACACTATTAACAATAAAAATACATGATTAGAAGTACAACCACATCTTCATCAATGTCATATCATGTAACCTGGAGCCAAGACTAAAGCTGGCCATACACCTATAGATTATCTGAGATAATCTATAGGTGTATGGCCAGCTTTAGCCCACTCATGGTATCGAGAAGAACCCAAGGCCAGAAGTCATCAGAACCCGCCAGACCTTTGATAAGGTTAGGCGGTGGCCAAAATATCACAGATACATGAGTGTGGTGACATAATACTGCAATAATATACCAAGATTATACCCCTGTTAAGACAAAAGGTGCACAATCCTGGCACACATCAACACCAAGAGGTAAAAAAAAAACAACACGGCTCATGACAGGTATCAAAACTCCTCTGTGTCTATGAATAGGATGCATGGCAGCCACCGGTTCCAAAATTATTTTTACATGCTATCAGCTCTTCCATCCTCATCACCTGCCATAATTCAGGAATTCAGGAGTCCATTCATGAACTGAAGGGACTGAGGTGGAATGTCAATGTCTGTGGATCAATGTCCTTGCAGCATTTATTTAAAAAAAAAAAAAGAAATATTTTTTACCCGAAGAGATGGAGCCAGGGAGCATAGATAACAAAGCCATCTCTGGGCAAAGGTAATTGCTTTAGGGCTTGTTCACACCGAAAGCATGTGCGTTCCAGAGCGGTATCTGCTGGAACTTCCCCCCGCGTTTTGGGGAGGGGGCGTGGCGGTGCATTGTATTCAATGGCACCGCTTCCACGCCCCCCGACCCGCAGTGCGATCAGACGCGTGGCAAAACTTTGCCAGCATTCCGTTACACTGCAAACACAAAAAATAGGCCAAGCCTATATTGAGCATATATTGTAAAAGAGCACAGGGCAGCTCTACCATAAGTGTGTCATGGTGTCTATCTCAGACTGGCATCTCCACCAAAGGGCAGAATTCACAGGAAATTTGTTGAAGTCTATAGGGAGACCTGTACCAACAAGTCAGTAATTTGAAATTCCTTTCCTGAGTTGAAAGGAATTTATGAGTTAGGCAAAAACATAGCTCTATCCTCTTCTGTGATAGCTGTGTTTATTATAATTATTATTTTATTATTGGTATTTATATAGCTCCGACAATTTACACAGCGCTTTACACAGTGTACATTCACATCAGGCCCTGCCCTCAAGGAGCTTACAATCTAAGGTCCCTATCTCACATACATACAAGGGCCAATTTGGACAGGAGCCAATCAACCTACCAGCATGTCTTTTGGGGTGTGGGAGGAAACCGGAGTACCCGGAGGAAACCCAGGCAAGCACAGAGAGAACATGCATATCTCCTTGTAGATAGTGACTTGGCCGGGATTCAAACCAGGGACCCCCAATGCTACAAGGCAGAAGCTTAACTCCTATTCCCATTCAGCAATAAAGTATAAAGAGTCTAACTTGTTAAAGGAGAAAAGATGACTGGAAAGAAGGGATATAGTGCAATCAGGGAAGGCACTCTCGGATTCACAGATTAACTCAAACGGGGTTAAAGGGCAGTATAGTTACCCTCATTTAGCCAATATGCAAACAAAATATGTCAATTGGAAATACTGGGGGTTGTGCTAGCAGAAAGATTTGGGAGAGTGACATTATGGAGTGCTGAAGAAGACTCTGGGTAAATGGGTTTAGCTGATTGCCAACATAAAAAAGAGGACACATAGGAAGAAAATTAGGATGAGCTATAGAGTAAGCAGGCCATACTAAGCTCAATAAGACAATCGATACACCAAAATGGCATATATTTGTCCCCTCAGTACTTACAGTATGGAATGTCTTCCATACTGTAAGTACAGAAGGTACAAATATATTTAGTATTAATAAAATATAAATATATCTTTATGTAAAGAAATTACATGGTACTATACAATAATACAAAAATATGTATCCAATAATCTATGCATAAATAAATACAGTATATATATATATAGATAGATAGATAGATGTGGTGTGTGTAAAAGCTCCCTTTTACACCATATATGAGCTAACCCAATGTTGTGGTCTGGCCAGGTAGGAGTTCCAGCTTGCACTGACAGTGAGAGGACCATTTTTGTGCCCACTTCTGGTGTCATATACTGTGGTTCTACAGATTGGATCTTTAAAACTGTACCACATAGATTTACTTACTAAAAATACAAATTATAACCATGCAGATATTCAGTTACACACAGTCTCATCCATCAAAGATCAAAAATCATCTATCTCTATACAAAAAAATGAAAATTGGGGAAACTATGTCCGCTCTTATACCCCCTAGTCCTCACTGGGATAGCAGCATATAAATGGACAGCAGTAACAGAGATATCTGCAGGAAATATATAAGTGGTAGTCCACAGCTTCTGTGTTGAAAGAAATATGAGATTAAGAAGAAGTCATTGTACCGATCCCCTGTCCTGTTGTGCCCAGTGAGACTAGTGGGAGTTAGCATGCAGTATATAGGTTCCTTTCCTACTCGATTCTCACTCCTGCTATAATTAGGCTCATATGGATGAAATGTGTCAGGTGACGGAGTCACATCTGATGAGGGAGAGAATGTCTGCCTGACCTATCTGGCAACCATTAAACTTGTTGCAGTTCACCCAAAAACATAGAGGAATGCAGCTTTTGTCTAGAGGGGAGGAGGTGGATCCTGTAGAGCCTGTGCACTTGCAGGCAGTCGCTGAATATGTTTGCCTAGAGCGGTGTCATTTACACATACATTTTGTCACGTGGACATCTAATTACATGCATTATTCAAAGACCCAACTTCATACCCTTTAAACATTGTTCTAATTTAAAACAGATTTCTTAAGATATTTACATACGTGTAAATACATATGTACACTTACAGTAAACATTCCAAATGGAAATTCTTATGGGCATTCCCTCCTGGTGTAAAGTCACTGTACTAACATGAGCAAGAACACCACTTAAATTTGTAGCTTGCCAAGGTTTGGTTTGTTACTAACGATTTCTGCCAACCCATCGTCTAACATCAGTACACACCAATGTTTAGTTCAATTTCTCTCAATAGGCTCCGAATCTATCTTCCAATCTTCCTTTTTCTTTTTTTATGGGTGGAGAATCTCATGTCAATCCCTGGTGACTGCCTTTACCTTATTTGTCCTAAGAACATTAAATGACTAACTTCTTGCCCTAAATCTCCTTTGGGAGTTTTCCACTTTTAGTTTGAATAAACAGGAATTGATCTGTGGGGATATCACAAATCAAAGGCCAGGGATGATAGCTGATGGAGGAGCACATTACTGGTAGGCTTTCTGTAAGTATTAGTTTTCAGCATATTTCTGACCCTCTGATTTCTTAAATCTAAATTTCTTAAATCTTAAAGATTTATTAAATCTTTTTCACTAAACTTAGGTCAAAAAATATGTTTAATCCAATATGGTTCGGTTCAGTCAGTCTGACACCAACAGCACATCATCAATATAGTGCAGCCATAGCACAACATACTCCTCAAATGCACACTAAAGCAAAAAAGTTGTTAAAGGAGTACTATGAGGTGAGTGCTTTTCACTCACCTCATAGTTCTAGCCGACCTGTGACAATGAGACTGTCACAGGTCGGCTCAGTAGATTGGGAAGTGAGCGAACACATACCGGCGTTCGCTCACTTCTAGATCCTGCCACGGCTCTCTGCCGTGACTGGGGAGGGGCGGGTACAGCTGGCTCTGCCTCTAGATAGACAGAGCTAGCTGTCACTCACCCAGCTGGGCGGATCCCGACATAAATGTCGGGATCCGCTTCAGCTGCGGCGTCTCAGTATACCGCGAGCTGTAGCTTAGGGTGACGGAAGGACGCTAGTTTGTGTCCTCCCGTTACCCTAAGGAGAACTATGGGGAAAAGCCCTAACCCCATAGTTCTCCTTTAAGGATACATTCCAACAGTCATTCAGGAGCTCATTATGTGATCCAGCAATTGGATATCTGTGATCTAGCGACTGGGATACTGCATTTAACCCCACTTCATGCTGGATAGATGTGTACAGTGTCTCCACATCTATCACTACTAGAAGTCTGAAGGTTTTCCAATCTACACAAAGCATCAGCCGTGTCTAGAATAAAGGCAGGTAGATCAGCCAATGAGTCTTTTAGTTTTCTATCAACAAATCTACCAAATCTATGTAGAGGGTCACCTGGTTCAGATACAAATGGCCTTCCAGGAGGTTTGTATCTATTTTTGTGCACTTTGGGCAATATTATAGAAAGTGTGAATATTATATTGCTCTGCCTACCTAAATTCCTACTTCCTTTTAGTTGTTACCCCGCCCGGAAAGCCAAATTAAGCATCTCATTTTATCTTGAGGCATGAGCAGGGAAAGAATTCAAATCAATTAACTAATGACAAAAAAAGTCACTTAATTGTCTATTTATCGCAGCAACATAGTCAGTTTCTGTGAGTAAGATGACTTTACTGCCTTTGTCACTAGGCTTGATAATTATATTCTTTCTACATCCTAAATCATTCAAAGCACTTTTTTTACCCCTAGGAAGTCTATTGTTGCCCATTTCCTTCTAATTAATTTCAGATAGTTCTTTTGTTACAGACTCAAAAAAAGTTTGCACTTATCTATCATTGCTAATCTGGGCCATTGATTTAGATTTGTTTCTTAAATCTGTAGGTTTCGGCATGTCAAGATGTTTTAAAGATATCCAAGCCTCTTCTGTAAACTCTTAAGGCTGGCCAGACCAATCAGGTCCTCCTGAAAGTGTTCCTCAATGCCTCCAACGACACTATAGGGAATTTTAGCTTTACCTTTATCTCTTTAGATCAATTTAACACTAACCTTCTTTAAGAATAAACATAAGTCATTGTAAATCTTAAGCTCATCCTCTCACACATTACAGAACAGCGTAATCTTTTATTTAAAAGAGAAATACAATCCCTAATGGTTCACTATCTGTGAGATTAATGATGTTATGACCTTCACCAATAATTTTGTTTTCTTTCTCCTTGTCTCTTTGGTGGATGTTTTCAATGTGGATTTTTTGTTAGAGGGTTTAATACCTGTCTTGACTTATTTTTCTACTTTTTTCTTTTACTTTTTCCTTTTCTCTTCTTCACTTTCCTTCCTCCAAAAAAGACACCTGTTTTTCCTGTTTTAGAACTGTCATCATCAACTTTAAGGCCTTGTTCACACCAAGCGCGGAGCAGGAACAGAGCAGTTGCAGACCGGATCAAAACTGCGTCCAATGTATTCCAATGGTATTTTTAGCTCCAGTTCACATCGCAGCGTGCAGTTCCAGAGCAGGTCCAGAGCAGGTAACAAAACTGCAGCAGGCTCTATTTTACCTGCTCCGGATCTGCTCCGGAACGCATACAGACGCATCAAAAAAACGCATGCAAATGCCTGGAACGCACTGAAAGCCCATGTTAAACTAAAAAAATATATATATATTTTGTTTTAACCAAAAACGGCCCAGAACGCATCAAAAACTGTGTGTGCAGAAACCTGAGCTCATCTGCTCTGCATTTGGTGTGAACAAGGCCTAATAGTTCTTTGTCTCTGGACTTTCGATCAGCTCTTAGGCTGGGCACACACCTTACAACCATCGCAAGACCTGTCTTGCGATGGTTGTAAGGTAATTAAAAAAACGTACGATCTGCCTATCTTGGACAGGCAGATCGTACTTGCGATGATCGCAAGCCCGCCCTGCTGAGGGGCGGGCTTCCGATGACCGCAATGCCGAACGGGCAGTGTGCGCTTGCACACGGGCCCGTGCGGCTTTTATCTTACGAACATGCTACACACCCGCCGAAAATCGTACGATTCTCTGCGGGTTTTCTAACATGTTCCTAAGATAAAAGTTGTGCGACCTTACAGTAGTAGAGGTTGCACGGCTTCCACACACCTTACAATAATCGTACGATCGTGGGATTTCCCGCGATTATCGTACGATTATCGCAAGGGGTGTGGGCACCTTTACTTCAATGACTTGTTGTGTTAAAATTTCCCTACTTTCCAGTTATGAGTACTCGCCATGTATTTCTCATATTTGCCTTTTTTTATTTCCTTCAGTAATTCTTTGTTTTTTCTTTTTTTACTGATATCTGTATCACAATGAGAGGCGTAGTTATCACAATAGTTTCTTCCTAATCTCATGTTCTTTTCATCACAGAAACTCCTGATGTGTGGACTTCTACTTATATCAGGTGTCTCTTTAGTGTTTATAAAAAATGTTGTCCTGCTTTTTTGGAAAGGGGGAGTAGATCTCTGTACAGGACCAGGAGCTATCAGCAGAGATTTAGGGTATACGTTATTGGTTTATTTTAATGATTAGGGTGAAGTTAAACATTAACAGTTAGATTTTATGGTTATACTTTATACAGTAAAAGAAAACAGCTGCTTCTGGCTGCCTCCTTGTACATAGTCCATATTGTAAATAAACCAGACTGTAATAACATCTTTAATCCTCTAGATGCCACTATCAGAATTGCTTCCTTTGGAAGATGAAATTAATTTTTGCTTTTAATTACATAGTGCAATTTTTTTTTCCAGTTCATCAGTCAATACTAACAGATCATGTTTTCAGCATTTAAGACACCTGCACAGTTACCTAGCTAACGGGTCACAGCTAAGAGAATGCATGTCTATTCATTAAACTAAACCTCTCCCTCTTTTCCTTCTGGAGCACTGCATGGTTTATTTCTGTTTCTGACCATGCATACTCCTCACAGTTGGTGAGCCAGTTATTTTTTTCAGTGCTTATGTTAAGATATTAAAAGCAATTTCAAAATTCTAGCATTGGTATGTAGTAGAAGGTCTAACAAGGCTGCAGTGGTAGCACCTGAGATACTACACAATGTGAGAAATAATTGGAGGATTAAGTGTATATCCTAGATCTTTATGGAGCCTTATTAAAAAATATACTTACAATTTTAGTTTATCTGGAAGATCTGCTAATAACACTTGCAAGCAGTCATGCATAAAAAAAAGCAGATGTTTAACATTTCTGAAATTTTGGTAGCCTGTGTTAGCTGCCATTTTAGACTAAAAGAGATTTAGACATGAATTGCTGCAAGATTCATCTACAGCAGCCATTCTCAACCAGGGTTCCATGGAACCGTAGGGTTCCTTAAGAGGTTTGTAGGGGTTCTGTCACGTACCCCGAATGGAGCCTAAAATAAAGGGGGCAGCCTCTCTTGTTGCTCTAATACAAGCATCACTGGCAGTGGGGCAGAGAGTGCAGGAATGTTGCCACTGATGTCACCGGAACTGGGTCTCTGGATCCTGGACGTGACAGGGAATGCCGATCACCAGAGAGTGAGGTCCAGGAACAAGCCAGGTTCAGCAATGGTCAGGCAGGATGGCACCAGTACAGCAGGCAGAGACAGAGTCAGGGACAGGCTGCACCAGTAACTAGCAAACAACGAGGTGCAGATACAACAGGTAGCGTAGTCAGGAGACAGGCAGAGGTCCGGGTCACACATATACAGAACAGCATTCAGGATAGTCAGAAGGCCATCCGAGTTGGTAAAAGAAAGTCAGGATCAAGATCAGAATCTCAGGTCGCAGGATACAGCTGAAGATCTCTTAGCACTGGAAGCCTGCAGGCCTCAGCCTTAAATAGCCAGTTTGGTGCCAGGATTCACAAAACATGCTCACAGATGCACACACATCTGTACAGAGGTGCACAGCTATGCACAATTTTATCAGCCAAACTACGTGCAGGTGCTCACGCTGCACTGCCCCTATGTGGGCTGGCTAGACCATTCTGACAAGTTCCAAGCAGTGACTGATTGACCTACCATCTGATGGTGCCTACACAGTACTGGGGCCAATGCCACTTGGCAGAGCCAGTGGCATGACACCAGGGCGCTTTTTAGCTGTCTGTAGGGATGTCAAGATTCCCCCTGACACACAATGATATGGTTTATTCTTTCAATAGGCCTCCAATTTAGGGGTAGTCTTTCTCTCACTGAACAAAGAGGGAGACACCCCTCTCACTGACTATAATGTAAGGGGTCACTTCTTTATTGACCACCAATGTAAGGGCACACCTTTTCTATTGACCACAATCAAGGGGCCCCTTCACTGACCACCAACTAAAAGGAGGCATTTCTCCACTGATTATCAATGCAAGGGAGTCTGTCAGCATGGTCATATCTTCTTTTCTGACCATTATCTGGACTTTTCATTTTAATTTAGTAAATTTTACTGCTCTGTTCTACAGTGCTTTGCTATTACCTTTAGGAACGTCTCTCTGGTGTGCTGTTGCCATCATACTTGAATGACGAAATGACTAAGATACCGTGAACTGTACTTATTAAAATTTTTAGCATAGGCTCTTACATTTTGTAAAGGTTCTTCTGGGATAAAAAGGTTGGGAAAGGCTTTTCTTTAGAATGAAATTACAGTAAATCAACTGTACATTAGAAAATATCACCGACAGTCCTCTACTACCACCTTCATGTTTATTTTCTAACTACATTTATCTGTTAGTAACCCGCTTTAAGCTTTGGTTTACTGGCCTTTAATTATTAATTAAAGCTATTACCAACAATATTGCATTACCCAGAACTTCTTTTTAAAAAGTCTATATTGGTGCTGCAAATATTTCCCATAAACTCTTGCAGTCAGAACGTTGACACAGGAAAGATTAACAAAACATCTCAGTAGACTGCATTTCCTGGGAATGGATCTCATAGAAATTCTTCAGAAGTGAGCTTGAAAAAAAAATTAGAACTGAAGATTTTTGTGGCTGGATAGATGCTTACAGTAAACAATAAGGAAGATGCATTCAATGTAATTATTGAATTGCCTATTTTGTTTTGTTTGCATTATATTGTATTCTAGTGAATGTCACTTACTAATTAAAGTAATAGTACATTTAGAGCAGTGCATAAACCCCCACTTAACATTATAGGGCATAGAATGCATCATAATTTGAATCATCAGTATTTCTTATGTGTAATTTTGTCACACTTCCAATAGGCAGCTCTCTAAATAGCTGGAAAATACAGTGACTAACTAACATGTGCCTGTTTAGTTGGCGATTAGTTTAGAACAATAACTGTTCTTGCATATGTGATTAAATTAATTTAAAGGGAAATTCTTCTGAGAGAGATTTTTAAACTGCTTTTGCTGATCTTCTCTAGAAATTGGTAGTTGCCTGGCTGTTTCCGGCTTCAGTATGTTCTCAGTCACTGAACCTGAACAAGCATGCAGACAGTAAAATATGAGCATCCTGTACTTGTCTAATAGAACCTGTGTTGATAGGCTTTTGTTTGCTGCATGCTCCTTATACAAGTCTATGGGGATCCAATAGCAGTTAAAGGAGGTCAACTGAACTTGCAATGAATTCTGATTGATCTCAGAAGTGTCTCAAGCTGATACCTAAAGCACACTGCATTTGCCCATCGAAGCATGCCGACACAGGCCCCTAGACTTTCACAAAGCTACGAAACAGGAATGAGAATGTGCAAAGTAATATGATCAATAGAAATCAGTGGACCAGATTTCAGTTTTCAATTGTCAGACCAGTGAAAGATTACTGCTGATTGGTTGCTGTAGGGCAGGGGTGGGGAACCTCAGGCCCTCCAGGTGTGGTGAAACTACAAATCCCATGATGCATCTGTCTCTGGGAGTCGTGGCTGTGAGAAAATTGCAATGCCTCGTGGGATTTGTAGTTTCACCACAGCTGAGGGCCGGTGGCTCTCACCCCTGCTGTAGGGTAATGAACTTTGGAAATTGTTCTTTGCCTTAAAAGAAGTCACCATTTGCAGATTCAAGTCTCACACAAAGACCGCAGTCCACGAGTCTTCATCAAATGTAAAAGGAAGTGAGAAAAAATATTTCCAACGTGAGAGGAATTCCCCATATATAATTTGTTACCAGAACAGGATTTCGGTGACAAGTCTAAAATTTTAGATTTCCCATCACTTAAAGAACAGTGGTCCCCAGGACAGATTTAGAGATGAAATCGTCTTGACATGGTAAACAAAAAAGTAATTAAGGCAGCCTGTAAAAGTACAAACATACTTACCAGTCACCCATGAATGAACAATTTGCTCTGTTGTAGAGCTGTAGTCATGCTGGAATGTTCAGCATCTAAATCAATCAGTAAATCGATTTTAAACAGTTCATGGGGTACAACAAGATTTATTGATATTACACATGTGAGGCATACATATACAACAAACTACTGAAGCTTTAACAATAAACAATATAATAAATACAAGTTTCTTATCTAAAATGTTTCCCTTTAGAATGGACTGGTTACACTCAGTAAGGTTAGTTCATATTCATTAATTGTTTCCATTATTTTTTTCTTCATAATTATTCATATTTTAGACTCTGCTAGAGTGATATCTAGCAGAGTGTAAAACTTATTAGTGCAATCTTAAAAAGTGTAAATCTGAGTTAACATTACCCCACCATCCACAAACCCTCCAGACCCCTAGTGTGACCCTGCACAGACTTGGTGAGACCCCAGGCAGCCCAGCTGAGACCCCACACAGCCTCCTGAGACCCCGTACGGTCCACCTGAGACCCCACACAGCCTCCTGAGAAACAGCACACCCCTGGTGAGACCCCCACCCAGCCCGCCTGAGGCCCCTGCACAGTCCTGGTGAGACCCCTGCACAGCCCTAGTTACACCCCGCATGGCTCACCTGAGACCCTGCACAGCCCTGTAAGACCCCGCACAGCCCTGGTGAGACCCCTCACAACCCACCTGAGACCCTGCACAGCCTACCTGAGACCATACACAGCCTCCTGAGACCCCGGAGACATTAGGCCACCACCTCAAAGCAACACAGTGTATGTAGCTTCATATTATTCTGCATTGCTGTATAATGTATTGCTGGGATTTGTAGTCCTTTATAGCTGGTGCTATTCTGCATTGAAGGGTTTCTAAACCCTCCGTTTTTTTTGCCTATATCTACTAGCAAGCAGTAGATATAGGCAAAAAAAAACAAAAAACGCTTTAACAGCGGTTTAAACTTACCCGGGTTTCGCCGGGTTTTCCTGCCCGAGAATCCGAAACTGCTCGGGCGGCCGCAAAGCATCTTGGGGCGGGCGAATGCGCAGTTCGGATTTTCGGCCGGGAGACGAGGAGAGACGCAAGGTAAGTCTATGGACGCATGCACCCGCATGCAGACACCGCAGGATCGGAAATGCCAGCAAGTAGAGAGGAGTCAGCACTGGATCGGAGAGCTGCCGCACCGCTGGAGGGACAGATGAAAACATCATGAAAGAAGAAGATTAAGAAACCTCATTTACGGTGGTGCTAACATTAACATTGGAGGGAGGGAATTTTTTTTTTTCATTTCAGTACAGCGCTGCATGACGGAATAAATGTCAGTCAAAGTACCGCAGCGCTGAATACTGAAAAATGGCCTGGATGGGAAGGGGGTTTAACACCGCGGATGTCAACTGGTTAATGTATAATGTATTGCTGGGATTTGGAGTCATTTATGGCTGGTGCTATTATGCATTACTGTATAATGTATTGCTGAGATTTGTAGTCCCTCTACAGCTTGGAGTCAGTGACAGAACTACGTAAAAGCTTCAAATGTCAGTGTTGAATTATTTGTTATAATACTGCTATTGCCAGAGTGAGAGCAATCATTCTTTTAAAGCATCGCCTATTGACAATTTGGGGAACTGTATTTTGTCACCGTTTCACCTGGGCATGTTGGGTATCAATTCACTAATCATAACCTCATCTTTTATATTTTACAAAAAAATTGGGTGTTATATTGTGTTTATGGGCGCTGAAATTACCTTAAATGTATTTATTCTGCAACACAGTACGATATAAATAAGCAGCTTTTATTTCATCCAACGGTAACAAAATAAACAGCTTTCTTCAGCATAACGGCAAAGTAAAAGGCTTTCCTCAGTAAACATCAAACATAAGGCAAAAAGTCTTTCAATAGTCCTGCTTATATATAATGTAATATATATTTATATAATGTTTTGGGGGTTTTAAGTAATTTTCAGGCCTAAAATGTGGATTATAGCGTGTGTGCCAAAAACGCCTTGGCAGCAAAAGGGTTAAGAAGAACCTATTTTGAAATTCTATGGGAATGTAATTTTTGAGCACACAGAAACAAAAGGCTATAGATTCAGAAGAACTGAATGGATTCATTTTCTCACGGCCAGAACCACTGATCACAGGGCGTAGCTCTGGAGGAGATCAAAGATTACATTTACTTGCAGCAGAACTGGAAAGTATTATTATTGTACACTTTTTTAGTGTTACCTCATTTATATTTCTTAACAACAGATTTACTTTAATGAGGCAGACAGAAATCTGCAAAGGGCATTAAGGTATACAGCCAAAGATAACTTGCTTTCCACTGATCAACCACCAGTAAACAGAATTATTAGTTGCTGTGGATTACTGTACTTTACACATATAATTGCTTTTTGCACTGCCAGCAAGCATGTACTCATAAACATATTCTAGGTCTCGCCAGAGCTGTAATTAGAGCACAATAGCAGGGACACCTATCTGGGATACAAAAGTGGCTGCCACATCCCATTGAGAAAATATAATTCAAATCATATACAGGGCTGACAATTAAATCCAGTTTACAGGTATAACATGCTCCTCAACTTTCCGTGGTGTGAAAGAGGGCTGCCTTTTAACACAAAGGAAATAGGCAAAGAACATACCCCTGCAATGCCCTAGTTACATGGACCATGAAGAATTTATAAACCAAAAAATGATTGGGTAAAACCAATAGTGAGTTTTTACACTACTACTTTTCAATTATGCTGGCTTTTCAAAATAACAAATGCAATAATTTAGAATTTGGATGAAAATGTCAGAGTAGTATAATTCTTTTGATAAGTAAATAGCACAGTTTTCAATACAGATCTATGCATTAGACCAAAAAGAGGGGCAACTGAGGAGTAAAGAAGGACAGAGCTTCCAAAAAAGGGACAGTCCCTTCAAATGGGAAACAGTTGGGAGCGGTGACATTGTTACCAGCATTTCCACTGCTGGGGGTTTTAAAACATGCTGTGATTGTTTTTGCCTCACTAAAATGGATCCACAGTATTTTAATACAGAATAAGTGCCCTGTACTATAGAGACACTTCTGGATCTGGCCAAATCAAGTCAAAGAATAATCAAGACCTGCCAATATGATAGTGACATACTATGCTGTCCTTAAGAAACATGAGCACATTAGCAATGTTCTTCCCACAGGCATCACATCAGCTGTTTCTCAAGGCTGACGCAGCAAAGAGGAAATGTAATCTCTTATGTAATCGAGGAGATTCCTTATGGCTGTTTATATTGATCGACTGGACAGTGGTAAACACTAGAACAGGATGAGATGTTTTAGAAGTTCCTGGAGACAGCTGTTACTGAAGTAGCATGCATGCTTATTTGAATTTCAAAATATTATCCACTGAAATACAAATGTACCTGGCAGAATATATCTATGTTATGGTCAAGTCTTCATGATTTTTTTTTTTTAAATCATTATATCCCTGAAAATATTTACCTCTTGCTATGCATTATGTTATTTGGTTTGTCCTTTTAAATATATGAATTCTCTGAAAATTAAATATACTTCCATCACTATAATGTAATCTAAGAATAAAACCTATTTCTGTAAAAAAAAATCAGGTATTAGCATTCCCAGCATACTAACTGTTAGAAACCTTAAGATGGCCATACACTAGTAGAATTTTGTTCGAAAAAAAATTGTTTTCGGAAAGGTTTGTTAAACTTTCTAATAGTTAATGGGGTCAAATCGATGATTGTTTTTGACCCAAGTGGAAAAAAAAATAAAAAGAGCAGCAAGGAAATTTTTTTCTCAAATGGAATTTTAACAGTGAATGTGGTTTTCTTTTGGGAAACTTGATAAATGTCTCAATTTTCGAATGTTAAAGCCAAATAAAATGTTGAACGACATTCATCAGGTCTGGGTTGGGTGATGATGATCTGTAGGTATCAGCAGCCAATCATTCTTGAGCGTAGTTAGTTGTCCAAGTTGGAACCACTATTGTTTGCTCAGAGACTAGGATGGCAGAAGGGGTGTTTTCACTGATCTGACACAGTACATGAAAATGTACATTCAAGTAACAAGACCATGTGTATTCATCCAGCAAAGATTTGATAAAGGAAATTATTTGTTTATTGGATTGTGCCCATGATATCAGACTTGTATCTCATATCTAGTCATCCTTTGAAGAAGCCAGTCATGTCTTGAGTATACCCAATTTGGTCTAACTTTGCTTTTGAAAGTTGAAATTTGGACTTTCAATATGTTTTTGCTTACGATTGGGCTCTAATCTTTGAAACAGCAGGTGAACATATGGATTTTTCAGCTTGATAGAAGATTTGTGCTGTTGATCCTCATCTTTGGTGTCATGTCCCTTACAGTATGCAGTTATTTATGTAGATGGGTAATACAGAAAACATTAACTAAATTGGTGAATGTAGCATGTAAGATTAGTATCAGGCTTGCAGGCCTGTGATTCATTCATATTATTTATACATACTCGTGCAAAGACTGCATAGTGGAACGTTTCTTGTTATAAAATAGAATGAATGCAATAGTATGCCAATAATGCACTTAACGTACCTCTGACAGCGAAAGTGAAATGATCTTTAACTGGAATTATGTAATTCACAGCAAACAGGGCTCAGATTCCCAAGCTGGCTTGCACAATGATTGCAACAAACGTGCCATCGCCTACAACAACCACATCCAGAAACAGCAGAACTCCAGGCGTCTTCATCAAAAATAAAAGTATTTATTTATCTAAACAAGTACATCCTGTAAAGTTCCTCCCCACATATGCTTACCAGCTAACGCGTTTCACCATTCTGGCTTACTCATAGAGATAGAGCCAGTCCTGAAAGGATCAGATTTAAATGCATTTGTTCCATAAATAAAGACTTTTATTTTTGGTCAAGACCCTTGGAGTGCAGCTGTTTCTAGATTTGGTCAGAAATTTTATTTGCTATGGGTTATAGTATTTTACACCTTTTGTATTGCTGTTTGCTGCACCTTACTGAATAAACCTGGCTTCTTTAATGCAAAGATACTTAATTTGTTTGCTTGAACTGCTAACATGTAAGTCAGCATTTACCCTACAACAGGCCAAATACGTTAAAATGGTACGGTACGGTAAACAGAACCTGAAAGTAGACAACTTCAGGCTGATATCATGTAATGCATGCCTGAAAACAACTTGCAGAGGGGAATGCCAGTAGGAACAGAATCCCAGTCAAGTGAGGAATCAGTCCACTGAACCCAGTGCTCATCCAATGGTCCCCTACTGATTGTCAGCTTTTCTAGTAGGGATGCACCGATATATCGGCCGCTAAAACATATCGGACGAAAATTGCACTTTTGGCATAATGCCGAAAGTGCAATTTTCTGGCCGATACAGTGGTGCATTCATCCTATTCTCTGCTCCCCTCTGGGTGCTGCTCTGTGTCCCAGTGGGGAGGAGAGAAACTGTGACAGGCGGGCAAGTGCTGCGGGAGAGTGGTGTGTGGGCAGAGACAGCCAGCACTGTCACAGGAGGCTGAGCTCTCCTCCCTGCACCACTCGCTCAGCCTCCAGTGACAGCTGTCAGGAAGGAGAGCAAGGTACAAACACTCAGCAATCAGTGATCGCTGAGTGATTAAGGACATACTGTAGTTTGTTTACTATAGCCTCAATTATGAATGAATGGGAAGTCATCTACATCACCTCCTGTTTATTCATGATTGTGGTTATAGTAAAGATACTATGTCCTAATTTTTGGAATGAACAGGAACACTCATAGAGGATTTTATTTATTCTATTTGTTACAATTATATTGTGCTGCTAATTGCAGAATACATAGATCTATTCAAATTGGCCATTTTACCCTGAAAATGGTCACAATCAGGCCAGTTTAGGTGGAATGGCTAAGCTACCAGAATGTTTTTTTAATCACATCACAATCACATCTGGTCATCAATGTTTTCATTTACCGCAATCTAGTCACAACGTGCAATGGAGTGTAAGCAAAAGCAGAATTGTTCCCAATCGGATTCCTTGTTTCATTTTAGCAGAGGATAGAAAGTGGAAATTTAATTGACTAGTGGGTTTGGGCAACAACTCTTTTTTTTCTCCCTATAGATAGATATAACTGTCAGTAGATATTTATAGCCTGTTTTTTTTTTATGGATGTGTAAAAAATAAGGTATAGAAGAAAAGTATAAGGTAAGAAGCATATAGTGATATTTTTAGGTCCTGTTGGTCACTATACAATGTGTCACTAAACAATGTTGCAGGAATAAGATACAAGTGCATCTGGTTGTGGCAGTGCTTGTGCTTAAAATGAAAATAATGTTATTCTGCAAAAACATAGATTTTCAGATTAAAATGGTCAATATGTTTTAATAAAATATGAATGTCTATGATTAAATCATTTTATCTTTGATCAGATTAGGTGTATAGTACATTGTGCTTCATTTATCTAGACTATATTCAACCCTGTAATTAAACAATTGTCAAGTTGTGACGTACTTCTTGTACTTATGCTAGTAGTCACTTGCAGTGCCTCTCACTGTGCATGTGAGCAGCACGAGCCGCTGATGAGGAACTAATCCTGATTTACACACAGTTCTCTGCATGGAGAAGTATAAGTTAAAACTATTTGTCAGACATAGCAACAAATGACTGAAGCAACCTACACTTGAGCAAAGCAGTAAGTGCTGTAATAGCCTCTGACAGCAGGTGCATTACAGCATTAACAGCATGTTCACATAGATGGATAAATGTCTGGTGTATCTCAAGCATAACACCGGAATACTGTGATTAGATCTCATGTAAATATTTGTGTGTAGCTAGATCAGGATTAAAGAGCAACTCCAGGCAACAAGTTCTTGCATTGTTGCTAATGTTGTAACTGTGATAAAGTCAGGAAGTCCACTCGGTTTGCCTTACGTAATCTAGTGTGGCTAGTTTTATCTAGCCACACCAGATAATTACCTGTAGCCTCTTTCCATGTATTTATACTCTATAGAGTGGGAGAGGACTCAGAGGAAGGGTGGCCTGAAACCAGGGGGCACTTGACCTGCATTTTCACAGGCTTGGATTTAAACCTTTCACTACCAGACCATTGTTTTAAATGTTTTACAAACATTCTAAAATGTGCATGACTTTTGCAATGTGTAGAAGTGATCAGGCAGCTTTACAGCTACCCTGATCACTTCTGCATTGTAGGCAGGAGCCAGTGGATAAGATTTAAACCAAGCTCACAGTTGTGTTGCAGTCAAGTGCAGAAAGAGAACTATGCTTTTGTGTAATTATCCTCAAAATGTTTAAAATATAACTAAACTCAAGAGCAATAATGTAATATAATGCCTTTTGCCAAACCTTACATGTGGTGGCTGCATTCGTTTTCTGTTTCTAGGCTAAGATCATGTTCAGCAAGTGCAGAAAATACCTGTTGATCTTGCCACAAAAGTGGGTTATTCGCAGGATTACAATGTGGAAACAAAAGGAAAAAAAATCTGAAAAAAGAAAATGATTGTAGCCAACATATCTAAGGACTAGTCAACTACAATATGTTACATTATTATGTTTGGAAACAGATATGCTTTATGTTATACCTCCACCTAGCACCCACCCGGCCTCCCCAAGCCTTTTACTTACTTTCCACACTCCTGTCAGATACAAATTATTTCTGGCCGATTCCTAATGTCTTACGCCATTTTAGGCCATATTACTGTAAAAGGAAAGTTTTTAGTCGCTGCCATTATGAACCAGTTAAAAGAGCCTCTCATGTCTTGGCTCAGTTCTTGAAGTTCGGCAGGCTGCAACTGGAGCAAGTGAAGGCACAGTATGATCATACACAGCTCACATTTAGGCAGATTCCTGCTGAATAAGCTCAAATTTGAGGTGTGGTTGGCCCTGTCAGCACCACAAAAGTCAATTGAAAAATTGAAGGAGCTGGGTGGGGATGGGGAAATCAATTAATTTCTTTAATTCAGCACACAGGGCTAAATGAAAGAAACCTAAACGCGTATGGCTAGCCATAGTTGACTTGTTGTTGACTGACTTATGAAAAGTCAGCTTGAATAAGGACAACCTTTCAAGCCTCTAAACCACAGATCCGCTGTACACCGGCTGCAAGCTAAAAAAAAAATCAGTGCATGATCTCATCATGGACTGAGGCTGCAGAGTAAAGGAAATCCTATGCTTACGTACAGTATCCATGGCTTGAGAACGGCTGTTCCTCCTCGTGCACAAAGCATGCACATCCCTTACAAACCACAACAGTTCCTCATGCTCTGCAGGAGTTTGGTATTTTGGCTGAACTTACTAGGAACTTTCCTAACAGTCAAAACAAGTTTGGCATGCTATGAGTGAAGGAGAAAACATGTTTTCCCCCCTCTATCCAGAATTCCCTAGTACAGCATTCTTGGAACTGTATTCCTAGAAGAATGCTGAGAGCCTTGTGCTAAACGGGGAGCAGAAAAACACAAATATTATGATACCACTAAGTATGCTAGTGGGAGTTGAACAGTCTGTCATCCAATACCAAAAAATAGATGGGGGAAGTTATAAGTTTGCTTCTAAGAACTCTAACAAAATATATATTGATAAATATGATATTGATTGTGGATTCTACTATACTGTATTATTCTGTTTACCTGTTAATGCACAACATGCAGCAAATATTTGCCACACAAAGTGCTTTGTATTTACAGCAATAAAGCAGCGGTGATCATGACCTTACATGGAAACGTATATGTTTCTTTCACTTTCCTTGTGATATGGAGGACACTGAGATAAAAACTACAACAATTAGGGATGCATCGATACTAGTATTGGTATGGGTGCCCATATTTGAGCGAGTACTCACCTAAATGCTTCGATACTTACCCCCAATACTAGAACTTCTGGTCAGAGGGAGATTTCCTTTGACCGGTAGTGCCGCAAGGGAACATGGAGCCGGCTTTCCAGCCAATCAGGAAGCTGGGCAGGAAGCTGGGTAATGACTTGCTGCTCGGCTTCCTGATTGGCCGAGAAGCCGACTCCATGCTGTTTGGCCACCTCGATGCATCGAACCGGTCAAACAGCATAGAGCCAGCTTCCTGGCCAGTCAGGAAGCCGGGTGGGTTCTCAGCCAATCAGCATGAAGCCGGCCAAAAAGAAAGGAGTCAGTTTCCCAAGCAATCAAGAAGCTGGGCGGCATGCCATTACGTGCCGCCCGGCTTCTTGATTGCCCGGGAAGCCGGCTCCATGCTAGCGAAAGTACCTGTTTCGGTACTCTGTATTGGTGAGTACCGAAATATAAATATTGGTACTTGTAATAGTACTGTAAAACCGGTATCAGTGCATCCCTAACAACAATCGCAGCAGAAAAACTCTGGATACAACTATTGCATGACAAGCTCGATTCAAATTTTGAGATCCCAATATCCAAGAATAACCTATTGCCTATAGGGCCCTCATGTAAAATACATGCATGCATATCTTGGGCATTCTGTCCTCTTTCAAGGTGACCATAATGTATGGAAACAAACTATCATTTATTTTACTTTATCTCTTTGTAGAACTTGTGGCTCTGAGGACTTTGTCACTTTAATATTTACAGGGTCAATGTGTGTTATGAGACTACGTGTGTTATGTACCTACAGATGAAATTGGGCTTTTTTGTATGAAACTGACCAGAAGATAATACGGCTTTAGCATGCTTTCAGATTCCACACTCGATAGGTGAAATATTGAAAAGGGGCACAGCCTTTATACATTGGAAGCTAATTTATTTATTTCTATCTATTACAAATATTTATACAGTACTGAAAAATTACACAGCACTTTACATATTGTACATTTACATCAGTCCCTACCCTCAAAGAGCTTACAATCTAATGCTGGGTATACATAAGTTCCCTATCTCGCATGAATGCGTACACATACTAAGCTAATTAGACAGCAGCTAATTAACTTACCAGCATGTCTTTGGAGTGTGGGAGGAAATCGGAGTACACACATTCACAGAGAGAAGAGGCAAATGCCATACAGGGAGTTTGCTGGTTGGTAATTCAAAGAGAGTTGCTCTCTGTATTTTGTGCAGCTGCCTTAGAAAAATGTAAATATTAGGAGTTGGTAAGCGCAGAAAACTAGTGCCATATATGATTAATGAATGTTACATGAATTTATCTACTCCTGAAATACAGGAAGACAGTATATTGAGTGGGTGTTGTTAAAGGGTGTTGGACTGGATATATGATGTGAAATGTAACCTATGAGCCATTGTGACTTTCTAGGCTGAGACATATGTACTTAGAAACTGATAACTGATTGGCCAGGATGGCTGATGTTATCGTTCCTTGGATTTTGTAGGCAGTCGCCTGCGAGCAGGCTCTGCCAGTTTTGGCCACCACTTTGCAGTGTTAATTTAGTCAACTATTAATTTTCGTCATAGTTTTAGTTAATAGCATTTTTTCAGTGACTAAAACTAGACTAAATCTCAATAAAAACTAAGCTATGGTGACTAAAACTGTAACAAAAATATATTGACATTTTCATCATCTGACTAAAGCTAGACTAAAATGTTAGGGAGGAAAGAATTGGGAAGAGATTCAATCAGAATGAATCTCTTTGGACTTCAATCTGTGTCTGTATTGCTTGTTCAAACCCTAATACCATAAGTAATAACAGGTTAATAGATGTTAATCCATGAGTATATGATGAGATATGAGGATCCTTCCCGGCGGGGTCACGGAAATGTAAGTCTCTTTTTTTTCTGATCGCACGCGCCCCCCTGGCAGAAACCCGCCGGGAAGGATAACAGCCATTACCAGCTGTCCCATACAAGCGGTCGGCCAGCTTTATTGCTGACCGATCGCTTGTATAACCCTAAAAATGTGCGGCGCACCGCCTGCTGCCACGCCCCTCCCCCTCCGTAGCTGCTGCCGGTAATCCCAGGCACCGCTGTCCCCCCTGTGGTGCCCGGGACTGACAGGACTGGCACAGCGGCTGCTCGAAGAGAGAAGGAGGAGAGATCAGAATTTCGCTGATCTCTCTCCCTTCTCTCTCTCTAAAGGCGGAAGCAATGTGTTTTACTTCACTTACGCCTTTAGCTGTCATTTCTCTGACTGGGAGCCAGAGAAGAAGCTGATGAAGCAGATCTCTGCTTCATCAGCTTCTTTGGGGGTCCCTAGGTGACATTAGGGGTCCTGGCGCCTATGTGCAAAAACAACGATTGCACCGCACATGTTACCTATTGCCGCGAACGTCGCCGTGAGGGCAATAATTCTAGGCCCATTAATCCCTGATAACCCTAAACCGATGAGCGGTAAAAGCTTTTAAAGCATCGCCTTTGGCCAATTTTAGGCATGGCAGTTTTTTGTGATTTTGTGGGCGCACGCAATTTTAAAGCTTGACATGTTGGCATCTATTTATCCAACGTGACACCGTCTTTTATATTTCACCAAAAATATGGGTAATAATACATGTTTTATAACATAACATACGGAAAACAATTTTTTTCCCAAAATTTGCGGCCCTTTTTTCGTTATATAGTAAGAAATAAAAACCCCACTGGTGATTAAATACCACCAAAATAAAGCTCTATGCGTCCCTAAAAAATGGTATAAAATTAATTTCAGTACAGCGTGTCATGATGGAATAATTGTCAGTCAAAGTACTGCAGCGCTGAATACTGGCCAGGAAGGGGCTTTAACACCTCGGTCAGCAAGTGGTTAAATAATGCTTTACACTTTAACTTTATCTTTAAATCTACTGTAGATTTAGTTGACTAAAATCTTATGATATTTAGTCAACTAAAACTAGACTAAAACTAAAACAAATCAGATGACTAAAATATGACTAAGACTAAATGGTATTTTAGTCCAATGACTATGGGTAAAAAATTGCTGGCAAAATTAACACTGACACCTTGGCTAGCCAAAATTGTTCTTGACCATTGCAGACCAGGGGAAGCCTTGGAGGGCTATCTTGGTAGGCATGGATCCCACATGCATAAGAAACAACAGTCAGCCTATACACATGCAGTACATCAATTAGTAGTAGTATTTTAATGCCACCTTGATTTTTATTACAGTTCATAACAAGCCACAGCTTTAATTAGACTGTCATACTGGAGATTCAATTGTAGGTCACTTGTAGGTGAAATACATTTTTAAAAAAGTATGACATATTTTACAATTTTTTAACACAAGGGAAAGGAGTGGCACAATAAATCAGAAAAAAATAATAGACTAAGCTCCTGGGTTTCAAAAATATAATAAACAAATGATTGCTAAGAATGGAGCAGTCTCATGAATAAGTAACAATTAAATATATTATAGTAAATTTTAATGGTTGTAGAAAAATACAAGAACTAAATCACATGGCACAAACACGGGTCTAATTGCCGCTAGGATATTGCCACTTGCTGGGGGAAACGCGTTAGGGATAACGTGTTACCGGCTTCCCTCATAGCTCTGGATTTACCTACTGAGTTTTTTCAAACCTTCGGTTGGCGGGACAGCACACTGCTGAGCAGATCGAGTCGGGCTTGACCGCATATCCTAGCGGCAATTAGACCCGAGATCCGGCTATCTTTGGATATACATCCTGGAGACATCCTCTACTCTGTATACCCTTATCTGTATTTACTGCTGAGTTTTCTTTAAGTTTTCGGCTAGCGGGACACTAAACTGCCGAGCGGATCGAACCGGGCTTGCCCGCACATTATCAGCTGTGATTAGACCCGAGATCCGGCTACTATTGGACATACTTCCTGGAGATATCATCTACCCTGTCTGTATAGTGTGGCCACACACACAGGAGGCACTCCCGGACACTTGAGATGAAGGGAACAACCGGCTTTATTGCAGACGAATATCCAGACATCTTTGTGAAAGAAATATGATTTCCACTGCTGAAATGAAGCGATTCCTGTGATTAAAAATCACCATATGGATACATCTTCGATGTTTAATGAAAAAAACAACTAACTATTCAGCGTGACTCAGTGTGGACTGCTACATTGAAACTACGAACGGAGTGAGTAGTCTCTGCATACTAAGATACAATTGTATCTGATCCACTTTTTTTTAGCTCAACTCACATATCAGTGACTGATCGCCACCCGCTGAGGGTTATCATATTACTATTACTGGGATTGTCCATCTATTTGAGCTGTTGTAGGGAAGCCTCGGCTATTTTAAAATGTTTTTAAATTGTTTGTGCCATGTGATTTAATTTTTAAATTTTTTTACAACCATTAAAATTTACTATAATATATTTAATTGTTACTTATTCACCAGACAGCTCCATTCTTGGGATTTCTTCATTGCTGAAGGAAATCATTTGTTTATTATATTTTATAATTTCCGCATTGACTAATTGCATAAATACTTTTTGTGAAACCCATTCGTCTGACACGTACACGAGACTTATTTCTTTCCTTTACTCTAACTGGTGTAAAACAACATTTAGCAACACAAGGGTTCCTCTTTAGTTTGTGTATGAATTACTGTGTCCCTCTTATCGTCAGCAGAGATGCAATATATGATGACATATCTTGCTGTCTATTTTGTTTTGGTTAGGCTTTAATCATTTTTTTTTGTCTGTGTCTCAGCTTAAGACTAACAGGGTTAGTCACAAAAGGGTGAAGAGTTTGGAGAAGGCAGGAGAAGTGAACAATCTAGGACAACATAGCTGAACTGGAAAGTGAGCTGAATTAGAGAATATTTCCAAATCAGCTATATTGTCCTAGATTGTTCACTTCTCCTGCCTTCTACAAACTTTTCACCCTTTTGTGAATAACCCTGTTAATATTTTGCAGTTGTCATTGGAACAAGTAGAAGTGGATTATCTTCCAGTAGGGACAGTGTGTAATATTTTAATTACCTTCTCAAAGTATGGGTTGCTTGATGCACAACAGAAGCTTATACTGCAAGCAGGCAAACAACTTCTCCTTGTCATGTAACTGCAGTTTCATGGACTCATTGTCCCAACATTCCTTGCAGCAAACAAATCATTTCGGCATTCCTAGAGGTTCTTTGATGGTTAAAGACTGAACATATCCATAACCAACTACAGTACAACTTATGGCATTCAATGTGCAGAGTTTTTTTTATTGTTTTTAGTGATAACT
>NW_017306294.1:1278372-1283912 GCF_000935625.1 Nanorana parkeri | reverse complement strand
CTGCCCTGGTTTGAATCCAGCACTCACTGATACACCAGTAACATTACATTAGGATTTATTTGACATAAAAAGCCCTGCAAAGGAATTTATGTTAATATAGTGCAGTAATAAAAAAGTTAACACAATATCAACTAATAAATACAAACACTGTTAAGATCAGATTTAAGAAAACATCTGGCGGTGGGGCCCTTAACTCCTGTGGGAGCACTCACTCTGAACATGATAGAATTTGTAAATCAATGCCCCAAAGCATTCTGGGCAGATTCTGGTAATAGCAGTAAAGTCTCAAAGCAGCAAGCTAGCAAGATTAACATAAATACAGGTGGCCAAAGGGTCTTTCACCACGAATATGTGATGTGTAGGTGTTCTAAGGTCAGCAATCAATTCCCCAATGCCAGACAAGAGGTTGCACAACACTCAGGGGCTCCCTTCTCAGGACTGTGCTTTCTCCCTCTATGGTGTCCACAGCACATGTCCCTGGCAGGCCCTCTGAGGTTCTCTACTCTGCCACAGAAAACAGCACAGTACAACAGCTCTGTTCTCTCTGCACTCTGCAGCCTCGTAGACAGCACAGTCCCTCCAGGCTCCCCCTGCTCTGCACTCTGCTCCTGTGTCACTCACAGACAGCTTTTTCCTGCTCTGCACACAGCATTCCTCATGTGGCTCTCCTGCTCACCAAACAGCACAATCTGCTCTGCAGCCTAGTGGACTTCCTCTGGCTCTTGGTTCCAGCACACAGAACGCTCCTATGCGCAGCACACTCTACTTCTCCGTGGCTAGAGTTCCTGGGCTTGAATCCACTCTGCATACTTTCTTCTCCTCTTTTCCCCCGGGTCTAATGGACAGGGCTAAAGGGCTGGCCACAGAGTGCGGCCAATCACAGTCCTGCTCTCATCATCTTGTCTCCATCATAATGGCCACCACCCTGCACATTCTCTTTACACTTCATCTCCCTACCACACTGTCCAATCCACAAGGGGAAGACAGAGGGGCAGGCTGTGGTGTGGCCAAAAATGCCAGGGCTGTGTGGCTCTGAGATAAAGGGGCTTGACACAGCCAGAGCACACAATGCTTCTTCTGTGAGCAGCATAGATTGCGTGGGAATTGTGGCCTTTTGGAAATTTCTAAAAAATAAAAAGAGCACATTATCATTTCAGCCATAAGTATATACAGTATTTCTCACCAAACATGACAAACCCAGGAAACCGTATTCTTATAGTAAGTAAATCATGATACTTCCATTGGTACAAGGAAAGGAAAAGAGACAAACACTGATGAATTGTGATCGTAGCAGAATTGCCCAGGAACAAGCCTGATAGCAGTTGCTTCCAATTCCACCTCAATTGTTCTGTGACTGATTCATCCAGAAATTTTCCACTGATACTTTCCCTGCCAAACAATGTCTGATGATTTATGAAAAGGTAAACTGCAAATATATGAACACAAGCTCAGAGTACTCTGTGTGCTTTACAAATTCTCTTTTCATTTGCTTTCTAGTTTGTTTAGGTGCTGAAGTGTTTTGAGGGAAGAATAGTTCATCTGCAGGTTATCCTACAGTGCTATGAGATGATACATCCACTTCTGCTAATATTGTAGTGACAGGAATTGACTGCTACAGCATATATAGATCTTTGGAATTAATAGATTATTAATAGATTATCCGTGGTCACTGGCAATGTAAGAAACATGACAGATCATGAATTTAACAACTGTTGACTTACCTAGACATAGCTGGTTGTGGTGTACAAAATCCTAGTGCATTAGTGGAAGCATACACTGTGGGGATTGTTCTGGTCTCCAGAGGGTCTACTGTGTTCCAAAGCATAATGGGAACAGAGGCTAAAAAAAGATAGTGATTTAAAGAAGTAAATAGTGTTTTTGTATATCTTTCGTTTTAAAGGTTATGTCTGGAGTGAAAAATATTTTTTTTCATTCAGGAGTATATGAAATGCTTCAAACTAATACTTCATATTTACACACAGCTGGATGAGTCTAAGCAGTAAATCATCCTTTCTCCCTAGGCATTTCTGCCCATCCTGCTTAAATGTGGCCCTATGGAGTTTTAATTAGGGAGAGAGTCTGAAAAAGCAACAGCTTCTGCTGTACTGTGCTGTTTCTTAACAACCCATAATGCTGAATGCTTTGTTTACAAACTTCCCTGTATTATTTGCTTATTTGTATAATGAAGAAAGACCCCAAATCATTATAGTTTCCTTCTAAAGTGACTTGCTAAAATCAGTCTGCAAAAAAAAAAAAAACCTGCTACCCCTGCAAAGAAGACAAATGGAGTCTTCACATTCATCTTCACTTCTCCTGCTGCCCATGTTGTTGATCTCTGAAGAAGGGAAGAGAAAGCACCGGCTGAGAATTCTGCAGAATTTAAAACTTCCAGGAGTATTAATTTCCTGTTGCCTTACCACATGCTGCAGTTTCTCCTGCTGGCCCTATGTTACCTCAGGATACTGTAGTGACATAGCTATCTGCAAATCTAACCATAAGACCCCATTCACAATGAGCGACATGGTGAATCACGCGTTTTTCCACACGATTTGGTGCTGAGCGGCATTGAGCAACAATGCGCGATATTGAGCGACAGTGCACATTTTATCGCGTTACGTAGCGCGACTTTTGGGAGGGACTTCGTCGCTGCTACATTGGGCTGTAACCAATCAACAGCGGTCTTGATGTGACATCATTCTTTCCTTCCATTTTTCAATGCAAAACTGACCCTTCTGTAGCGCGATGTCACACAACAAGGTCGTGCAATATCGCCGGTGATGCGCAACTTTGCACGACAACATCGAGTCTATTGGAGCCGAATCGCGCAACATCCGCCGAAAAAAGGGTCATGTACGTGCGACAAGCTTGAGCGACGAGCTACAGGCGACATTGAGCTGTGAGATGTGAACAGCTCCATTGAAATGCATTAGGCAAGCTACATAGAGCGATATCGCGCAGAAATATGTGCGATTTCTCAGCGGAAATCACGCGACAAACCGCTCAGTGTGAACGGGGTCTTAAGCACAGCGGGGGACCAGGAGTTCAGCAGATTCTTCAGTCAGTGCTTTGTCCTCACAACAGCAGGAGAGGTCTTCTTTGTCTTTTTTGCAAGGGCAAAACAAAACTATGTTTTGAAGTAAAAGTATATAATAGTACAGGGACTATGAAGCTATACCACCATAGATACAGGATTGAAACTGGGTATACACAGAATTTTAGTCGAAAAGACCTTTTCCACTCTAGTAGTAAAAAAAATCAAATGAGCTGGATGGAAAATTTCTCTCGAACAAACCAAATTCTAACAGTGAATGTGGCTGTCATTCAGGAAAGTCCATTCATTCCAAAATCAAATGTTAAAATCAAGCAAAATCTGAATGACATTCTACAAGTCTATGATGGCATTGTCACATGTTCTGATGAGATTTCTTCTATAAAAGTTCACAGAAAAATGTATATGGTCAGCTTTAGCCTACATAAATGTTTTTTTCCACCAGGTTTTAAAAGGGTAGCTCAACACCCGAAACTACAAAATAATAATACCTTCAGTATTAAGTGCACCACCCTGGGAGCACAAGATGCGTTAAAAGTAAAAACTGTATTTATAAAACCAAAAAGTTAAAAGCTCTATGGCAGACCTATGCGGCCAAGCAAAGGAACATAGTTCATAAATCTATATTGCATCTCCAAAAGTGCCCGGACTTAAAGCCCTCTGGTAACATTCAACATATCCTTTCGTTTTTAAAACCAGTGGCTGTTCTGGAAATGTACATGATTTTGAAATATTGTGCTAACCGTGTGAAGTCAGCATTTTCCTACATAAGGGTAATTTTCATGGTAAATTAGGTGGAAAGGACAGCCATTTCCGTGACATGTAGTTAAGTAACCTATATGCTCAGAGAATTATCTACAATACATCTCAATCCAATATAATATATGTTGTATACAAATGTGTGTGTGTTTGCAGCATTTCTTCTTTTGCTGTTATGCGTTTTGAATTCTTGCATATGACTTATGACTTAAAGCAAATCTCATTAAATTCAATTGTCAAATGTGGCCGAGATCCAAGGATCGTGAAATCTGTTTTGTAAAGAACATGGAAAAGAACACAAATGTTTCTTAACCTTATATTATTTATATGGAGTATTTTTCTTCTTTTCAAAACTTGCCATGAAATGTATCCTTTCCTATCCTATACTTATTGTAAAAGAAGAATACAGGAAGTAAAATGGAGTTTTGGCCTGATAAAATAATAATATAGAAGGCTCAATCGTTTAGGACATTTAGGAGGGAGGAGTGATGAATAGTAGTGTTCTATTTCAAATAGAACACTTACTTTGAAAGTAAAATAAATAAGGAATACATTTGGATGTTGGACTTTTAGATGACAGCTGCTGCATTGGAAGGGTTCCATAATGAAGCTGGTGGGAGTCTCAATGTTTGGCTTCCCTCTTCCTCTCAGCCCAGGAGTGTTCAACTCCTCACCCCTCCCCGTGGAACACACAGATTATGTACAGCGCCCCCAGAAGCTGGAGAACTGACTGGATTTACAGGCTGCACTAGGGAGGAGGTGATGTTATCAGAAGGAGGAAGTGGGCATTCTGGCTACTGTGGCAATTGGGAAAGGCTTGGATGGGATTTGTGCTTGAGCTGCTCAGCCTTAATCAGTTATGTTTTATAGTGAAAGTCAAAGCAGCTTATAAGTGTTTGCAGTTTTGCTGCTCATACTACAGCAATATAGCCCATGCATACATTTTACAGCTGAACTGGGAACAACACAACTTGCTCATAAACACATAAGGATGGACAATCATGTTTTTCATTTTACTGTGGCTGTGGACACTATCCTTTATTTCTTTGCATGTTTCAGGGCCTGTTCACACGACGTCCGTTTTCTGTGCTGACCTGATCCGTACGCTCTTGCACTAAAAATGCATCCCAATGTATCCCTGTGTGTTTTATGGGCTACAGTTCTCACGTGCGCAGTCTGTTCAGGTTACGACAGAAAAATACTGCATGTCACATTCTGTATGGTCAGGAAACGGTCCGTAAACGAAAAACGCGTCAAAAACGCACTGCAGCTAACATACTGACAGCCCCACTCCAGCAAAAGTGGAAACTGGAACGCATCAAAAATGCGGCAAAACCCATAGCACCGCGTCTGCAGATCCGCACCTGATCCGGACCTGAAACTCATGTGAACAGGCTCTTAGTGTGTCTTGTATGCCATATGATTATCCTTTGCTGTAATAACATGCTGGCATAACAAAGAGCATATCATCCAGAGATGAGTTTGTTTCAGTTTATGGCTTGGAAATTACCCAAATTAAAGTAGTGCTAAAGCCTATTTTTTTTCTGCATCTGTATCTAATTCACAATTGTTATAAATTATAGCGTATATCAAAATCCAAGCAAGTTACTTATTGATAACTTTACAGTCGCATCATATGACTTCCTGTGCTCTGTTTCCTCATTAACACTTACAACATCACTAAGCCCTCATTCACACTGTGAATTTTGTAGCGCTCTTTCTTCTTGAAAGA
>NW_017306294.1:1267898-1278108 GCF_000935625.1 Nanorana parkeri | reverse complement strand
CAACATTTTAAAAAAAAGCCCCCCCCCCCCCCCAAAAAAAGCCCATTAATTTCCATGGCCATGTCCACGTGTGAGCATTTTATAGACTTGAAGCAAAACACCCGTAACTTGAAGAAAGTACATGAGCTTCTTTTCGGACTTCATTGGAAAGGCTCAAAAACATGTGTTTGCTCAGTTTTTGCACATTTTTATGTGCGTTTTACACGTGTTTGCCCATTCACATCAATGTGCCAAGATCTGCTCGCACAAACACGTGACTTTACGTACGCGCATAAAACGCCCGTAAAAATGTGCAAAGACGCATTACACAAAAACACACTAAAAACTTGCATATTTCATGTCGCTCAGGTGTGAATGCAAGCTTATAGTCAGTTGACCGCAGTCATCAGAACTACATGTCTCATAATTCACTACACCAGTGTGCATGCGTCCCTCTTCATTGAAATATCTACTTATGTCTGGGCAACGCGCTGTGCCAACCCTTCTCTGCCCATTCTTATAGGGGCAGGCAGCATCTTCACATTGGGAGCACATCCAAACAGGTGGCTCCAGAGGAATCTGCTAGTGCAAGGATCCACCCAAAAATAGGAAAGCTGGTGCAGTGGCAATGGGGCTGGAAAAAAAAGGAAGAAAGGCAAGTTTTACAAGACAGAGAAGCAGCATCGTATGTGTGGACCTCTACTACTGATATATGTAACAACAAATTGTGTCTAATATCACTGTAATTTGAACGTGTGCATGCTATTTTGGGTCATCATCCCAATAAAAAGTAGAATGTAGGAACAGAAGACCCAGAGTAGGTCATTCACACAAAACCTCCAAAACATGCTAAAACCTTTTTCCTTTTCAGGGCTCACTTTCCTAACATTTATATAGCATGTTATATAGCTCCCCAGTAGAGTTCACTATGTGGCCTGCACACTGCAACCGTAACCATGTTTTCTTCTGTAAAATCATGATCATTGCCCATTCCTACTAAAATGAACAGGATCAGGCAAGAATTGGCTTGTGTCTATTGACAATAAATGTAATTTGTTGCAAGAATGTAGCATACACTAGTTATAGGTTTAGTGTCAACACTTAAAGGAGCAATCAACTGGTTCATAAGGTGGCAGATACATATTGGAAGATAGATAAGGTATTCCTTTTTTTTTTAATCTTTTAGCTCGCAGTTGTTTTACATGAAATACTTCTGACAGTCGTCCAGATATTGTCTTTCCAGGTATTAAATTCCAGGACTGTCCCAAACATTAAAATTTCGAAATATGCATTTGGTTTTAAAATTCAATCTTGGATTGCATGGAGTTTCTCAAAGAAAAAAAACACATTCACAGCTAGTATTTTGTTTTCCATCCATTGATTTGTTTCATGACTATGGTTGACAACATAAACTATTAGAAAACCGAGCAAATGTTTAAAAAAAAAATTTTAAACAGAATTCTACTGGTGTATGCCCACCTTTAGGCCTCGTTCACACCTGAACGTTTTGTAGCGCATTCTACACTCGACGAACGCTCTACAAAACGCTCAAACATCTAAATCCCATTGTATTCAATGGGTCTGGTTCACACCTTGGCGTATTTCAGCCCGTCCCTAACGCGCTACAAAACGGCCCACGCCTGAAAAGGTACATGTACTACTTTGGGCCGTTTTTTTGTTGCGTTGCTTCCATTGGGATACAGCCAAGTAGCCCTCGGAAACGCGCGTTTGTCGCGCAATTTTTTTACCGTGAATCGTGGTAAAAAAAACGCGTGACAGACGTGCATATTCAATACGCCTAGGTGTGAACTAGGCCTTACTGTCTTCTTCAACTTTGACTTGAATGTTTCCTAGAGTGCAATCCCATGCAACTTCTTAAGTCATGTGATAACTTACAAAGTGCTGGCAAACAAAGATTAGTAGTACAAGAAAGTCACAGATCTACCTGGCAAATCATTCTGTATTTGCAAAGTCAATGTGAATATCTGGATTCAACAGGAAGCAGTGACACATAAAGGCACTAACTTTATTATCTTACACATTCTTCTTCACCTCCTCAAAGGAAATGTGACCTCCATGTCACATTGTTTATTTGTGTTAAATGTGAGCTTTCTTTGTGAGGTGTTAGGTAGCAAGACACACAATGAATCAGTAAATAGTAAATATTTATTTTTCTTTGTAAAGATGATGAGATGAGACATCAGTTAATGAAGAGCTGGATCAGTCCAGTCGAATCCGTAACACATCAGTTAAGGCATGATCGGTACATCTGATCTAGCTGGTAATGGTCATATCATGGAACATTCTTATATCTGTACTCTGTTGACTATGTATCCCTGCTGAGCCTGTTTTAACTATCTTAGAGGACAAAGCAATTGACTGGGGTGGATTTTCCTAGCTGAGCTCTGTATTTTCCCGAATGATAAGTTGTTCCAACCTTTTTACATACAAAAATTGGATTGCAGCTATTAGAGAAACAATTGTACTTAGCTATGGAGAGCCCACTCTAGTATCTAATTCACAAATATATACAGTAATACAATGACAAAAATAAGTTTGTAAAAAAGGTCAAAGTTATTCAAAAACTACACTGCAATAAAAGTTCAAATGTGTGTTCACTCCAAATACACTACACTTTCTGTGAAAATAGATGTTATGTGATGGCAGATATCATATACACTGCCTAGACCTTGGCATGGCTACACACATAGAACAAAATAGGTCAGCACATTTGTCCATACACGGATGGAATTTCGACCGATTCAGCAGGAAATGTGATCCGTAGGTGGCCCTGCCAGTACCGCGCACCTCGAAAAAAGAAGATTTTTCCTATACTTGTAGATTTTCACTCGAAGGTTTATATGAAAAGTGTCATCAGAACATTTGATAATGCCATCAGAGACTTGAATGAATGCTTTTGAAATATCACGTGGGCTTAACCTTTGATTTTGGAAATGAATGAAGTTTCTCAAACAATATTCTAAGAGTGAAACATTTTCCACTCTGCCCCTTCAATTTTTGTCATCAGTGCGGTCGAAAATGATCATTTGTTTTGACACCATTAACTAGAAAAACCTCCAAAAACAAATTCTTTTAATTGAAATTCTACTGGTGTATGGCCAGGGTAAAGGAGAAATAAATTAGGCTGGCCATACACTGTCAGAATACTGATTAACTGCAGTCACTGTTCGCCCAAAGATTCTTCATCTGGCTTCTTTGATTTTTTTGATTGAGGCCAGGTTCAATCGTGCACGAAACACGCGGATGGCCACACGGTCATGGAATCGCACACCACTGCTGATCGCACTGGTGGTGTCATTCTTTTCTAATGGCACCCCGGTCGTGCCAGGCAGATTGCGCAGTTTCCCGCCTCAATTCTGTTTGTGCATAGTTAGCAATTGCAGCGCGAATATAACCCAATTGAAATCAAAGGGGCTGCGCGGCAACCGCTGTGTGCAACCACACAAAGGATGTCAGGCAGAAGGGTGCCAACAGGGGCACCCAGAGGCGGCTCTCTAATTAGGCGAGTTAGGCGGTCGCCTAAGGCCTCGCGTTCACAGGGGGCCTTACAGCAGCCTAACCCGCCTACCTGAAGCAGGTGGCAGCAGGGCAAAAAACGCATCTTCGTCCATACAAGCAGAGCATTCCTCCACCGGGACTTCTGTAGTCCCATCCTCCTGCTGGGACTCTGCTTCATCTAGAGCCCAGCCTGATTCTGTGTGTCAGTTAGAGCCGGAGCAGGGGGAGAGAGACGGGACACAGAGCAGCCAGCAGCTCTGACAGCAACAGCCAATCAGATCTGGCTTGCCATCCAGCCAGGTTCCCACCCACCCCTTGCCGCCTGACCATCCTGGTTTCCATGGCAACGTTCTCCGGGACTGCTGCATATATACTGCTGGAATGGCACACTCTGGACACTGCCTTTTCTTATGTAAAGGTGAGCTGACTAGTACACATTGTTTTGTAACACTAGATGAGGGTATGAGGTCTGCCGTGTGTTTGGTTCTGGTCTGAGCTCTGCCGTGAGTTTGGTTCTGGTCTGAGCTCTGCCGTGTGTTTGGTTCTGGTCTGAGGTCTGCCTTGTGTTGGTTTAGGTCTGAGGTCTGTAAGTCCAGTTTACTTTTCTGCACATGTAAAACATGAACATATTTTGTGTTCACCAGTTATTCATTTTTTTTCTCTGATAGTTGTGCTGCTAATGGAGAGGTAAACACATTAAACTAATTTGTCAGTTGAACTTACTATTAGCACTACAACTATGAGTGTAAAAATTGAAATGTAATTAACACTACGGCGCTCTATTGTTCATTGGCACCCGATTTTCTGATGGTTGCAAAAAATGGCACTTAGTGTGTAAAAGCTTGCTTGACCCCAGTCTAATTCAGCTCACCTCCTGGGTGACACGGGACCAGTGCATGGCGCGCGCGCGGGAAAGACGCATAACTTAAAAACCGGCAGCGATGCCTGTTAACATACAAGCGATCCGCTGGCTATAGAGCCGGCGGATCGCTTGTATGGGGTCCCGATATGTACCGCCCCCCTCTGCGGCTCCAACCCCTACCGCCCCCCCGCTTTCACGCTGATCCCGGGCTCCGCTGTGCCCAGTGCGAGCACGGGACCAGCATAGTGGCTCTCTGACAGGGGATTAGAGGGAGGTCGGTTCACGATCCCTCTGGTCCCCTCTCCGCTGTCAGAATGCGGAAATGGTGTATATTACATCACTTCCGCATTCTCGTGTCACTCTCCAGCTTCAGAAGCTGGAGAGAAGCTGATGAAGCAGATCTGTGCTTCATCAGCTTCTTTTGGGGGGTCCTAGGTGACATTAGGGGTCTCCATAAAGAGGGCTTTTTACCTCTTTTGCTATCACATATAGGGGTTTCTTAGCCCCCTCTGTGATAGCAATAAAGTTAAGTGAAAAAACAAATAGGAAAAAAATTTTAAGTTTCCCAAAAAAATGTTTTAAGTTACACATAAAAAAGAATTTAAAAAAAATTTTTTTTTTAAAGTCCCCACCCATACATACAGGTTGGTTCTAAACCTGTGGGTCGCTGTGCAAGGTGAGAGTCCTCCTCAGCTCTCTCCTAGCGCAGCAGTGTCAGTTCTCCTGCCACCAGATGTCGCTGCAGCAGCCGCGTCATCCCTAAATTTTACCTTTGGGGGTCACCACAACTTGGCAAATGTTACCAAGGGGTCCCGGCCCTAGAGAGGTTGAGAACCACTGGATTAACTGATAGTTCCCATACACTGCACGATTATCGTACGAGAATCGCGGGAAATCCCGTGATCGTAAGATATGGAAGGCGTGCGACCATTTCTACTGTACGGTCGCACGTCTTCCGTCGAACCAGCAGGCTGGAAAACCCGGCGGGAATCGTACGATTCTCGGCGAGTTAGTGGCCTGCTTGTTCGACAACTGCCGAACGGGCCGGTGTACGCACACTGCCCGTTTGCAGTCATCGGAAGCCCGCCCCTCATTGCAGTCATCGCAAGCCCGCCCCTGGGGGGAGGGCTTGCGATGATCGCAAGTACGATCTGCCTGTCCAAGATGGACATATTGTACCTTTTTTTAATTACTTTACAACCCTCGCAAGACAAAAGTCTTGCGAGGGTTGTAAAGTGTATGGCCACCTTAAGGATGTAAGAAAGAATTAAGGAAATAGAAAATGTAAACAAAACAAAAAAAAGCAATAAGGGGGACAGAGTGTATGTAGCATATTTCCTTATGTGTAAAACATAACCTTACATTTTTATTTAAAAAAAGGTAGAAATGGGGAAGTGGACTTACCGTAGGGGTTTTCCATTTTTTTGCTTATCCAGTAACAGTGCTAGCTAACGTTTTTTTAGCCATGACCCAATAAAGGTTTTGATTGATAACCTGTAAATCCATAGTACTAGGATACTAACATCTACCAATGGCTAGACGTGATAGATGTAAAATTGCCTTGCATGGAGATTTGATGAGATTAATTTTAAAGTATTAGTTATGAAATAGAGATGGGCCCCATAACAATGGATCTTGGGACAGGGCTGCCAGATACATAACATGGTTCCATGAACTTACTTTACATTACAGTATATATCCTGTATATCAGTGGAGCTTTCAGAGATGTTGCTACAAATTTAGAACTGTCTTTTGTAATCAAATCATCAAGTAAACCTCATGCATCATATAAGAAACTTTGATAAAATGAGGAAATGATTGTAGATAGCAGAAATATTGTTTGCCTCCAAGAGATTTTGCCATCATTTCCTGTCTACATGTATGTAATTAAATTTCTAGTTAGGGTTCCCTGATGGTGTTTCTGGTTTCCATAATGTGTGTTGGAATGACCACTTGTAGTGTCCATTGGAAGCTGGGGTGACAATGTGTAAGCACAATTGTGATAAGGGGCTAAGGAAACTAGCATTATAACAAGGAGGTCAGCAACTGCAATTCATGTACTCATCTTATGACAGGTTTTATAAAGTAGACAGTGGCTTCTTTTAATAAAGAGATGAATGTGTTTGTGAAAATAATCCCATTAAGAGCTGCACTTAATAAAAAAAAAATGCGTCCATATATATATACCGTTTATGGTCAGTAGGAGGAAAAACGTTCCCCCTTCCTGGACAGTTAGAGGAAAAATGCCCCACTGTCAGTGGGAGAAAAATGTTGCCCCACTGTCAATGGTGGTCATTGGGGTACAATTTCCTCCCCTGCACTGATCATCAGTGGGGTACAAATCCCCTGCTGCCGTGCATTGGTGATGAGAGAGTTTGGATCTCCCTCCCTCCCTCTGCATAGTTGGTTGGTAGGTTGAAATTAACCCTCTGTAACCTTCCCCATCATTGGTGGTTAGTACATTGAAATTACCCTCCAAGTATTGGCGGTCCATGAGTTTGAATCAAACGCCCTGCCCCAGCATTGGTGGTCATTGACTTTAAAATAACCACTCATCCCTCCCTTTTCCCAGCATTGGTGATTAGTGGGCTTAAATCCACCTTCGTTCCCATTGGTGGTCAGTGAATTTATATCAAACCCCCTTTATTTGCAAGCATGGTTAGTGGTATTAAGTTACCTCAGTAGAAGCATCATGTCTCGCACTGCTGTATCTCTGAATCTTCCTACTGAGTAACCAACAGAACATGGGGATCTGAGACAGTTTGGGAATCTGTGCTGCCAGGGCCTGTGCAGTAGCTTCCTATAGTGTTCCATTGGGGTCATCTCCTGAGTGTCTACTGTCTGTCTCTGATCAAAACCACTGTTTTTCCTTATGTTATAATAACAGTACCCTATATTATATATGTATTTTAAAATAGAGATTTCTTTAATAAAAAGTACATGTTACCACACTATTACACAGACGGCCATGCAGTATTCGGTCTCTATATGCACAAATGCTGCATAATAATGAAGCTTTCTGCTAGCCATCAGATATGTTGAAGATTTCATCTGATCTCCTACTCATATTATTATTATTATTATAATACAGGATTTATATAGCTCCAACAGTTTGTGCAGCACTTTACAATATAGGGAAGACATTACAGTTACAATACAAATCACAACAAGATGGTTAAGAGGGCCCTTCTCATGAAAGTTTACAATCTAAAAGGCAGGGGCAAGTGATACAAGAGATGGTAGCTGTGTGGGGATCAATTGTGTGATAAAGTGACAGTTCAGTGGTTAGGTTGAGGCGTGATAGGGTTCCCTGAAGAAATGAGTCTTTGGAGATCGCCTAAAGGCAGGAAGAGTAGGAGCTAGCCCTACTGGTTGGGGTAGGGAGTTCCAAAGGGTGGGAGAGACTCTAGAGACGTCCTGGAGGTGACCATAGGAGGAGTTGACGAGGGAGCTAGCGAGCAGGAGGTCTTGGGAGGAGCGGAGAAGACAGTTAGGGTGATGCTTTGAGACAAGGTTTGAGATATAGCCGGGGGCAGATTTGTGGATGGCTTTGTACGTGGTTGTTAATATTTTTAATTTTATTCTTTGGGCTATTGGAAGCCAGTGCAGGGATTGGCAGAGGGGGGTTGCAGACACTGAGCAGTTGGTTAGGTGGATGAGTCTAGCAGCATTCATTAAAGACTGTAGGAAGGATAGCCTGTCTAGAGGTATACATTTATTGGGATGAACAGAGATGACTCTGCACTCCCATTAATGGCCTCTTAGTCGGCGGGTCTACTAACTTCATTAAAACACATATACATTTCAAGTGAAAAGTTCCAAACAGTCAGATCACTGGGTGTATTGCCAGTGTAAGTGTGCGCACATACAATTTTAATAGACAATAATAATTTGTTAATAAGTTTATCTTTCACAGACCACTTTTCTGACCAGTTTTCGAATACAGTTATGCACTGAATTAACTGTCTCACAATCTAGCCATTTTCACCCAGATCAGGTTAACATCTAAACTCTATGGGTCCCTAGCAGACGTCACCCAGTACAAGCATGTTGGGGCCGAAGCTATAAGATGTGTTGGCAAACTTTGTCCAGTTACTATTGTTTCCCACTTTTATAAACAATGGTGACTTTCTGCAGCAACCACTCTTTAATTGCTAAATCAAACAACATCCTGCAAATCAATCACCCCATGACACTGGAACATTTTCAATCCAAAGGAAACTCTGCTGAGTGATTCCGGCAAATACACAACCAATAACAGATGATCCATGGCCTATCTCCAAAAAATCGGCAGTAATTACAACTCATCTCCGTACCGTCAATCACGGGTTTAACCGATGTGCTACTAAATACCCACTTAAGGGTTACACTGTCGCAACTCACTACCAATGTGATCATCTGTTTATTTATGGTTGATATTTTCCTGGCTTGACCCGGAGTTTCTTGTTTCATGCAAGTCTGCTGGTTCATGGTTTATATTCTTGTGATTAATGTTCAAACTTTTACGGTCAACTTAAAATCCACCGCTGGTCATATTTATGACCAAGCTTTTTAGTATCTGTTTGTTTTTAAACTCACTGCAGTAAGTCCTTGGCTGTATTTAATTATTTTTCTACTTAAATAAAATAATTTTCTACATGATTTAATCCGGTTTGTCCCTTTCTAGTTAACCCTTCGGACCACCCACTCTCTTGGTTGGTTCCAACCCCCTTTTTTTCTTTTGCATCACTGTCTGGTTACAGATTTGGTTGATGAGCCTCTTTTTAAAGGGTAACCACTAGAGCTTTGCATCTCCAGAAGTGAAACACCCCCTCTTTTTTTTTTTTTTTTTACTTTCTGCTGCATTCCTTTCCTGTTCATCTCCATTGGCTAAACATGGATATGATCTGAACATTCATATTTAGATACCTGCTGACCGACATAAATGCATCGATTTTTGGATTGTCCTGCATGTACAACCGGCCTTGTCTGTAGTGGATATGCATTTTTAATAAAGAACAGATAGTCAAACAGTTTGATTGCCAAACAAATCCTGAGACTAGAGCAGGTCCATCCTGAGGATTGCATAAACCTGGAAAGAGTGCTATGTTCCTCTTAACATGGTAGATGTAAATGAATAGTTATTTAGAAACTAAAAATTGCTTCAGAATGAATGTTAACCGTATGATCAAACCACTTCTATGTTTCATTTTATGGCTGTGAATACTTTCGGTCAGGAGATGTACATCTCTTTGCTCCAGTGTTATTACTGATCGTCTACAAGATTCTACTGGGATTTTGTTCAAACAGGTTTTTGTCCGGTTCTATGTAAGACTTATAAATCCTCATTATTTTCTAGTGCGCACTGGTTTCAACGGCATGAGATGTGTTTCATTCTTTGAATACCATTGTATTCCAATCAAGTGACATGTCTGGATTACACCTGACCAGCAAACACAGTATTGACCTGTGTATTGTCACCTTATCTTACACAGGACCTAGTGACTTCTGTGTCTGACTTCCTTCTGTCTCATCGTCTCTTTGTTTCTCAGTAACGAGTCAGCCTTTTTTATTAAAAGATATTCCAACAATTACAGTATCATTCAAATTAACAGTACTGCGAAGGTTACTAAGAATGAGTTATAGATGTGCAGTCACTTTATTAAGGTACAATTGTTTTTTTTTTTAAATAGTTACATAGTATTTGAGGTTGAAAAAAGACACAGGTCCATCAAGTTCAACCTTTGTGTGTGTTCTGCGTGCTTGTATACGAGTCCCTGTGTGGTATAGTATTTAGGAGTACCCGTACCCAGGGCCGGTGCTAGCCTATTTTGCGCCCTATGCAAGACCAGCTACTTCCCCCCCCCCCCC
>NW_017306294.1:1241938-1267874 GCF_000935625.1 Nanorana parkeri | reverse complement strand
TTTTTGAAGACAGATTTGCATTAAAAAAAATAAACAATTAAACATGAGACTGTTACATTTCTTGTAATTTCAAGAAAACACTGTAATTGGTGTGAACAAGCCCTGAAGGTTCCTTGCGTTCTGGGGTGGGAGGAGACGTGGTGGTGCATTGAAGCCAATGGCACTGCAGCCACGCACCCCAGCAGTGCGATCACCCGCACCATGCAGCATTTTTTACAATCGCACTGGAATGGAACACAGGCATTGACGTGCCCCTGCGCTATGGTGGGGGTGATAGCACTGCTGCCTCCTCCCACCCCAGAACGCAGGGAACCTTCAGGGCTTGTTCACACCAATTACAGTGCGTTCAAGCGTGGTTAGCTGCTGGAATGCGCTGCATCGCACACTAAACTCCCCCATGCCTCACACTGTGCAATTCAGTCTGTTCCAGCAGTGAATCATGCGAATCATGCTGGAACGCACTAGAGCTGGTGTGTAAAATATTTCAGAGCCAGCTATAATATTTGAGTCACAGTATATTAAAGGCTTCTGATTCTTAACAGTAGGCTGAAACATACTTGAACTCTTTCTGAAGTCTGTGTATGTGCCTAGGCATTCCTCGCCATGCTTAGCACTGAAACATGCAGAAAAGTTATAGGTTTAGCTTTGCACGGCTCTGCTCACTGTTTATAGGCAGGGAGTAGGAGTAAGGCCTCATTCACACAGCGTAAAGTCGGGCCGCACAGATCCCTGCGGCGTGCACGGTCGCATCGGGCCGTTCCCGGGAGGGACAGGTGCTGGATGTGATTGCACGCAGCAGCCTGTTCTTCCCTATTGAAGGACGCGGCCGTACGTTGCCATACACACTCCCCAACTGCACATCCGTGTGGGTCAGGGTCAGTGGCGTCACAAGGGGGTGCGGGGGGTGCGGCCTGTTGTCCCCTCCTCTCTCACCAAGATGGCCGCCGGCAGGTATCAGAATACTGTCGCGTGTGCGCGATGACTTAATCACGCACGCGCGTGGTGACGTCACGCGCAGTGACGTCTCGGCGGGGTGACACTCGGTTACCGCTCCGGGTGTCACCCAGCCTCTGGACGCCCCTGGTCAGGGTGTCCGTGCTCGGGCTCAGAAAGGATCCATCCTGTCTGCATCCAGGTACAGACACCTGGACCCGCACGAATGGGCAGCTCGGGTGTGCGTACGGCTGCGTACTCCCATAGTGAAGAACAGGCTGCTGCGTGCAATCACAAGCCGCACCTGTCCCCTCCCGGGAATGGCCCGATACACAGACGTGTACGGCCCGACTTTGCGCTGTGTGAATGAGGCCTTAGGGAGCACACACCACAGCAGTCTAGACTGAAAGTAAGATTAGAGCCAGAAATTATATGTTGACAGAACAACTACACAGAGCAGAGGAGATGAAGGTTATGTTGCTGTGCTGGATCACCTTTTCTCAGACTCATTGTGAGGAGCTTGAGCAGCGACACGTGGATCCAAAAACTCACATCCCTGCTTGTGCAGGTGACAGTCAGGCCAGGGTCATGAATAGAACTTCTGCACTTGTGATTGTTGGACTTCTATGATGGTCCACATTGTAATGGTGAAGTCTAGTTATGTCTTTAGACATATCTGCCCTTACAGTGATGAGCATGTTAGTCATACATTCTGAAACGGAAGAGTTTATTACAGTGGCAATGTCTTCCAGGAGACATCTCTATCCCACAATCTCCTAATTACTATACACCTTGCATCCTTATTGATTGAACCCAATCACCGTGCACTAGGTCAGCCAAGAGATCATCCTATATGGGGTTGCAATATAATTTAATTAAAGGGAAACTGCAGTTGTTTTAAAAAAAAAAAACCCTTGCTAGCTTGCAAATGCTTGTTTTGGTCTAGGAGCCGGAATACAGAAGATATTCTCACCTGATCCTTGATCCTGCCGCAGTCAGCACTCACCTCACTCCCCATCCGCTCCAGCTGTGGTATGTCCGTCAACCTCCTCGTGTCTAATGCAGGTGAATGGACTGCATTAGATGTGATGACGTCAGCAGGGCTAGACATCTGGGGAGAAGAGGCTTCGGGGACTGGTCTAGCAGCTAGGCAGGATTGAGGATTACGTGAGTATATATTTTTTTTATTAAAGCCCCTAGACCAGGGGTAGCCAAACTCCGGCCCTCCAGCTGTGGTGAAACTACAAATCCCATAACGCATCTCTCTCCGGGAGTCATGTCTGTGGCTGTGAGAATCTTGCAATGCCTCATGGGATTTGTAGTTCCACCACAGCTGGAGGGCCGAAGTTTGGCTACCCCTGCCCTAGACCAAAAGGAGTAGTTAACCCTTGGAGTGTGGAGCTAGCCCCACTGCAAGGGTTTATTTATTTAGAATCCCAGAATTCCTCTTTACGGTTCCCTTGCCTGTGTTGATACCAGTTAGTGAACAAAGTGGCAGAACATGAGACTAAAGTTTTTTTTTGTTCAACCCGTGGGCCGAATGAAAAAAAATAGAACAGATTCCGCCATCAACACTTACAAGCATGGATGGAGGAATCCCCCGCTGTTGCCTTTGTGTTTTGACAGCAGCTGCCAGCCACTGTCAGAATACATGAACAGTGTTTGCAGCTGATTGGGTACAAGCACCATACGTTTGATGATTTTCCAACTGGCTCCTTCGATCAGATGCCGTCCAGAAGGGTGCTAACTACAGCACCCATTGTGCACATTTTGGTTGGTTCTAGAAGAACTGTAAGACACAATTCACACAGTGTATGGCCATACAATGACACTTTTTAGAAAGTCCCACCACTTTCAACCAGCTATCAAATGCAAGCTATCTATAAGGCAAGGATATTGGTAGGTTGCCATAATTCATATGACCTGAAGTTGATTGTAAAGCTGACTATACACCTGCAGATTTTCTATGGTCAGATGGAAAAAGTGCAACAGATTCCTCCATCTACGCTAAACTGTGTGGATGGAGGATTCTCCCACGGGGCCAAGCTTCAGTATCTTGCTAGTCGGCCCCTCTGGCTGTCAAAACACCTGAACAGTGCCTGCATCCAATGAGATTGTTCAGGTATTTTGAGAGCCAGCGGGGCCGACTAGCAAGATACTGAAGCTTGGCCCAGTGGGAGAATCCTCCATCCACACAGTTTAGCGTAGATAGAGGAACCTGTTGCACTTTTTCCATCTGACCATAGAAAATCTGAAGATAATCTATAGATAGGTGTATGGCCAGTTCAAGGGGTTGAAATTGTCGAAAAATTGCCATGGGTATGGCCCACATAGGGTTACCCCCTAAACTGCATAGCCAGACAGCCCTCTGTAACCTCTGGCACCCAGTGCTTTCATTATGATAAAAGGATGCATTGGGTGTCTGTCATCTCATGTATATGGGCTGCAGAAGTACTGTAGAAGACCCAGAACCATATATAGCTGATCAGTGCCACAATTGAGTGTGTTTAATGGACGCTGTCTATCACCGTGTAGTTAATCCCCATGGCTACTATTGTTATTGCTACTAGTGATTGATAAATCAAGTGATCATGATCTAATATGGGCAAAATAAATGTTATACACTTGACCAAATGTAGCAGATGTAAGGTACACATGTAGCCAAGGGGTCCCATAGACCTTTATTGTAGCGATTTAATTACATCCTGGCTGGAAGGATGGAGATAATGGTAGCGCTTCACACAGAGAGCTGTACCTGGAGAAGGATAGCACAGAGATAAGTGTGATTAATACATTACACTTTTCTTTTGCTGTCCCTTCCAAAGATATTTTGTGAAGTTAATGTGTGTTATTATTAGGGCCGTCCCTATATGGATACAGTATGTGGCTGTTGCCTCAAAGAACACAAACAACATGGCCACTCTGCTCTCTGTTGTACATTGCTTGCAGAGTGCCTGCCGCCCCCTTTCTGGCCAGAGCATCCCAGTTTGCTAAGAGCTGACCTTCCTAAAGGTGCCCATACACTGCACGATTATCGTACGATAATCGTATGCGATCGGTTTTTCGAGCAGTGTGAACGGAGACGTGCGACCGTTTCTACTGTACGGTCGCACGTCTTCTGTCGAACCAGCATGTTCGAAAACCAGCCGGGAATCGTACGATTCTCGGCTGGTTAGAACGGTGCTCAGAAGACAAATGCCGAACGGGCCGGTGTGCGCACGCGCACACTGCCCGTTCAGCATTGCGGTCATCGGAAGCCCGCCCCTCAGGGGGGCGGGCTTGCGATGATCGAGAGTGCAATCTGCCTGTCCAAGATAGGCAGATCGTACGTTTTTTTAATCCCTGTACAACCATTGCAAGACTAAAGTCTTGCGATGGTTGTAGAGTGTATGGCCACCTTTACACATCTTCCCACCCAGCTTTTAGCAACCAGAGACACGTTCAGTTCCTTAGCCAAGCGCTGAGTAGCTGTTTATTGAACGCTTCAGCTGCACAGTGCTAAGCAAAATGGCGGAGGATTCAGTGTTAAACTCTGCCATTTGTTCAATTTCTACTGTTTTACAGGAAGAAACTGAGAGCCATGGCATAACCAAAACATTCAATTGTAGGTTTGCATGCTGAATTTTGATTTGCTCCATCGGGGCTCAGGCACCCTTCCCTATCGGCCCCAGTTACCACAGCCGCTGGTGCTCTGTCCCCCCTTCTCCGTCACACTCAGTGCTCTGCGGCCACATTCTCTTCCGCTGCGAGTGCTAAGTTAGCAGTGCTGAGGGCTGGCTTGCAGCACAGCGTCCAGTGATGGTTTGCTAACTCAGCACTCGCAGCGGCTGAGCGTCTGAATCACGCCTCAGGGATGATTTGGCCGGCGTCCCACCCAGCTCCCAGCAACCAGTGATGTCAGTGAGCTGGGAGAGATGCCCCCTGTTAGCATGCACCACCAGCACCCCCGCCTCAGGTGGCGAGAAAGCAAGGGACCCCCCTGGTCATCATGGTAAAATACATAGATGAACTTTTTTTGAAATGCACTGCAATGCAGCACAGCTATGAACAGTCACCAGTGAAATATTTCTTTCTTACATTGGTTATAGTTTCTATATATGATATATATTATAGGATACAGCGATGTACATTGGGTATAGTTTATATATATATGATATATATTATAGGATACAGTGATGTACATTGGGTATAGTTTATATATATATATATGAGATATATTGTAGGATACAGTGATGTACATTGGGTATAGTTTATATATGTGATATATATTGTAGGATACAGCGATGTACATTGAGTATAGTTTATATATATATGATATATATTATAGGATACAGCGATGTACATTGGGTATAGTTTATATATAGGAGATATATTATAGGATACAGCGATGTACATTGGGTATATTTGACATATATTATAAGACAGTTGTGTATTTTGTATATGACATTGCTATGATTCTTCCATACTTGCAGTTAGTCACTGCTTAGCAACAAGTTACATGAAGTACCATTGCAATGGAGGGGATAATACAAAGTAACCGAATACAGAGAGATAAGGAAAGTGGTTGATATAGTTCATTTGTATGTAAGCTGCTTTACACTAAACATTGCACCTTCCTGGCACTGCACGACCCCCACTGCCGGGAAGAAAGGAGGCAGCTAACACAACCAAAATGTGACATATCACTAAACCACAAAAAAGGGCGTTGTATGTGTGAGAGAGAGGATCCCCGGAGACCAAATGGCACTTGTGTGCATGCCTGCGGGGGAAGGATGCTGGGTGAGGGGGAAGGGCAGCACCGAGAGAGACCTCACCATGGGAGAAACGTGAGGTACGTGTTAGAGCCATAGAGAGCGCTGGCCGAGAGGACCCCCTCCTGTTACCCGACCTCCCGGCTGACTGCCCACAGGAGGAGACCGCCGGCTCTCAGTTTGAATTCATATATTGTGATGCATTGTTCTGTATCCTCCTCAATATGGTAGGTCCCATCTAGTTACAATGACAAGGACAGTCAGGGACGGTTGTGGGTACAGGTCATATTGCTATCTCATGCAATCAGCCATCCTTCCTGTACATTGCATTAGAAAAGAACAAAAGAAGAAGTTACAATCCCCCACCGACTCCTTGTATGTGAAAAGAATATCCCTGGAAGAGAATGGCAGAGGCATCACCATAGCAATAGACTAAACAAAAGCTGTGATCCAGGCGATGACTCGCTTTGTTATCATATCCATTGTCATATGAATCCTGCGGACCGGGATGACTGAACTCTGCTAGTATCTTCAGATCCAAACCAAGGACAGGGGATGCACCCTGAATGTCACTACATGGAGAGCTGATTGCAATCGTGATCAGCAATCCATTAAGATGTAGGGGCGATCCTTGAATAGGAAATATCTGTTTAGACCCCTAGACGTCGTTTGCCATGTACAGTGGTGTAAAATGCATCAACAAGTTGAACTTTTTTAATAAATAGGGAACACGTAATCAGTGCAATTCAATGATAAAGATGATCATAATTGTAACATTCAGTGGTTGGTATTTCTAAGTGATATTTAATGCTCATCATTCCCGATGGCTCCTGATTTATGAATATTATAAACACAGTAGTAAAATATTGTACCAGATCAATGATAAAAGTGATCCCCTTTATTGAATAACTCATTAAATATGCAAGCAATATGTATAAATACAGTCATGTATCAAGCCTGAAGAGGGGATGTAAGGAATCCCGAATCTTGCATCTAAAATTGCTTATTTTAGCCAATAAAGGAGATCACTTCAATTTTAAACTTTCTTCACTGTATGAAGACACTATGTAGATAAAAGTACCGGGAAATTATTAGTATTATTATTATATAGGATTTATATAGCGCCAACAGTTTGCGCAGCGCTATAATTAAAATGCACATAGCTGCAGTAGAGATTCTTGAGAAGTTTTAGAATTTTGGCAGACCTCCACTCCTCCTCCCCAGTGTGTAAAGGGTTAATAGATACGTGCGGGGCGCAGAGCAACCTTGGGGGTGTAGTTGCGGAATGCGGCCACTAGGGGACGGCACCGAGCAGAAGGGGCGGCTGACGTCACCGGTGTCACGTTGCTCCTCTTGCCGGCCGGGTTTTTTTTTACAGCTCGCACAGCCCAGGTCTGCATCATTTACGAGAAGAGAGAGGGAGAGCGTGGTGCTCGCTGTGCTATACGACTCGGGATTGCTATTACCTTACATCAGATCCGGCCATGGCCGCTCATCATTGATCACAGTGTGCGGCACCATCACGTTACCGATTTGGGAGAGAGCGGATCTTTGTGACATTATTATATTTGGGAGTTCCCGGACCTTGGTGATTATGCCTATGGAGCTAATGCAGAACCGGATAAAGAAGATCTGGCTGCCCAAAGATGAGGAGCCGCTGCTGCTTATGAATGGTAAGAGGCCGGGTACGCAGTGTGCCGGGCCGGGGGATGTGGATGTTGCAGCCATGTATGCAAGGTGCCTGCCCGGGTTATGTGGATGCTGCAGCCTTGTATGCAAGGTGCCTGCCCGGGTTATGTGGATGCTGCAGCCTTGTATGCAAGGTGCCTGCCCGGGTTATGTTGATGCTGCAGCCAGGTATGCACGGTGCCGGCCCGGGGATGTGGGTGCTGCAGCCAGGTATGCACGGTGCCGGCCCGGGGATGTGGGTGCTGCAGCCAGGTATGCACGGTACCAGTCCGGATCTGCAATGTGTTGGCTCACACGTTGCAGGGACGGGATCGATCCTGTACGACGAGTACTGAGCGGAGATTAATCACGTTTTATGTCCTGTAATTTTCCGTTGAATCTGTGTGCACCGGAAGGGATGGATTAGCGATCGGTGTATTGGGATGCAGGACACGCCATTAGCAGTGCATTGGGGGTAGGATGGAGATCGCTGTTACTAGGCTTGCAGTGTCTGAATTGATTTACGTCACTCTCCATTGAGGGGGATGTGCAGGATTGATTCATATATTCACCTAAAATAGAGCTTCTGATGACGACACTCCGGATTGCACATTGGGGGAGGGGAGGATGGTAGAAGCATCACCCCAGCGATCAGCTGGTGACTCAGGCATTCCTAATGAGGACATTCCTACATCATCTCCATCTATTGACTGGAGACGGAGGAGGGGTGCTCATGTCACAGGGAACCACCATTTCCTATTCCAGTCACAAGAGCGGTACTCCTCCTCCAGGGTTTCCCTTTCTCTTGTCTTCTATAGGGATTGGATGGGGCATTGCTGGTTATTGAGGACAGTCCCATATCTAGGGGCACATGGACTAGTTAATGTTAAAGTATTCCCTGGGCAAAATGTTTCTGTTGGGTGCAATGCAGAAGGGTTAGACCAGGGGTGGGCAAGATTCTCACAGCCACAGGCATGACTCCCAGAGATAGATGCATGATGGGATTTGTGGTTTCCCCACAGCTGGAGAGGTGGTGTTTGCTGTTGGAGTGCTCATTAGAGAGAGTCACCCCTCTATTTGTACTGATGTCCATTGTCGTGAATAAAGCTGGCCATTCATGGATCATATTTTGCTCATTCTCTGCTGAATCTGACAAAATGTGATTCTTGGGTGACCCTGCCAACACCACCTCTTCACACAAGTCGATTGGCACAATTGTCCACCCAGCTCTGGTCACTGTTTGGGTATTCTGAACTCCATTGGCACCTGTTATCAGAATACAATAGCTGGAAGATGAATATCACTTTGAGTTCAGGAATTGAGTGAATCTCAAGTCAAAAGTTTTTTTTAACCCATTTCAGATGCTGATTAAATCACTTACAATGGATGCTGCTCCTCGATATTGTAAAGGTTTAGTTTCCTGCACAACCAGAGGGTCCCCTGAGCACTGAACCTGATACCGTTTTTCCCCCGAAAATAAGACAGTGTCTTTATTTTTTTTTTGCACGAAATAAGACACTAGGTCTTATTTTCGGGGGATGTCTTACTTTCGGGGAAACACGGTACTGTGTTTTCGGGTGTCTCCTTTCCCTCACAGGATCCTATGGAGCCACCTGTATGTGTGTGCTAGTAATCCGTGTCTCTCTACAAACACACCGGCACAGCATGGAAGCATTCCACTTCCTACCCCTTCCACATTCATCCCTTTTTCAAGTTAGGCCCCGTTCACATATAGCGAATTGTCGCGCGATTTCCGCCGCGATATGGCGCATTTTTGCCGCGCGATATCGCGAGAAGTCGCCGGCCAATGTTATTCAATGGAGCTGTCTTAACTCCATGTCGCGGTCGCAAGTCGCTTCTACCGGACCCTTTTTTCGGCGGATTTTGCGCGATTTTACTTTTTTTCTATGGAGCCCGACGGGGAAGGTCGCGCTACCGTCGCTGGATCATCGCTGGAACGTCGCCCCGAAAGTCGCGCTATCCGGCCGTGCGGATCCGCTGCAAAAGGTATGTCGCTATATGTGAACGGGGCCTTAATGTATAGACAGACAGATGCTGGAGACTTTTCTTTTCCATTGTGATCTTGTACTGGGCAGGAAGTTCAGGGAAGTTGAGAGTTGGAGCAGTTTAAAAACGACTAAGTGCTTGGGAAAACATTTTAAGAAAAACTTTTCTGTGCAATGATCTGAATTCATGTAAAAAAAAAAAATGCTTGTTCCCATGACAACTGTCCAAGGGAGATGCATTAGATTGGAAATCTATTCTCTTGCTTCCTGTTAACAGGAAGTGAAATCTCCCTAAGACACAGATGGCAGTGGTTTTAACTCTTCCCTACTACATCCAAAATGAGACTAAAGTTTTGCCTTTAGATATAATTCGATGTCCCAGAATGTAGAATTGTCAGCATTAGGCGAGTCCTGCTTTCATGTATTCTAATTTGAAGGTGACCTATAATGAAGGTTATACAATTTTCCTATGACCCAATTTCTCAGTGTAATAAAACGGTGATCGTACAATGTCATAACTTCAGAATGAATGGTGGAAATATATTGGCTCTGAACTTGTGTTTGTTACTTGACTCCTCCTGCTTCATTTAATTTACTGGCTGGTGTCCAGTTTAGTGTTTTGTAATGGATCACTACTAAAATGATTTCATTTATTTCTGGAGGAATTATAATTGGATACCTAGTCCGGCCTCTGTCGCTGTCCTGAATTGAGCAGGGTTCTTCTAAGGATAGACTGAGGGGAATTTATCAAAACGGGAGCAAACAAAATCTGGAGCAGTTGCCCATAACAACCAATTAGCTTCTCTAGTTCAGTTCAGATTTGAAAATGAAAGCTAGAAGCTGATTGGTTGCAGTGCACAGCTGCTCCAGTTTTGATAATTTCCCCTCACTGTGTTTTTATTATAGAGTGCATTCTGCATATAATTCTAGAGTAATTCCACAAGAGGGCAACCACAACCCTTGCATCCTTACAGCAGAGTCATCTCGGGCTCTTGTCTGTAGATAGTGTCCAACTTTTCTCAGCCCTGTCATTTTATATATTTATTTATTTTAATCCCCTGTTACCTAATGCTGGGTTGTCCTCAATTCACATATTCACCCGCCCAGCAAATCCAGCGTTGTCCTGCTGTGATCCGCGTTCCACTGTCGCACACCACGCCTCACAGTGCCATCTTCTTGACATCATTGGGAGCCAAGCTGTCTTTTTTCTGGGTTCAGGTAGCCAGCCCCCATTGATACGCTGCCAGGCTAGCCCTCCTCTTATCGTTCATTGTATGGAAGCCGATGCCTCCTGGGGTATGTGATGTGCATTTTTTTTTTTTTTTTGGGTGAAGGGGCCAATTAAGTCACTAACACTGCAGAGATGGAGATTGGACTTTATACAGGATTGATATAGCGCCAACAATTTGCACAGCATTTTACAAAATGAAGGATGACAGTACAGTTTCAATTTAGGAGGGCCCTGTCATGAGAGCTTACAATCTAGAAGAAGGGGCAAGTGTTACAAAATACACTAATTGCGATGGATGAGCTGATGGAAGAAGTACAGTTATGTGTAGGTTGAATAGGCTTCTCTGAAGAGATGAGTTTTCAGGGATCGCCTAAAGGTGGACAAAGTAGAATATAAGGGGACAGGTTGGGATACGGAGTTCCAGAGGATGAGAGAAGCTCTGGAGGTGAGTCTGGGAGGGAGTGAGAGAGCAGGAAGTCTTGCAAGAATGGTTTAGGTGATATTTTGAGATGAGTTTGGTGATTATAGCTTGGAGAGAGTTATAGATGGTTTTGTATGTATTTTTTTTTTCCTCCAGTCTTCACTGACTGCATGTTTGTTCCAGGTCAGTTGCTTCCCAAGTTTGGGAGCCAGAGCCTGGCATTCAGTAATATCGGCTCAACTGTTTCTTGAAACAGTAATTAGTCAGCCCAGCAATCACTAAAATGGGTAAACGTGACAAAATGTAGAATCATATTTGCTGAGCTCTCGGCAATGGCGAGACAGACCACTAATCCTGCATCACGTGTAGGTAAAGGATGTCCGGTCACCGGTGGAAGTCAAATTAGGCAGGTAGACGTTTTGTCCGGATTAGCAGTCTTAAGAACATTCAGACTGTCCTCTGCAAAGGTTTATTCAGGATTAGGATCCATTCTCACCCTTTTATTTTTAGTCACAGCACCGTTTAGGTATGCACAATCTTGAGGCACCCCATTCTCAAATAAAAAAAAAACGTGAATGGGAACAATGTTATGCACCCCCAAAATCATCATGATCATTCTATTTGAAATGTAGAAAGCGTATAAAATTGGCAAAGAATTCACAGCGCTTTGTATGCAAAGTCTGCCCAGTGACGTATAGATGTCTATGGCCAGCCATGTTTTGCCTACATAAACGCTGGTTTTCTTTTCTCCAGCTGCTTTTCCTACCTATGTAAATGGCTGCGTCAGATATTTGTCCTCTTCAATCCTCCCCACGGATCCCGTGACTAAGCATGCTAGCGTGTTCTGTTTGATGCTAGCGGTTTATCACTGAAAGGAAGCTGGAGGTATTTGACAAACATTCCATCGCCACACTCCACTGCTTGTGCTAAACACCAGCCGTTCTGTATAATGTGCTGGATACAGATACACAGCAAGGCAAAATTACAAAATGTGTCTGTCCCTGTGAGCTTAGAGGTGCAGGTAATTAAACATGCTTGGGGTCTTATCAAGTTTTTGATGAGCCAAAGTTCTAATCGTCTTCTTTTTTTTTAACTTTAATACTGCCAAAAATAAGCTCTCAATGTGCAATAAATACAAAGCTGTAATTTAAAGAAATTAGGTTGGATGTTGAACTCTCCATACCCTGACAGCTGTGTCCCTTGGGGCAAAAAATTGAGTTGTAAATGAAGGTACACAAAGGAGGAGTGAGTCAGCAGATGGTATCTGCTTGCTGAATCCTAGGTGGACTTCATTAATCATGCCATTCTGGGTTGTATGCAGTGGCCATATCTGTGATGACCAGTGTTTTTCCCTTTTTCTGCACCTAAAGGGGAGAAGCAAATGCTTTCCAAATATGGCACAATCGAAGCAAGTGATTCAACGGATTTGAGCATCTTTTTTGATAATTGGACCATAAAGAGGTTTAAACGCCTCCAATGGTTGCATCAGGAAGAGCTTTTGCCATTGGATCCAGCAATGTGCAGCTCGTTGGAGGATGGGCAGATGTCTCCCTACTCCAGGGCTAGGCAACCGTGGCAATCCATCTGTGGTGACGCTACAAATCCCGTAATGCCTCTGGGGGGTTGTGGCATTAGGGATTTTGGAGACCCTGATGTCTCCATAAAGAGGGCCTGTCATCTAAATTGACTATCACATAGTGGGCCTCTTAGCCCCCCATGTGATAGCAATAAAGTTGTGTAAAAAAAAAAAAAAGTAATAAAAAAATTAAAGAATCCAAAAAAAAAATAAAGCATTAAACAAGAAGAAAAATATTTTAAGTCCTCTGCCCCCCACATACACATATGCGTCGGGTGCGCCTATTGTGCCGCACATGTTACGTATTACCGCGAACGTCGGAGTGTGAGCAATTTTAGACCCATTAATTACTGATAACACTAAACAGATGAGCGGTAAGTGTTTTAATCGGCGCCTATGGCCAATTTTCAGTGTGGTCGTTTTTTGCCGGTGCACGCAATTTTAAGGCTTGACATGTTTGGTGTCTATTTACCCGACGTGACCCCGTCTTTTATGTTTTACCAAAAATATGCGTAAGAATAGATGTTTTATAACATAATGTAGGGAAACTTTGTGGGGTTTTTTTGTACATTTACTGTACTTTTTTCATTATATAGTAAAACCCCTCCCCAGTGGTGATTTTATATACTACCAAAATAAAGCTCTATCTGTCCCCAAAAAATGTTAACATAAATTGCAAGGCTATAGTCCGGTCATGCTGACTGGTGACATTTTTGACTGACTGGTGAGACACCATCAAATTTTTCAAGCCCTGATGGCACCTGTCTTTGTCATTCACAAGTTATGGGTGACGGAGTCTTATAACGCAAGCCTATTATCAGATTACATGCTGATTCTACTGTACATATATGATCCCTGTCCCAGTCCAGAATATTAGTCTGAGCTGTTGAACGTGCTCCTTCTAGCTTGGCAGCCAAAGCCAGTTTTCTTACCAGTTTTGAAGAAATGCAAGGGCTTCATAAAAGTAAGTGGAGAGAACAGTTATTTAGCTCTCATTTTGAACATGCATTTTTAGATAAATCTTTATTTTACTCTTTTTACAATTAGGGTATTACTTTCTAGGCAGAATTTCTGGATTTTCACCATCTGTCTGGGGAACTGTGTAGTGAATAGAAGTTTCAGCCATGTCCTTTTAGGTTGACATTTTTGGCTTGTGGCTGTTTGAGGTTGGGTGGTTTCTAAAGGTTTACGGTCTGCACCTGCTGTTTTTTATGTGCCTGGGGCTATGGGTGGGATACTTGGGAAGAGCCTTCCACTGTAAATAGCTGGACAGATCTAATTAACACACAAAAGGCAGTATGTAAAGCCAGATCAGTGCAATTTCTTTCTTTTCAGTCCTTTGTGTTGTCTTGAGCTCCTGAGATAAGACAAACTTATTTTATTTCAAAGAAGATCTCCATCTGCCCTTTTTAAACAGAAACTTTGTAGAACTTGAGTATCTCTTTATCAGATCTGCAAAGTAAACCTTTATATTTCCTTATATGGCCTCGCACATCTATCCTATCCATCCATCTATCCATCTATCTATCATTCCTAGAATTAACTAGCATTTATTAACACGTCTTAATGAAAAACAGTAGCTCAACTGATCAAAGGAAATGGGTTCCAGAAGATTTGCTTGACCTCCAAAAAAGTTGTGAACTATGTAATTTAGAGACAAAAGTAGTAGAAACAGTTTCCGTGTACGCTGCTTGTTCCTGATAACCCTCCTTTTGTTTGCGTTAATCAAATGCGTCAGGAATGTTGATTGGTGCCAACTTCCTGGCATAGAATAGATGATATGTGCTGTCTGTGTGTGATAAGCCAATTATCTGTCCCAATAGCTATGTCAATAGTTCTCACATTTTCTTTTATATTCTGCAGGGAGTTTAGTCAGCTGATTCCCAAAAGCAGTAGAGCAGCTCATTGTCTTGTCAAGGGCTTCATGTTTACACATTGCCACCCTGTTATTGTAGATATACATTTACATGAAATTTATGGATGTTTTCTAATTATATTTCAGTGGGTGGACCTCAGCTTGCCAACTCCCCAACTGTGATTGTAATGGTTGGACTACCAGCCCGTGGAAAGACTTACATATCGAAGAAGCTGACACGTTACCTCAACTGGAGTGGAGTACCTACAAAAGGTGAGCTATATCTTCCTCTGTATAGCATACTCATCTTAGCCTTCTCATCTTCTTCCTCCATGTAGCATTCTCATATCTCCCTCTGCTTCCTTCCAACTCTGTGAAGGATCCATCCATTCCATATCTATGACAACGCTAGGTGTTCTATACCTATTTGATGTAAAGCTTCTTTGAGATGAATTCAGGTTTGGCTCTTATTCCAAAATGTCCTCTATTATATTGAGATTTTATTGAACCTAGGAGTAAAACCTTAAGTGACATAAATAAATATTATGATTTTAGGAGCATCAACACATGATTTGCATGCATTATTATGATACAAATAAAAACTGACATTGCTCTTTAGGCAAAGAATACAACTCTGCTACAAAGAAACTCTAAACTTGACTTCTGCAGTCACTGTTCTGGTTTTCTTACAGCTGCAGGTGGTGGCTGTCAGAATATAACACCCGGCATGAGAGATTTGTCCATCCATACTGTTGTGTGGATGGGGGAGTCCAGTAATTTCTCTTTCAGCCTGCTGAGCCGAATAAGAGAGTTACATGTATGACCAGCTTTAGTAGAATTGTTCACTTGGTTATTATTAGCGATGGTGATCAGGCTTTGCAGCTTTCTCCAGACTGGAAATCTTTTCTGAGTGCTACAACACATATGGTACACCGGCATCCTGATGCACCTTCTAAAAGACCTTATTAACCCTACAAAGCCTTGTACTCAGACTTGACAATGCATGCTTTGTCATACAATAACATCCATATGGTGATCGGCTCAAATCACTGTACCGTTGGTGCTGTCCAGTAGCCCATTATGTCAATTAATACTTTTGCCGTTTTCAGGACAGTTTGCTGCCGTCGTTTCATGGCACAAAAATGAACCTGTGCTTCGCTTTAATTCCCCCCTCCTGATCAGCACATGCTTGCCTTTCTATTGATCCCCCTACAGCTCTGTTTGGCTGCCTGGAGCAGAGTTTCTCATAGTTATAGTTGTAGCCTACACAGGGGTATAAACTCTGCTTATGTAAAAGCGCAGGTGGTTGGGGAATGGCCCAGTGTGGTGACATGCTCTTCCGTACTCGGGAGTATTTTCTTTATTGACATCTGAGTGAAGCGAAGGAAAGGTACATTGGCCAACCCTGCATGAACAAAGCACTGGTTGGGTTACAAAAGTGCTATGAGAATTAATATCAAGTTTTGAAGTTTTTCATTTTAAGTAGGAGGCTTAAAAATGACTATCCTGTATGTTTAGTATCTTTTCCTTTAGTCATACGTCTTTTCAACTCTTGCATTAAAAATGTTGGATATATTAATAACGCATCCCATTTTTTTTCTTTTGATTTTTAGTGTTCAATGTTGGGGAGTACAGACGTGAAGCTGTTAGAGAATTTAGTTCTTATGACTTTTTCCGCTGTGACAACCAAGAAGCCATGAAAGTCAGAAGGTTGGTGTACTTGTGCGCTAATATCTGTCATCATAGACTACAATGAAAGACTGTCTCATACCACTTGGCTGGTGCTCAAAAGCTGTTTTTGTTTTAAATGTAATACATTTTTTTTTTCTTTTCCCCCGCAGACAATGTGCCTTGGCTGCTTTAGCAGATGTGAAATGCTACCTGACTGAGGAAGGTGGACAGATTGCTGTAAGTTCTGGTTCTCTTTTCTTTCCCTCTGTATTGCTGCTCTGAACGACTCATTACTGAACAGGTCTTTGTGCGTGTTCCAGGTCTTTGATGCCACAAATACAACCAGAGAAAGAAGAGGATTGATTGTTGATTTTGCCAAAGAGAATGACTTTAAGGTTAGTTGGCAGAAATAGAACATTATTTATTTTTTGTAACCCTTCACACACCATCCAAAACTTTAAAATAAAATGATAGATACACTTTCAATTAAGTCAGTTATCCCCAAAAAGAATATTAAATTGCCCAGTAGTAAGTTTGTGTTTTTATTTTTCAGGTGTTCTTTATTGAATCTGTCTGTGATGATCCATCAGTTGTTGCTAGTAATGTTTTGGTAAGTATCCAATTCCTCTTGTCTATAAAAGCTAGCAGTTTATTTTGAGGTCTTATTAAACCGTGTTAGGGATTGTTATAATTGTAATGCTTTGTTGCAATTGTAGGATGTTAAACTGTCCAGCCCAGACTACAAAGGTTGTTCATCAAAAGAGGCTTTGGATGACTTTATGAAAAGAATAAGCTGCTACAAGAACATGTATGAACCTCTTGATCCAGATGGTTATGACAGGTAAGACCTGAATCCTGCCCAATTTTTATTAGCTGGTGATGCACCATAATATAATTCTACTTGGTGTTAGAAAAACTCCTTCACTTGTAAATTGTGTAGAATATTCCTTCATTGTATTTGCCACATTGATTTCAAAGAACAACTTGAAATATGCATTTACTACTGATTTATGAGAACAATGCCCGATATAAACTCCATCGAAAATACTACCTTTTGATATACCTGTCACAACAATGAAAACACATTTGTTGGCTTATTAAATAAATAAATAAATAAATAATGCAAAGTGCATCAACCCATAGTGGCAAGCCAGTATTGACTGCCGAAGCCAGAGTACTGCAAGATGGATTCAAATGAGTGGCTGTAGGACATTGAGTTGCTATAGGACAATGTATTTAACACGCTTCTCTGTTCTCTTTGGCAGAGATCTCTCTATGATCATTGTCATTGATGTTGGCCGAAGGTTTTTGGTGAACAAAGTTCAGGATCATATCCAAAGCAAGATTGTATATTATCTAATGAACATCCACGTCCAGCCTCGCTGCATCTATTTGTGCCGAGCCGGTGAAAGCGAGAGCAACGTCAAAGGGAAAATTGGTGGCGATTCTGGGTTGTCCCAGCGAGGCAAAAAGGTAAATATTAGAGATGGCAATCTCTATACAGAAAATAAAATGTGTGAATTCCATTAAATTGCATCATTGGAGGTTGAAATATTTTCCTTATTAGTTTTCCATTGCCCTGAAAAAATATGTTGAAGATCAGAACTTGAAGGAACTTAAAGTGTGGACCAGTCAGTTGAAGAGAACCATCCAGACTGCAGAAGCTCTGAAAATGCCCTATGAGCAGTGGAAAGCTTTAAATGAACTGGATGCAGTAAGTTTGCAGTTTTTGTTTCTTTATACTACCACTCCTTATTTAACTTGTTACGATGGCACAGCAGTTTTTACATAATCGCCTATCTTGTACAACTGTTTCTTCTGCACCTATCAAAGTGTCATACACTGGTTGGTGATTATTGTGAACCATATAAAACATTTGGTGAATTTAAAAGTTCAGCTGCTGAAATTCTTTTAATCTAGGTTCTCCTAGGGGTGTGTGTGGGTTTTTTTTATTTTACAAAACCCAATAAAGGGTATAATTACTAGTCTAATTTAAAAATTTGCCTCCATTGCCTAGTAGCCACAAACTATTGTCTTCTAGCTGTTCTAACTTTCCATGGCCTAAATCTGATAATTTGCTCTGTGATAACACAGGTCATTCCCATTTCAGACATGTTGATCAATGAGCCCCTTGCATCATTTCAGTGGTTTTTGTAACTCCTATAGTTTGGGTTATCATGGTATCTTACACCCAGAATGCCATTTCATGTAAACATGCATTCAGTCAAGGCACACTCTTGTGTAGGATAATATGTCATTTAATTAACTGTTTCCTTTTTATAATACTGAATTTTATTCCTGCTCACAGGGAGTGTGTGAAGATAAGACCTATGATGAAATCAAAGAGCAATATCCTGAAGAATATGTGCTGCGTGCACAGGATAAATACTATTATCGCTACCCATCAGGAGAGGTGAGTTGTGTGGGTTTTTTTTTTTTTTCTTACTACTTTGCTTTTATGTTGCATTTATACCAGAGATTTGTAATGGAATACAGTAAACTGGTAAAGGAGCAAAATGTTAATTCTTGATTTCCTTTCTTAAGTCTTATCAAGATCTTGTCCAGCGTCTGGAACCTGTTATAATGGAACTTGAGCGGCAGGGAAATATCCTAGTTATTTGTCATCAGGCAATTATGAGATGCCTTCTGTCTTATTTTCTGGATAAATCTGCAGGTAATACTGTGTGTATATTGTATGTGTAAAATATATCTATCGCTCTTATTTTTGGTAGCTATAATAACCGCCATCTATATTGCACTTTAAAATGACCACTTTTTTTTAAAGTAAATTTTTTTGTTTTGCATTCCAATTTTTTCCAGATGAGATGCCATATCTTAAATGTCCGCTGCATACAATGCTTAAACTGACTCCATATGCATATGGTAAGTGTTTTTTTTTTTTTTTGTCAATTTAGTTGTAAGAATAGTATTTTTGTAAAGTCTTGCCATGATCAAAGCTATTTCGACCCCGTAATCACTATCGATATAAAGGTGAAACTAAAGAAAAATGCAATCTGTGGTGTGTGTATTATAAGCCAGTACAATAAGGTTACTCCCAGAATTGATCGACCACTAATTGACGTGCATCTATCTCCAATGTTTTTATGCTTTTTATTTTCCCTTTAGGCTGCCATGTGGAGACGGTTACGTTCAATGTGGATGCTGTTAACACTCACTTTGAAAGACCAGAAGTAAGTTTTGGGGTATTTTTTTTCACTTGGTACCTCTGTTGAAAATTAGAAGTGTAAACTATGCAACGGTTGCTCTTCGGCCAGTACACCATTGGGTCTTGTTTACATGGGCTTCAGCTTGTGTAAGAGCAGTGTGTACAGCAACCTTTTTGATAGTCTTTCGACAATCTTTGATCTGTTTGTGTTCTACCAGAAAAAGCATAGGGATTGCCAGGCATTGCTTGAGAATCTGGCTCTTTGGAAAATTGGCTTGCCCATAGCTGGGCAGATCTTTCTTGACAATACGAGACAATGACCGATTTGTACAACTTCGCTCAAAACACAGGGCAGTTATTGGATCTATTTATTTTTATTACTGGGTCTTCAATGGTCAGATTTTTTTTTTCTGTAGGAAAATCTGTGTGTGCAGTAACATACTTTTCATACTTGCCATTCTTGTTACAACTTAAAATATAACAATTGCATGACTCTATAATCGCAGGAAATGTCAAGTTTGGTTGTCTGTTTTGAAAAATTTGAAGTCATGAATAAATATAAATGTTACTTTCTGCTTCAAATATGAAAATGATAATGTTTACCATGTCACTTTAATTTGCACAGGAGAGCAAGAAAACCCCTGCCCCACTGATGAGACGCAACAGTGTTACACCTCTAGCCAGTCCTGAACCAAATAAGAAGGCACGACTCAATAGCTTTGAGGATCTTGCTGCTGCGCTATCTGGTTGTGCAGCTCAGGAGCCACCTACTGTACAGGCTACACAGGTCAGTACATTCCTAGGGCTAGTGAACAGTCCTTGCCTATTTATAGGTGATGTGAGAATGGGGCTCTGCTTAATTGTGACTACTAGGCCTATCTTCTGCTGTTATGCTGTGTTAATTTTTAAGAGTCCAAGGGAATGTGAAAAACCTTTCTGGACTTGCTGTTCTATCTATTCACATAATCCCTTTTTCCAGTTTATCTACAGTATGTATTCCTACTTCTATCCTTTGATCTGCACTTACCCTGCCTCCTTTTTTCCTTTCAGCCTTTGCTAGGAAAGGCTTGTCTGTAAGTATTGCTGCCTTCACTTCTGTTTTGTGCTTTTATCAGCTAGTACTAATGCGTTTAACATACAACTAATCAGTCACCAGTTGGAGCGTCTTTTACTAACCTGCTTATACCAAGCTGGTGTCTTGTGAGCCACATGTGATTTAGCAGCTGGTTTCATGCAAACTGAAAAACAAAATGGGCATGTAGTCGTTGCGCATAGTGTTGCTTTTTGGCAGTAACTCCAACGTTGTGCTTATTTTCTTTTTACGCAATCTTCATGACTCCGCACCCAAGTTATTGCCAGGCTGTACACGGTAACTTCCATCGCTTGAAGGGATTCTCTTAAATGTTTTTTTGGCAAATGGAAACCTCTTTACTGTTGGTCATTTTGCCAAGACCCCTGCTGATAAAGATATTCAGACAATGTAAATGAGATGCAAGGCTGCAGGAGCACTTGTAGCTGCAGCCATGGCCAATTGGTAACTATAGCCTAACTATAGCCTCATATAGCCTTGGTAGCACTATCCCAACAGTGCAGGAGTGTACTGCTTTCTTGCTGTTGGTGTGCAAAACCCTTTTTAAGAAATGTGTGTACAACTAGTGGAATGTTGTGATATGTTTGTCTCCATTATTGATTGGTATATGTTGGGCTCTTTTGTCGAATGGATTTTACCTGGTCTGTCTGTCTGCGCAAATACTTAATATAGTCCACTGACGTTAAATGGACAGCTGTTTGGGTGAAGGCACACCCACTAAATTAAATTTCCCTTCTCTTCCCCTCCTTTTAAAGGCTATCAGTTGTCCATTACATCAGTACCTTGTTTTTATTTCGAAGGTAATTGTTTAGGTGCATGCCAGTCACTCCTCCTGTGCCCCCTTACCTTTGTCCCCATGTTGGAGGATGGCAGATTGTGCCCATTCACAGGTGTATGGGTTTTCCACTTTAGTCTTCACCATTTTATATGTACTATTGGCATGCTCAGTGTTAGTTCCAGTGCAGTTCACAACAGAGGTGACTTTATAAAAGTTACAAGAAATCTGCACATATGAATTAGGAAATTGGGGTCTCTGTTGTATATATCTATGTGTAGGTGACTAGATGGTGTTTTGGGAGGCGTAACCTTTCAGGTTTTGTCATGTTTGAAATCGCCGCAATCACAACACTATAATCTGTTATGACCGTCGTGCTTCTTTCTGAATTGGTCATCTCCCAGCATGTTGAGCAGAAAATGCTGTCAATGTGTTACTTAGAATTTTTAGCCTTCTTTTGATGACTTTTTGGATGATTTATGTATTTTTCCAGTCTTTCTTGCATGTTGATGTAATTGCTGGGTTTTTTTAAAACTAAAGTGCATTATGGCTACTTCTGTAGTGGCACAGAGCCATCAAACATAATGGGGATGGGAGATGGAGTTCAGTAAGCCCATTGGTATCCATTTGCTGCCATATTGGCTTCTGAATTGGCCTTTTGTATGCATGGTTACAATTAAACACCATTTATGTAACGTGGACCACAAGTCAGAAATTAGCTTTCCATCCATCTGCCTTCCCATACAGCTTGTGTTCTGTAAAAGCTAAAAAGTTTACCCTAGATTTACCTATGTCTGTTTAGTCTATGACCAGGTCTGAGTGGTCTGTCTCATGGTCCAATAGGCCATAGGATTCCCTTGTGCTTCCTGCCTAATGCTGCGGCTTTTGGACCAGGAACATGAGAGGTTCGAGAATGAATTGGCTGCCTTTTAGTCTTTTACGTTTCCAGTCCCTTAGGTGCTGTGTTGGGTAGGAAGGTCCTGCTGGAACTGGAGTGGGTAATGCAGGTAAGTATTTGGGAGCCATTTTCACTTTTATAGAACACAAGTAGCATTGGGAGGCAGGCAGACATAATTAGTTTCTGACTTTAGGTCCACTTTAATATCACCACAGTCCTTCTTTGTAATGTTAATGAATTCCTTTACTTTGGTCATAAAATTCCCAGCAACAATTGATGTTTAGTAATTTGTAGTCTCATTAGTCCAATATTGTGTACTTTTGCCTGTTGCTGTGCCGTGCCATAAGCATCTGTGTATAACCTGCATGTTCCACATATTTAGCACTTATTGGTTTATCGCCATGTGTAACATGACTGTGTATTTTTTCTATTGCAGGGTGTGAGTCATCCCGAGCAGCACTGACGGTCCTTAAAGGACAAGACCATGATCAATGAACATCTTACCCTCCGCTGCATTCCATTTTCCATGTTTAACACATGCTTACAAACTTTTTCACTGGACTCGAATGTCTGAGCCTGCAGCTGCTTGTATGTCTGAACAAATTTAAATCAAACTGGAAAGGGAGACAGACACCAAAGCAAGTTTGCTATGTCTCTAAGAAATGAAGAAGCCTCCGGTCATTTCAACAGTGGGGTGTACAGCTGGAGCTGCTCGTACGCCGCCAAATCTTTATTTTACTTATGTGTGTGTTTTTTTGTTACCTTTTTTTATTTTTTGTAGACCTAGTACAGTTTATTTTATTATTCTTCTGTTTTAGAAAGTATTAACCAAAACAGCAAAAATACAGTTGAATTAAATGTAGATAATGTAAAGGGGAAGAGAATACTGTATGCTACATTTTCATTGTTCCCCCGTACATCTTTTTGTTTCTCGAAGGTACCAAGTTCTGAAGCAGAGTTTAGTAGACTTGCCACTCTGTTACCACAGAATTGGTGTGACGTTTACTCTGTGGTCTGGGTTGCAGTACTGCTGGTTTTATATGTTTCGGCTTTTCTTTGATGTGTACATAGATATAAATGTCTCTTGTGTGGAGTCTGCTGGTCAAGTATACTGCAGAAACAGATGTTCTGAACTTCACCAACATCTCATAAGACTGTCTACTCTTGGTTGTGCAACATGCTAAAAATGTTTCTAGTGTCATGGCTGCATCCTAGGTCAATCCTTTCAGTGTTTAGGCATTTAGAAGGGTCGAAAATAGTCCTATAACCAGGCTTATGCAGTGAGGTAAAGTGCATTAACCTATATCAAGCTTTGAGAATTCATCTTTCACTTTAGTAAATGTTATATAGCTGATGTGGATTACTGCACTGTGCATGACACTATATTCCTCTTTGCACTGCTGTATTTAATAAGCCTGCCCATGTCTCTGAATGCCGCAATGCGACTGTCATTATAGTTTGTAGTAGATAGTCTGTTCTTTTTTTCCCCAAAGCTGCTAGAACAGTATTGTCCTTACTGCTTTCTACTGTCTAACTTGAATTTTCTTAAGCTGCTCTCGCTGCTAACACCTTCTCTATTATCTCCTTGAGCACGTATTCACTTTATGGTTGTGAAGTGCAAGAATTGGCCATTTCATTGTTCCTCAGTGGTTTTCAGCTGAGGCGCTTAATATTTGGGGTGGGGGGGATTATATTTTTATATAATTTCACTCTTATCTCAAAGATGCATGTTTGCACTTTAATACAATGGTCAGGGCAGGGTTGCGAGACAGAGTTCTTGATATGGATTGATCTGAGCTCAGAAAAGGTGAAAGTTTGTATTTTATTCATAATGTCTGGATGTATGGCTATAGAACAGCTTTGTGGTTATCAGATGTGGATCTGACTAAAACCAGTCAACCTCCAGTTTCTGCTGTATGTGGGGCTAGGTTATCCAATGGTGGGATCTAAGATATTAATGACCACGTTTAACTGTTGCAGACCTGAGGACTGATATGGAGTGTGATGGGTTTTTTTAAAAGAGTGATTGGCATTGACTGGAACATATTGTGTTTTTGGTTTTTTTTCTGCTTTTTTTTTTAAATTATTTTTGGAATAGTTTAATGTTTGAATCTTCTGTTCACCATTATTTAGGATGAAAAACATCAGTTCAGTCACTTTATAAGTTTCATACAAATTGTTGGATAATATGTGTGCATCCATGCACATATAATATAGACTCTGCTTGAGATACTGCTAAAGGTTTTGTCATTTTACCTTTTCACCCAGTATCATGCAATAGTCTTAGAATTGTATGGGTCCAATGCTCACTATTTATGTTTGAAACCAAGTGCATCCCTAATAGGTACAGAATAAGCAGCTGCGTAATAAACCATGTGCACACTATCAAAACCAAGCCAACCTGCTAAACAAAAAGACCTGTTTTTTAGTACCTCCTAATATAATGGGTTATTATGTATTGTGTTGGTGCAGACTGTGCTTAGGGTGCTCTTGGTTACAGTTTATTATATCTGTCTTTGGTCTTATTGAGAGGTTAATATAGTACCTTAACTGGTGAAACAATATAGAAGGCCAACATTGGTAGTTTTCTTTTTTGTCAGACTGAGATTTTTTTTCCAGTTATCTGTTTAGGTGTGCAGATTTATTTATTTAATGTTGTAGATTCAGTGTAATTTTTTTTTCATTACATTTGACTTGTTAATTGTATTATGTGTGTATTTGTCTGGTTTAAATTGCCTAAAGTAAAAGCTTAAACAGGATAAAATGCCTTTTAAAAAATTTGTATATTTTGCAGTTGCTGGACCAATAAAAAAAAACTCTTGTAGAATCTATCTTTATCTGTTCATACGTTATTGCATCCTTTTTGTCTTTTTTTTTAATTAACATTTAAAAAAAAAAAATCACATTACAAATCACATTACAAAATACATTGCACTCATTCCTTTCCTGCTTATTGCTGTGGGCACAGGGGATTTTAGATTGCCTTGGTGTGTGATGGATGTGCAGTTTTTGCTGGCTGGCACATAAGGGACTGATTGTCCGGGATGCCATGACTGCATGGGAAGTGCCGTGCAGGCCCTCTTTGGTGTTTTGGGCCCTCACACTGGAGTCAAGTACCATGTCGGGCCTCCTCTGGTGTTTGGTCCCAGCATACCGGGAAGACCGTGGCTCAATGTTTAGACTAATTTCCAGTGTGATAGTGACTTTGCAATGCACAAGATAAGAACCACACATGTGATGAAATGGTGCCCACACGGTTGCAGGAACTGCATTCCCTCAGTTTTATGGGTGACACTTTCAAGGATAGAAAACATTGCTGTAGTCTCCTGCACTTTAGCCAAATGCTTAGATCTGAGGCTCTCTATCTCCCTGCCGATCTGAAGGCTTTGTAATGAACTGCTACATGGAAGGCTGCAGCAGCTGTGAAGTTGGGCACCAGTTTTGGAGCGTGAGTGGGAATGTGCTCCTTTTTTCTTCTTCTGGTGGTCTCTCATTGTCCTCTAGAAAGGAACAAGCTGGTGGTAGCACGTTCTGTGCCATCTGCTTATTGCGTTTGGTGGAGACTTATGCCCACAGCCTACAGCAGGGGTCTCAAAGTCCCGGCCCGCGAGCCGGTACTATGTGGCCAGCTGAAAAGTCGGGCACGCAGTCTAGGACCGCGTGCACGACTTGCGGGAGCAGCTACACGATCTGCATCTCTATCGGAGATCAGTCACTTTAAGTTTCATACAAATTGTTGGATAATATGTGTGCATCCATGCGCATATATAGATTCGGCTTGAAATACTCAAAGGTTTTGTCCTTCTACCTTTGGCAGGGAGGAGGGGGGGAGTTTAATATGTGTTTGCGGGGGCTTGGGAGGGAGTTTAATATGTGTGCAGGGGGCTTGGGAGGG
>NW_017306294.1:1208959-1241926 GCF_000935625.1 Nanorana parkeri | reverse complement strand
TATTTCAGGTGCTATTAGGTGACAGTTGCTGCATGTAAACGCCAGATTAGGAATTCCTGCTGCAGGAAACCGCAAGTTTGTGACACATGAACCCCTAATCTGGCGTTTACATGCAGCAACGGTCACCCTTTCAAGTTAATGATGTTAATCAGGTGACAGTCGCTGCATGTACATGCCTGCATACCGCATGTAATCGTATGTGATATGATTACATGCAGTTACAAAAACAATCACTCTCCCTGGATACACAATCGTGTATCCAGGAAGAGTGATTGATTCCTAACTGCATGTAATCCTTTTACATATGATTTCATGCGGTGTGCAGGCATTTACATACATCGGCTTTCACCCGATCATTATTTTGAATCGGTGACAGTTGCCGCTTGTAACATGTGCATACACTAAAACTGTTACCGTATATAGTAGCGGCCCCCACGGGACTAAAAAATTTGTCCAGTGGCCCCCGACTAAATTGAGTTTGAAACCGTAGGCCTACAGCATGTTCAGATGGCTGGAGGTTCCCCCGCATTTCCCACATGAGTTCCTTTTAGTGAACATGAGAGGGACCAAAAGTGTTAAAATGTTCAGCCCATATTTGAGTAAGCGATTGCTCATGACCTTCGAGCGACAAAGCCTCTGATGCTGCCTGCATTTCCTTCTTTCTCAAGGAGGCTACTGGGAGGTGGACATACTGTATTTTAGTTGGACAGTGCACATGCCAATTGCTTGGGTGCGGGGAAATCGGTTCTAGGGGATACAGGATAGTTGCCCAGCCCCATCCCTGGCCCATCACTTCCAACCTTCCTATCTCATTGCACAGTTTATCAGATCTCCACACAGCCCTAGTGGGTTTTCTGGAGCAAGGTGTTTTTGCCCCAGTACTGTGGTAACCCTCCATCAAGGAGTCTCTTTGGTCCTGGGAGATATCAAGGAAATGGCTCCATATTTTTTTTGAAGCACCAGCAATTCCTACGCTTTATTATTATTATTATTATTTATTATTACTCGGGATTTATATAGTGCCAGCAGTTTGCGCAGCGCTTTACAATGTAAGGAAGACATGACCATTACAAGACCAGATAATGAGGGCTCTGCCCGTGAGTGCTTACAATCTAATAGGGAGGGTCAAGTGATGCATGAGGAGGTAGCTGTGTGGGGATGAGTTGTTTGAGAACGTGATGGTTGAGTGGTTAGGTTGAGGTGGGATAGGCTTCCCGGAATAGATTAGTTTTTAGGGATTGCCTAAAGGCAGTCAGAGTGGGAGATAGACTGACAGGTTGGGGTAAAGAGTTCCAGAGGATCGGAGAGACTAGAAGTCCTAGAGATGAGCATGGGAGCAGTTGAGGCAGCTGGAAAGCAGGAGGTCTATGGAAGAGCAGAGGGGACGGTTAGGGGGATATTTTGAGACAAGGTTTGAGATATATCCACGGGTAGAGTTGTGGATATCCCATCTAGGTGGGAAGACTTAGACTGATAGACTGAAGGCGGGATATCCTGTGTAGTGGAAGGCCAATGAGGAGGGAGTTGCAATAGTCCAGACGAGAGATAACAAGGGAGTGGATGAGTAATTTTGCAGTTTCATTGGTGAGGTAGGGGCGTATTTTGGAGATGTTACAAAGGTGAAGGCGGCAGGATTTGGATAGTGATTGGATGTGGGGAAGAAAGGTGAGGTCTGAGTCAAGGATTCCCTGGCCCATCACTTCCAACCTTCCTATCTCATTGCACAGTTTATCAGATCTCCACACAGCCCTAGTGGGTTTTCTGGAGCAAGGTGTTTTTGCCCCAGTACTGTGGTAACCCTCCATCAAGGAGTCTCTTTGGTCCTGGGAGATATCAAGGAAATGGCTCCATATTTTTTTTGAAGCACCAGCAATTCCTACGCTTTATTATTATTATTATTATTTATTATTACTCGGGATTTATATAGTGCCAGCAGTTTGCGCAGCGCTTTACAATGTAAGGAAGACATGACCATTACAAGACCAGATAATGAGGGCTCTGCCCGTGAGTGCTTACAATCTAATAGGGAGGGTCAAGTGATGCATGAGGAGGTAGCTGTGTGGGGATGAGTTGTTTGAGAACGTGATGGTTGAGTGGTTAGGTTGAGGTGGGATAGGCTTCCCGGAATAGATTAGTTTTTAGGGATTGCCTAAAGGCAGTCAGAGTGGGAGATAGACTGACAGGTTGGGGTAAAGAGTTCCAGAGGATCGGAGAGACTAGAAGTCCTAGAGATGAGCATGGGAGCAGTTGAGGCAGCTGGAAAGCAGGAGGTCTATGGAAGAGCAGAGGGGACGGTTAGGGGGATATTTTGAGACAAGGTTTGAGATATATCCACGGGTAGAGTTGTGGATATCCCATCTAGGTGGGAAGACTTAGACTGATAGACTGAAGGCGGGATATCCTGTGTAGTGGAAGGCCAATGAGGAGGGAGTTGCAATAGTCCAGACGAGAGATAACAAGGGAGTGGATGAGTAATTTTGCAGTTTCATTGGTGAGGTAGGGGCGTATTTTGGAGATGTTACAAAGGTGAAGGCGGCAGGATTTGGATAGTGATTGGATGTGGGGAAGAAAGGTGAGGTCTGAGTCAAGGATGACACCTAGGACCTTGGCATGAGGGGAGGGCTGGATAGTTAACAATCTCAAGGGAAATGTTGGGGGAAGGTGCACAGGCAGGAGGAAATATCATGAGCTCAGTTTTTGAAAGGTTGAGTTTTAAGAAGTGTGACATCCAGACTGATATGCCAGTTAGTAGATTAATGACACGCAAGGACACTGAGGGGGAGAGTTGCGGAGTAGATAGATGTGAGTGTCATCAGCATAAAGATGGTATTGGAAGCCATGTGAGGTTATTAACTGACCAAGAGAGGTGGTGTAGATAGAGAAGAGAAGGGGTCCAAGTACAGAGCCTTGGGGGACCCCTACAGAAGGAGGAGGGGAGGAGTTAGATTTGTAGGTGACGCTAAAGGAGCGCTTAGGTAAGAGGAGAACCATGAAAGAGCAGAGTCTTGTAATTACAAGTAGCTGAATGGTACATGAAGGAGTCATGTCTGAGCCCATCAAACTCTATTGGGCCTTTCAGCCAGACTTTTTGTGAGGTACTTCCTCTTTAATGTCAGAGAAATGAACCCAGCGGAGATTGTCTAGCTGGGTTAGGTTGTCTAAGTTGTTGAACACAGGGTAGAGATTGTACAAAAGGGCATCATCATTCAGTGTTTTGGGCATTATGTCTAACTATGGCTCTGCAGAGAGTCAACTAAATTAATAAAGAGCATGAAGGACCTTAGCTATGAGGAATTACAAAAGGGCCAGCCCACCAGAAACTAATATTGTAAGCAGGTACAGATCTGGGGAAGGCTACAAAAAATATCTGCTGCGCTGAAGGTTCCCAGGTGCACAGTGGCCAAACTGAGCAATCGGAGAAGAGTCTTAGTAAGAGTGGTGACCAAGAACCCGATGGTCACTCTGACCGAGCTCCAGAAATCCTTTTGGAGATGGGACAAAGTTCCAGAAGGACAACCATCACTGCAGCCCTCCACCGATCTGGCCTTTATGGCAGATTGGCTAGACGGAAGCCTCTCCTCAGGGCAAAAAAAAAGCCAGCTTGAAGTTGGCAAGAAGGACTCTCAGACTGAGGAATAAGATTCTCTGGTCTGATGAAACCAAGATTGAACTGTTTGACCTCAGTTCTAAACGTTATGTCTGGATTAAACCAGGCACCTGCCCAATACCATCCCAACAGTGAAGCGTGGTGGTGGCGGCAGCTTCATACTGTGGGGTGTTTTTCAGCAGCAGGTACTGGGAGATTGGTTAGGGTTGAGGGTAGAGCTGCAACAGTTATTCGATTAAGTCGATTAAAATCGACGATGGAAAACGTTGTCAACGTTTTCCATCGTCGATTTCGTCGGCTAAAATTCAAATTTTTCGAACTTAATAATCGGCTAACTAATCGATTATGAAAATAATCGTTAGCTGCAGCCCTAGTTGAGGGAATGCTGAATGGAGCAAAGTAATGAGATATTCTTAATGAAAACCTGTTCCATAGCTCTCGGAAACCTGAGACTGGGCTGAAGGTTCACCATCCAACATTACAACGATCTTAAGTACACAGCCAAGACAACACAGACGTGGCTTAGGGACAACTCTGTGAATGTCCTAGAGTGGCCCAGCCAGAGACCTGACTTGAACCCTATTGAACATCTCTGGAGAAACCTCAAAATGGCTGTCCACTGATGGTCCCCATCCAACCTGACAGTGCTTGTAAGGATTTGCAAAGAAAAATGTCAGAAAATCCCCCAATCCGGCTGTGTAAAGCTTGTCGAGTCATACCCAAATAGACTCGAGGCTGTCATTGCTGCCAAAGGTGCTTCAATAAAGAGTAAAGGGTCTGAATAGTAAATATTTAAGTACATGTGATATTTCAGTTTTTTCTTTTTAATATATTTCACAGACATTTCTACAATTCTGTGTTCACCTTGTCATTATGGGGTATGGAGTGCAGATTAATGAGAAAACAAAAAAGAATTTAAACAACTGTAGTATCAGGCTGCAACATAACAAGAAAGTGAAGCGTGCCAGAATACTTTCTAAATGCACTGTAAGTGATCTTTTAAATAAAAAGTAGCCGCTGGCTTTATTTAACTCAGACTTTTCTATGGTCCTTCAGTGGTTTAACATTCTCTGACCTATTATTTTCATTTGATCCCCCATAGCATGTTGAGATATGTGAAAAGCACATATTGGGAAACTTCTCAGCGGCTGCTGTTCAGACACCAGATCGATTGTAAGTTACACAGCAATCGCCTGCTGTTAAAAGCAGTACCAAGAGCATAGCTGCCGAATCAGCCATGTTCTTGTTTTAACCACTTCTGCGGGCCGCCGTCTATAGACGTACTGCGGCCCGGAAGTGGTTGAAGTGACATTAAAGACAATTTTTCCCCCCTCCCCCAATGTTAATGTCAGCACTTACCTTAACTGATGTCTCTTAATCCGATCTTCTTCTTTCCTGATGTTTTCAGCTGTCCCTCCAGCGCTGCTGCGGGTCTCCGATCCAGCGCTGACTCCTCTGTCCTTGCTGGCACTTCCTGTCCTACAGTGTCTGCATGCGGGTGCATGCGTCCATAGACTTACCTTGTGTCTCTGCTCGTCTCCCGGCCGAAAATCCGAACTGTGCATGCGCCCGCCCCAAGATGCTTTGCGGCCGCCCGAGCAGTTTCCGATTTTCGGACAAGAGCGCGAGGCAAAGGTAAGTTTAAATCGCTGTTAAATCGTTTTTTTCTCAACTTTTTGCATATATCTACTGCTTGCTAGCCATCGATATATATGCAAAAAAGCCAGAGGGTTTAATAACCCTTTAATACTCACCTGATCCCTGAAACGACCGACAAGCGCAGACTCCCGTCTCTCAGGCTGTCAGAATATGCATACAGAGCGTGTCGGTAACCATTTAAACCGGCGCGCTGTGTGCAGGGGTGTATCTACTGCAAGGCAAACTAGGCATTTGCCTAGGGTGGCACTTTCCAGGGGGGCGCCAAAAAATGCTGTCCCCCAAACCAGTTAGGTAAGAGAAAAAAAATGATATTATAAATTATTCATAAATTACTGCCAGTACTCCTGGACCTTGTGCTTCTTTGACTGGGAGACCAACTTGTCCACTAATGCTGCCTACTCCTACATATATGGTGGCTGCAGCTCCTTCCTCTTCCTGGTCACCGTGCTGGGCAATGTATTGGTGTGTGACTTTCGTCCGGTTGCATTGGCAGTTCGTGCACCGGACCTCCCTGGGAAACCAGCACCCAAATCTCTTACTTCAGGCAGCGGAGGAGCTTCCACAAGACCCCAGGGCTGAGATCCAGATGGTCATTGTGCTCATCGGCACCTCCGTGGTGGTGAGTCCGGGGAAGTGCAGCCTATAAGCTCCGTGCAGGGTTATGTATCTAGAGCGGGGCAAGCTACAGAGCCCAGCGGCCAAGGCAGAAGATGGGTAACTGCAGAAATAGACAGCCCAGCATATTAAGGCAGAAGATCGGTGTTGCAGCTGCAGAACTAGAGAACTAGAGACTAGCACAGCATGGCAGGAGAGAATGGTTATTGTAGTTGCAGAACAAGGGAGCCCATCAAGCCAGAAATGGAGAAGGTAGAACTAGAGCGTCCCGCTACGTTGATAGCGCAACCTGTCAGAACCGTGCACAATGTATCCTGCGACTGACAGGTCATTAAAAATGTAATAAACAGGAATTTAATTTAGATTAGGGATGGGAGGGCGCTCGGGTTTAGTCTTGCCTAGGGCAGCACAAAACCAAAATACACCACTGGCTGTGTGCAGCTTCTGAGAAGATACGCTGTTAGCGTAGCGGGGAAGCCGGCTGCGCATTTTGCATCGCTCCCGCCACGCTAATAGAGTATCTTCTCAGAAGCTGCACACATCGCGCCGGTTTAAATAGTTACCGACACGCTCTGTATGCATATAATGACAGCGTGAGAGCCGGGACGCTGCGCTTGTCGGTGGATCAGATCAGGTGAGTATTCAAAAAAAAATGTTTTATTTTATGTTCCCGGGACATTTAAAAATGTATTTAAAAAATATCACCTTACCTTAGCCTGGTGGTCAGTGGGGCTCCTTGGACCCAGGTTGTGGGGGTCTGTTGTTACACTCCCGGAGCAGAGACTGGGGGCCCGCCGGCCGCGGGATACGGATCCCGTGCTATCCGGCGGCCGGCAACTGTGCTGGGCCCCCCCAGGTTGAGGCCCTGGTGCGCCCGCACACGCGGTAGTTCCGCCACTGCTGGGAAAGCTGGCAGTTCTTCAAGGAAACAAAATGTTTCTGTTTGGATAGCTTAAATGTAACCAGAAGTGAAAATTCACAAAGGTCTTAAACTATTCAAGCTCCTTAATTAAATGTATTTATTTATTACAGATATTTATATAGCGCCGACAATTTTACGCAGCGCTTTACATAGTTTCATCAGTCCCTTGGCATATTAAGTGAGCAGTTTTTCCATATGCAGATGACACAATATAAAGTGCTAGATGATCAAATCTTACTGAGAGAGTTGTAACTTGGAGCTTACACCGAGCTTACTCCATGCACTTCTGGCAGCTGAATTGAGCGCTAGCGGAACAAAAAAATTTGAGTATGTGAAGCTGGGTAGTGCAGCAGTCAAAGTAAATGGTTGCCTTGCTATTCTTGAAAAATCCAAATGTATAGTTAAAATGAGGCAGCAATTGCTAATTTCTACAAAGAGCTAGATTTTTAAGAGATTAGGGGTACCTTCATTGAGTATATAGTTTGAAGGCTGAACTGAGGGGAATATAGTTATGGCTGGCCTACTATCTACGGCCTGGGTTTAGCAAAATAGCAGTTTTTCAAAATGACAGATATTTTTAACTTGGCAGGAAAATTATGTAGTCTCATATTGTTGCCTTGCTCTTTTCGAGAAATCCAAATGTATACTTAACATGATGCAGCAATTGCTAATTCCTGCAAAAAGCTAGGTTTTTATGAGATTAGGGTTACCCTTCATTGAGTATACAGTTTGAAGGCTGAACTGAAGGGAGTATAATTATGGTTGGCCTGGGTTTAGCAAAATAGCAGTTTTTCAAAATGGCAGATATTTTTAACCTGGCAGGAAAATGATGTAGTCTCATCTTAAAGAAAATATAACTGGAATAACAAGTGATGATTTCAGTAAACACAATTAAACAGTCGCTTGAACTGGCTCTTCAATGTCCATTACCAACATCTTCCAAGATGTTGACCAGAAAAAAAAGCATCCTGCTTCTTCCTTTTCATATGTGGCAGCTATTCAAGCAAGTGTGGAAAATTGCCTATGTGACTACAGTCAGGTTTAACGCTAACTAGCATTACCTCAGAACTGAAGTGACTGGGTAAACACAGGCCCTTGGCTATAAATCGCACCTTTTTGTGAGCTTAGCTGTGCTTCATTATTGGCAAGGTGGTCCACACACGAGACATGTGGTTAACTCTGCTCTGACCAAACCCACTGTAATAATTAGCTAAAACATTGAACAAATGGTTGTTTAGTTTGGCTGACAATTGTGTCATTCTAAGTAAGAAATAAGATTTTGTTTAATGTTTTTACTGGAATGATTTTCTTCATTGGTTGCATTAGCACGTACAATTTTTAGTTCTTTGTTATACCTTTAGTTTTAATCACAGTACCACAACAGTATGTCTGCTTGGATAGGTGATATATGGTAGATACTAGGGCTGTGGAAATTAACGATTAATCCCTCGATTAATCGTTAATTTTTTTGATCATCAAAATTATTTTGATCGATCAAAGTTCTTTGGCTCCGTACTCACCTCTCCGCCGGCTTCCGGGTCTTCCGTCGGAGATCCGGTGACGTCACGGACATCGACGTCACCGGACTCCTCTCCCCCTTTGGGGGAGAGCCCACCTCCCTGAAATGAGAGGGACACCTCCCTGAAATTGCTTATTTCAGGTTGGGATCCCTGGCATTGGCCTATACACACACAGCACAGCAATGAAGTAATAAAATGAACTAGGATCACACTAATCCAGCACGTTATTATTCTGAGTTGCCCCACTCAAGCGGCGGCCATATTGAGTGGGGCACGTGTGATTAATGACGTGCTGTATTAGTGTGATCCTAGTTCATTTTATTACTTTTTTGCTGTGCTGTATGTGTATAGGCCAATGTAGTTGGATGTGTATGTGCGTTATAATTAATCGAAATTAATCGATTAATCGATTTTAAAAAAATTTGATTAATCGAACAGGAAATTTTTAATCATTACCAGCCCTAATATCTACTACTAAATGTGTACCATGTCACTTACCTGTAAAAGGTAGGAGAGAAACAAGAACCTTGTGTGCAAACAAAAATCACCCATACACTGACTGAGGCATTTTTGTCTTCTACATTTTTCCACGTAAAACCAAACTAGAAAGTCCATATTCCTCTGTCCCAACTTCGTACGCCTTTATACCTGAAAATTATCCTCACCACAATTCAGTTTTCCTGCAAGTACCAGCCAGTACTCTGCCAGTTGTTAAAGTATATGTCAAGGCATTATCCAAATTTATTTCCAAACATCTATCTCCCTTTGTAATTTTTTTCAACTGTCAAAATGTTAGTTATAGAATAGAAGTTTTCTTTTTGTTGATACGCTCCAAGGCTAATTCTCTTCTAAAGGAATGCAGACCAGGGCCGGATTAACAGGGTGGAGCTCAGGCTCCAGGCCCGCCCCTGCAAAAAGGCCGAGCTAAGTCAACCCGTATGGCAGCCGGCCCTGACCTGAATCACGGCCAGCCCAATGGTAATGTGGGCCGGCCTTGACCCTCTATTCAGGCATATCAGAGGGCCCTCTGATATGCCTGAGCAGAGAGCCGTATCTGTTGCGGCTGCAGTCACTGGGCTCTTTGACCCCCCTGGAGCCCGCACTGACCCCCAGGAGCCGCACTGACCCCCTGGAGCCCGCACTGACTCCCTGGCACCCGCACTGAACCCCCCCTGGAGCCCGCACTGACCCCCAGGAGCCGCACTGACCCCCTGGAGCCCGCACTGACTCCCTGGCACCCGCACTGAACCCCCCCTGGAGCCCGCACTGACCCCCAGGAGCCGCACTGACCCCCTGGAGCCCGCACTGACTCCCTGGCACCCGCACTGAACCCCCCCTGGAGCCCGCACTGACCCCCAGGAGCCGCACTGACCCCCTGGAGCCCGCACTGACTCCCTGGCACCCGCACTGAACCCCCCCTGGAGCCCGCACTGACCCCCAGGAGCCGCACTGACCCCCTGGAGCCCGCACTGACTCCCTGGCACCCGCACTGAACCCCCCCTGGAGCCCGCACTGACAGCCTGAGAGCCCGCACTGACAGCTTGAGAGCCCGCACTGACAGCTTGAGAGCCCTCACTGACAGCTTGAGAGCCCGCACTGACAGCCTGAAAGCCCACACCGACTGCCTGGGAGCCTGCACATGGCCTTCGAAGAACCTGCACAGCTCTCCTGAGACCCTGGAGGCATCTGGCCTGGCATCAGGAGCAACACAGAGTATGTAGGTTCATATTATTCTGCATTGCTGTATAAGGTATTGCTGGGATTTGTAGTCCTTAATAGCTGATAGTATTATCCAGCAGGGCTTTACAATGTATTGCTGGGATTTGTAGTCCTCTATAGCTGGTGGTATTCTGCTTTGCTCTCTAATGCATTACTGGGATTTGTAGTCCTCTATTCATCTAGTCCCTCTACAGCTCGGAGTCAGTGGCATATCTACCAGGTTTGCAGCTGTAACCGGGCCATAGCGCTCCACCATGGACTCCAAGCTATAGAGAGACTACAAATCACAGCCTGGACAGAAGGAAGAGAGCCACGGTGACCATTGCTATTTCCACAAAAAGATCCACCAAAATCCTCAGCACCAGGCCTGTGATGCTCCTAATCTGGCCCTGATACAGACAGCGCAGCACAAATTATGGTTGATCCTCTCATTAAAAAATCACTATAAGAAAGAAAGGCCATGGTGAAACAAACAGCCGTTTCAGTGCAGAGAAAGTTATCAATCTGCCAAAAGCTTTGTGTAAATCCTTGCAATGTATTTAGTTTGGTTAGGGGGATCATTGTATTCTCAACAAACTACACTTAAGTGACACTAAACAATCTCGATACAAATGAGTAAACTAAACAAGAGATTGTAGTTCATCAGGGGAGCGAGCTAGGAGCGGTGGCTGCTTTACAACACACACAAGTAGAACAAAAGGAAGGACAGTGCCAGTATGAATTCAGAGATGATTTGAGGATCTAAAGCCGAGTGATACACCAATAAGATACATTTTTGTTAATAGTTAAAGTACTTGAATGTATTTTTAAGGGTTGTTCACACCGAATGGGGACCAGATCTGCATGAGTTTCTGCACACGCAGTGCAGTGTGTTTTTCGCACGTTTCGGGCTGTTTTATAGCCAAAAATGGGCTTTCAATGCGGTCCAGGGCTTTTGCATGCATTTTTGATGCGTTCCAGAGCAGGAAAAATAGGGCTTGCTGCAGTTTTTTTACATGCTCTGGAACTGAACGCTGCGGTGTGAACTAGAGCCCAAAATACAATTGGAATACATTGGACGCAGTTTTGATCCGTTCTGTAACTGCTCTGGTCCTGGAATGTGCTTGGTGTGAACTAGCCCTAAGATTTAACTCCTGAGTTTAGTGTAATTTTAAATATTTATAATATGTATCATTTATTGTGTTTATGTAACCTGAATAACTTTCAAAATGAAGTGAAATGTAAATGCCATGTACTCAAGCCTAACAGCTTGTTTCCAAGAGGTTACATAAGTTTGCTATGTGTTTCCTGCAATTAACCTGTGAATCAGACATATTAAATTACAGGTTGTAAGTCACAAGACCGCCTATGAGTGTGGCAGCCTTTTGTGATTAGATAACATTCAGCATTCACAGGTGGCTATGCGTGCTGTTTACTTAGTGACAGAGTTGTGTCTAAATAAGGATGGGTCTGTGGCTGTGTATTTTGTATAGTCCTGTGTACCCAGACATATAGCATGTGAGCAACATGATGCTGTTGGAGATTCTCTCTCACTTCCTGTATGGGTCATAGTAGGGATGTCCTGATACCACTTTTTCAAGTACAAGTACTTCCCCTCATGTACTTACCAATTACCGATACTTTTTCTTAAAGGGACAGGTGACATTTAAAAAAAAACAATACAGACTAATGATTTTAGGTCAATTTCTTTATGATTATGAAGAACTTTAATTTAAGACTGTTTTAGAACAATAAAACATTTGTATTTGCTTTCACACAGCTACAGTGAAACTACAAATCCGATCATGCATCTGCCTCTAGGATCATTTAACCTTTTCATGTTAGCAGGGGAGAATTGTAACTCTATTACTGCAGTGTACTGGAAGTGTGTACTATGGATCATTGAACCTGGTACACACTTCCAGTACACTGCAGTAATAGAGTTACAATTCTCCCCTGCTAACATGAATAGGTTAAATGATCCATTGTATAACTACATGTTATGTACTATGGATCATGATTTAACTGATTCATGTTAGCAGGGGAGAATTGTAAATCTATTGCTGTAGTGTAGTGGAGGTGTGTGCTGTATATATGTACTACATATACAGTACACACTTCCAGTACATTGTAGCAATAGATTTACAGCCAACCTTGTCCCAGCTTCCCTCACTCACATTTCACTCCGCTCCCTGTTGCCTCACGCGATGCCTCTCGTAGTCGGAGCTGGGCAGGATCGCTGCATCGCATCTCGGTGCTCAGCTTGTGGGAGGCGCTCACAATTCTGCCCTGCTAACATGAATAGGTTAAATCATGATCCATAATACATATACAGCACACACGTCCAGTACACTGCAGTCTGCAGCAATAGAATTACAATTCTCCCCTGCTAACATGAATAGGTTTAATGATCCATAGTACAACTACATGCTATGTACTATGGATAATTTAACCTGTTCATATTAGCAGGGGAGAATTGTAAATCTATTGCTGCAGTGTACTGGACGTGTGTAACGTACATGCACTATGTACTACATATAGAGTACACTGCAGCAATAGATTTACAATTCTCCCCTGCTAACATGAATAGGTTTAATGATCCATAGTACAACTACATGCTATGTACTATGGATAATTTAACCTGTTCATATTAGCAGGGGAGAATTGTAATTCTATTGCTGCAGACTGCAGTGTACTGGACGTGTGTAACGTACATGCACTATGTACTACATATAGAGTACACTGCAGCAATAGATTTACAATTATCCTCGGCTAACATGAATGGGTTAAATGATCCGTAGTACAACTACATGTTATGTACTATTACGTACTATGGATCATTTAATTGATTCATATTAGCAGGGGATAATTGTAAATCTATTGTCTGCAGTGTGTGCTCTATATGTAGTACATATAGAGCACACACTGCGAACAATAGATTTACAATTATCCTCTGCTAATATTAATAGGTTCTTCATAGGGACCCCCTTGCCCTCACTCACTGCTCGATGATGGCTGGTGCCTCACGATGTGCCTCGCTGGTGAGGTCGTAGTCGGCGCTGTGCGGGAGAGCAGCAGCGAGTCAGCGCTGGTCCGGTGGGAGGAGCTCCAGGTGGGGTCCTAATTTAGTTGGCCAGCTAAATTAGGACCCCAACAGAAGCTCCTCCCACCGGACCAGCGCTGACTCGCCGCTGCTCTCCCGCACAGCGCCGACTACGCACCAGCGCTGACTTGCTGCTGCTCTCCCGCACAGCAGCCTGAAGGCAAGAAAAAAAGAAAAACTAATAGCGCAAGCTTCGGCGCTTTGTATCGGGGCATTTTGACAAGTACTTGTCAAAATGCCCTGTATCGGTCCCGATACCGATGCTAGTACCGGTATCGGGACATCCCTAGGTGATAGCATTGACACTGAGACAAGAAGTGAAGATAAATCTCACCAGTGATACCAAAAACAGCAACCCCCACACACCTGATCCAAAACAAAACAAGTGTTGGCCGAAGCTACAATTTGGGCCGCCTGGCTATACATACTAGCACACCTAGATGCCGCTGATGGGTATATTCATGAGCACTATCCAGGGCAGCATTTCTCACCTTTTTTTTTAGTCACGGCACTCCTTGAGGCACCCCAGTCTAAAAGGTATTAGATTGTAAGTGGGACCCCACAAAAAACACTATAAAAGTGGGTTTTCCCCTTCACATCAAAGTGCCCTCTTCACATCAGAGTCACCCTCTGCATCAGGAGCCCCCCTTCCACATCAGAAGCACCACTTTCATATTAGGTTCCCCCATTTTACATCTGTGTTCCCCTTTTACATCAGGAGCCACTTTCACATCAGTCTTCATTCCCCCTTCACATGACCGTCCCACTACCTCAACATTTTGAGGCACCCCTGAGGAGTCCAGGAGGCACACCAGTGTTTCATTGCACCCTAGATGAGAAAGGCTGATCTAGGGGGTCTAGTTTTATACAGGAAGTCCTTCAACTTCTGCAAATTATTTCTGGTACCGTAATTGGTGCACATTTCAGCATATTATTGCTGCCACATTTTTTGCCTGTGTAAGCAACAGCACAATTTTCCCCAACTTCATAAGCTGTTGTTTCTCAGTAAATGTTGCTCTCCATACAGGTCCTCTTCAACACAAGTCTCATGATCTTAAAGTTAGTTGTTGCAGTGTGCAAGAAGTGTACTAACAGATGCATCCGACTCACAAAAGGTTTTACGGCAGGAGGTGGTATTTCCTTCTAGACTCTTTCAAATGAAAGCATCTGTGTTTGTATAGCAATAGTCAGCATGCCTGGTATGTGAGTATGTGACACAGAGCATGTACTGAGAGCAGCACCTTGCCTCTTCCTCTGCCTATACCAATACTTCAGGTGAACCTCTCTGACTCACATGAATAGATTTCTAACCCTGTCCTATTTTTATCACAGACTCACTGATGTCTGGAAAATATCAACAGTCAGCTTTTATAAAGCCCTGGGGATATCCAGGCCAGGCTCTGAAGGGAAACGTATTTTATGGTAGTAAATGTCAGAAATGTAAGACAAAAACCTATTGTTTGTGCACCTAATGTACGATGTCAATGTTTTAATTGTAAACCTTGTGGAACTGCAGTCTAGAAAACATACAGAACTAAAGTAGAAACATCTCTTTTACCTCAATGAAATTAAATTGTGTTGCCTCTGTTGCTATATGAGGGTGACAATACACAGGAAAATCTGGATTGATACTTTAAATTGGTAATGCTATATATGTTGCGCTCATTCTGAATGTGAAAATAATCTCTTGCAATTGGTAAGTGAATTTCACCTCCTAATAAGTGAACGTAAATCCATCTTCCTTCCTTACTAAAAACAGCCCTTGAGTTTATGGATGGATATGCTGTTTTAGCAAAGCTATTTGGTTTACACCTGACACGGGTCATGTCACTTATATGTTAACACATATATAGAAACTTTATGTACACCCTATTACGGGTCATGCCACTTATAATTTAACACATGTATATGCATTATTTAAATTGATTCATGGATTGCACATTTGTATTTATCACATGCATCAGCAGAGGGTTTTGATGTCGGGACATAGATTGCTAATTTAGAGTACGTTGCACAGATATTTATTATTTAAATATCTTAAATAATATGTTCACTTATTAGCAGGTGAAATTCGCTTACCAATTGCGAGAGATTATTTTCACATTCAGACTGAGCGCAACATAAATAACATTACCATACACGATTACAAAATCACAAATTGTTGCAGCTGGTCCCCTGTATTGTTTAGGACACAATCATACTCCTAGCACAGCTATTGTTGTTCGATACTTTAAATTGGATCTCAACTCAATAAGTAAAGATTTGCTATGTTATAGAGAACATTAATAAATGCTAATTGGGCCTAATTAGAGCTGGTTAAGTGTTTAGATGAAGTACTAAGATCTTGAGCAAAAGCTTAAAGTGACATTAATGATTAATGTCACCCCCCCCCTCCATGCTGGTGTAAGGACTCACCTTAACCACTTGCTGACCGGGGTGTTAAACCCCCTTCTTGCCCAAGCCATTTTTCAGTATTCAGCGCTGCGGTAATTTGACTGACGTTTATTCCGTCATGCAACGCTGTACTGACACAAATTTTGTACCATTTTTGGGGACATAGAGCTTTCTTTTGGTGGTATTTAATCACCACTTGGGTTTTTATTATTTTACTATATAACAAACAAAAAAAGTACCCTAAATTTTGTTTAAAAAAAAACATGTTTCCCAGTGAAATATTATGAAACATTTATTATCACCCCAATTTTTTGGTAAAATATAAAAGACGGGGTCACGTCGGGTAAATAGACACCAAACATGTCAAGCCTTAAAATGGCGCGCGCCCGTGAAATCGCAGAAAACGACCACACCCAAAATTGCCCATAGGTGACGCATTAACCGCTCATTTACCGCTCATCAATTTAGTATTATTAGTAATTAATGGATCTAATGTCACCTAGGGACCCCCAGAGATCTGCTTCATCAGCTTCTCACCGGCATCTGTAACCGGAGAGTGACACTGAATGCAGGAAGTGATGTAATATACAACACTTCCTGCATTCGCGGACCAAGAAGAGATCAAAGGGAGGTCATGTACTGGACATTACATATATGTAGCAGCATTGTAGAGAGGAAACATATATAGAGATAGAACGTCCTGTATATCATAGACAAATAAGCATGCATATAGAAAACTAACATAACATAACATAACAAGACTAGCTTTGCATTACAGCGCTATCTAGTGATCAAAAGACAATATTACATTTCTGAATGTCAGTAATACAAATCAGTATATAGGCTGTTGTATTTCCAACAATTAGTACACTAAAAAAATCTACCCTTTGTCCTAAATTCCTCCTGAACAATGGCAGTGCACTTCCTGGTATCATACATCACACTATCCTGTTACCAAACTGTTAAAATACTGTTATTGTTAAAATAACTTTCGTGGGACAAATGTAATAGTAAGGAATCACGGCCGCGCCGGCAAAACGGCAGGAAAATGTCACTTTCGGCATTTAGCCGAAAGTGCCATTTTCGGCCGGCGCCCCCCCTTCACATTTCGCCCAGGGCCCGCGCCCCTGCTGCACCCCCGGTTGTTACGCCACTGTCTAGGCCGCAGAGTGGTATATCTGCAGTGTGAGATCTAAGGCACTGTGCCTGCTAGACTGCTAGTCTCAGTAGATTGTTAGTGAGATTTTATGAAATCGCTATTGTGCTGCTTCCTGTTTTTCTTGCTGGAGGCTCTGACATGAGGAAGAAAAGCCCTGACTCAAGATATTATCTCTGATACCAAGATGGCCACCTCCACACAGAAACTCAATCCAGACCAAGGCATGGTAAGTCAGTAATGGGGAAAACATCAGCTGCATGGAGACCACAGTACAGTAAGGTAGGTATAATAAATATCAGTGACATTATACTGATTGCTCACCTGAAGCTAAAATAGACAATGACCTGAAACACAAGAGTACAACGTGAGTACATCAACAATGGATTGGCCTAAAAAGAATAACATTAGCTTGCTGTGGCAAGAGGGATGTTCCAGGAATAAATTACAAAAATATAAGCCAACTGAAGGAAGAAATGGGCTTCCTAAAGCTGACTATATACCAGTAGAATTGCTTAGTTTTTAGAATGTTCATGTGATTTTCTAACGGTTAATAGAGTCAAATTGACATTTGTTTTCAGGTGAAGCGATGAAGAAAAAAAAAATCAATGGAGCAAGATGGAAATTTTTTCTTGAAAGAAGGAAAACCACATTCACTGTTAGAATGTCCTCCGTTTGAGAAACTTGTTCCATTTACAAAATGGAATGTTAAAATCAAACAAAAATTTGATCGAAATTTGACAAGTCTCTGGTGGCATTATTAAATGTTCTGTTGAGATTTTTCATATGAACATTCGTACAAAAATCTACCAGTGTATGGCCAGCTTACCTGCTGTAAAAGTCTGGTCAGCAGTTATGGGATATATTTGGGGGAAGCTGTTGCAGCTAGAGTACCGTAGGTTTATTTGCTGTTGAATACAAGGGTTAACACACTGTTTTCCAGCCTGGACTGTGTTTAAACAATCTGTTTTCTGTAGAGGCATGAGTGAGTACCATTGCTTGTAAATTATTACGCAGCAGATTGTGTTTGTCTATTATTATTTTGTTAGCTAAAGTTCAGCCCTCATTTAGGAGTCTTTCATGCAGAAATCCAAAAGGTATACACAATTATCCCCTTGGTATCAGTTGCTTCATTGTGATCCATAGGAATTTGCATTTTAGTTAGAAGTATTATGCATAGGTTCTGACAGCCACTCACTGACCTTAGGCAATCCTAACACATGCAAGCTGGGCAACAACGTGTAGTCCCACGTTTTCCAACTCAGGATTTTGTGTACATCAACTTGCAATTTTTTATATCATAGGTCCCACTATCTAGCTACCAAACTTGATAAAAATAACTTTTGTGGGAAAAATGTAATGGCTATGGATTTCTTCATTGATACCATGTGACTGGAGTAAAAGTAGTTCACTGATTAACCCACTCATCCATAAAGTATGTATGTGTCTTCCACATCTGTTAAAAACAACAGCAATGTGGGTAGTAATTAGCTAATGTGAGAGTGACAAAGCCTACTTAATGTGTAGATTGCTTGTGTAACATGTGTGCAATGTTAAAGGAATTTTCTTTTAGTCTTACAGCTGATGCAATGCCTTTCTGAGCTAACTCGCTGAAATAACCTGATCTACGTTTTTTTTCTGCTTGTAGTATCAGCAAAAACTAGAGCTGTGAAGAAAAGTTTGTGAACTTTTTATATTTCCCCATATATGACAATTAAATTGTGATTTGATCTCCGTCTATGCCATAATAATAAAGGAAGACAAACAATTAAAAGTCGACCTATTATTAAAAAATCCCCAAAATAGGGCAAATGTCAGAGTGGCCAAATCATAATTATTAAATAAAAACAAAAGTCCTTGCTACTTCTAAACTCCCTCCCTTAACATTTTAGCTGCCAAGGCATTTTTTGCTCACATGTTACAATCCACATATGACACCCCATTCACACTTGCGATATTGCAAATCGCCCGTTTGCCGCGCGATTGTTATTTTTGCAATATTGCGCGTTTTGCGTATTGGGCTGAGTACAATCGTGCGACATCCGCGCCAAAAAAGGGTCCTGCGACAGCGACGAGCTACAGGCGACATGGAGCTGTAAATGGGAACAGCTCCATTGACATGCATTGGACTCAGTACACAGAGCGATATCGCGCGATTTTGCAGCGTAAATCCGCGCGATAAAACGCTCAGTGTGAACAGGGCCTTAGGCCTGAAAATTACTTAAAACCCCCAAGAGGTATATATTTCCTGAAAGCACAGACCCTGTAGAATAAAATGGCAGCAGTTACAAAATTTTACATTGCATGATATTAGCGCAACTCTTTATCAAATGCAACATTTCATTAAAAATGACACTTATAGTGACAATAAACTTAGGCGTTAAATCTTAAAAATGTATTTAAGTACCTTAACTATTAACACAAATGCATCTTATTTGTCTATCACTCAGCTGTAGATCCTCAAATCATCTCTGAATTGGTGCTGACACTGTCCTTTTTTCTATAGTGTGGCTACTTTTATTCCCCATGGTCCCTGTGTGTGTTGTAAAGTAGCCACTGCTCCAAGCTCACTCTTGTGATGAACTACAATCCCAGGTTTAGTTTACTAATTTGTATTGAGATTTGTAGTCCATCACAGGAACAAGCATGGAATGGTGGCTACTTTACAACACACACAGGCACAATATAATACCCCTGCGACAAAATACTGTACCCCAAATTGTCCATAGGCAATTCTTTCAAAGCCTCTACAGGCCATCAGTTTAGAGTTAACCATTAATATTGGCCTTAGAATTATTGTTTTCACTCTTGTGCATGCAGCGATACCTAACATGTGTAGCACAATCGTAGTTTTTGCACGTAGGCACATCTGACGTATTATTACGTTAGTATGCACGCGTTCACGGGGTCAGGGACTTTACTTTTTTGTATTTTTCAATTTATTTATTTTTACTTTACGTTTAAAAAAAAAAATGTTTTTCTTTTTTTACTTTACTTAATTGCTATCACATAGGGGGCTCATAAGTCCCCTATATGATAGCACATTGAAGGTGAAAGGCACTGTTTACGGAAACATTAGGGGACATTTAATAGGGACCCCTAGTGTCACTTTTAGCACTACAAAGAAGCTATTTAAGCGCAGATTGCACTTTAACAGCTTTTCCCCCTGATTCTTTAGCCGGGGAATGACAACTAAGGAACTGGAAATTATGTAATCATTGTCGCTTGCAGCTCTATAGATCGGGAAGTGAGCGAACACATACCAGCGTTCGCTCACTTCTCAATCCTGTCACAGCTCTCTGCAGTGACAGGGGAGTGGCTGGATTCCCCCCTCCCCGATCCTCCAGTGCTGACCGGCGGAACGGACGGGGGAGGGGACGGGTACAGCTGGCTCTGCCTCTAGATAGGCAGAGCCAGCTGTCACTCACGCAGCTGGGCGGATCCAGACATAATTGTCGGGATCCGCTTCAGCTGCGTCGTCTCAGTATACCGCGAGCTGTAGCTTGCGGTATACTGAGCTTAGGGTGACGGGAGGACACTAGTTTGTGTCCTCCCTTTACCCTAAGTAAAACTATCGGGAAAAGCCCTAACCCCATAGTTCTCCTTTAAGGCCAGCACTGCTGACAGTAATGCAGGTCATAACTAGAGGGGGTTGGTTGTGTAAGTGCTTTTACTGGCTGAACATGCATGTTTATTCCTATGAAGGCAGGAGGGGAAGTGCATGACATTCAAGCTTATCTAAGAAAAAAATAACAATCAGTTGAAATGATCCAGCACAGAAAATTGCTGTTTTCCCCCAAGCTGTGTCTGGTGTATTTTAAAGGTGGTCATAAACACAAAGATTATCTCCTACATGCTCTCTGCTGTTTTCACTATTTTATAATAATTGATTATGAGAATAGTTGGCGACTATTCTCATTATCGGTTAGTTGGTTGGGGGAGAGTGACATTTTTTTTAATGCAACCAATCGATTAATTGAAAAAATAATCGAGCATCTAATCGATTTTGAAAATAATCGTTAGCTGCAGCCCTACACTATTTATCAGGTTGTCTGTTGGTTTTAAATAATAATTATACAAAACCTTGGTGCAGCAATAAAGACAAACCATCTACAAGACCCCTGATGTCTCCATAAAGAGGACCTGTCACCTCTTTTGCTATGAAAAAAAAAATAGGAACAAAATTTCACGTCTTCCATGGGTTAGTTCCAGGAAAGCTGCACTGAAAAATCCAGCATGTAAGGCCTTATGCATGTTACTTGAGTTGTGAGTAGTAAGATTTATGGGGTGTATGAGGTCTTGTGTGACTGATACTCTCTATCTGTATGAGCCAGATTCTTACCAAACTTGTTCTAGTCATGGGACAAAAGTGGACATGACGGGGTTGCGATATAACTCTTTGCTCAGACAGATTGTCCCGGATCACATGGCCTTCAGCAAATTGGCATAATTGCTTTATTGGATTGAATTTCTTCAAACAGCATAACACATCACATGAGGTGAAAAGAAATCAGGTCATGTACGCTGCAGGTCAGCCAAATTAGACATTAGACTGTTTTCCTTTTCTGTTTGCTGTCTAACCAGGTATAATGCTACTGCACATTTGTGTTTATTTAGTTTAGTGCTGTGTGCCAATTTATCAAGTGCTCTATTGTTAAACCTAATCACTAGAATCTCACATAAGCTTTAACTTGATTGTCATTTCAAAAGATGTTTTTAATCTTTTTGAATCTATAGCTTCAATTAATTACCTCCCGGCCGGCCGTTGTGTATACACGGCCGACGGGGAGCTTCTTGGATGTAACTGGGTGTGTATACACGTCCTGTTACATCCGCCCGCTCGGACGCGGGAAATGCCAGTCATTTGAAAACAGGCAGCGATGCCCGTTAATATACAAGCGATCCGCCAGCTATAGAGCCGGCGGATCGCTTGTATGAGGTCCCGTGACGTGCCCTTTTTTTTTGGAACGGACGGGGGAGGGGACGGGTACAGCTGGCTCTGCCTCTAGATAGGCAGAGCCAGCTGTCACTCACGCAGCTGGGCGGATCCAGACATAATTGTCGGGATCCGCTTCAGCTGCGTCGTCTCAGTATACCGCGAGCTGTAGCTTGCGGTATACTGAGCTTAGGGTGACGGGAGGACACTAGTTTGTGTCCTCCCTTTACCCTAAGTAAAACTATCGGGAAAAGCCCTAACCCCATAGTTCTCCTTTAAGGCCAGCACTGCTGACAGTAATGCAGGTCATAACTAGAGGGGGTTGGTTGTGTAAGTGCTTTTACTGGCTGAACATGCATGTTTATTCCTATGAAGGCAGGAGGGGAAGTGCATGACATTCAAGCTTATCTAAGAAAAAAATAACAATCAGTTGAAATGATCCAGCACAGAAAATTGCTGTTTTCCCCCAAGCTGTGTCTGGTGTATTTTAAAGGTGGTCATAAACACAAAGATTATCTCCTACATGCTCTCTGCTGTTTTCACTATTTTATAATAATTGATTATGAGAATAGTTGGCGACTATTCTCATTATCGGTTAGTTGGTTGGGGGAGAGTGACATTTTTTTTAATGCAACCAATCGATTAATTGAAAAAATAATCGAGCATCTAATCGATTTTGAAAATAATCGTTAGCTGCAGCCCTACACTATTTATCAGGTTGTCTGTTGGTTTTAAATAATAATTATACAAAACCTTGGTGCAGCAATAAAGACAAACCATCTACAAGACCCCTGATGTCTCCATAAAGAGGACCTGTCACCTCTTTTGCTATGAAAAAAAAAATAGGAACAAAATTTCACGTCTTCCATGGGTTAGTTCCAGGAAAGCTGCACTGAAAAATCCAGCATGTAAGGCCTTATGCATGTTACTTGAGTTGTGAGTAGTAAGATTTATGGGGTGTATGAGGTCTTGTGTGACTGATACTCTCTATCTGTATGAGCCAGATTCTTACCAAACTTGTTCTAGTCATGGGACAAAAGTGGACATGACGGGGTTGCGATATAACTCTTTGCTCAGACAGATTGTCCCGGATCACATGGCCTTCAGCAAATTGGCATAATTGCTTTATTGGATTGAATTTCTTCAAACAGCATAACACATCACATGAGGTGAAAAGAAATCAGGTCATGTACGCTGCAGGTCAGCCAAATTAGACATTAGACTGTTTTCCTTTTCTGTTTGCTGTCTAACCAGGTATAATGCTACTGCACATTTGTGTTTATTTAGTTTAGTGCTGTGTGCCAATTTATCAAGTGCTCTATTGTTAAACCTAATCACTAGAATCTCACATAAGCTTTAACTTGATTGTCATTTCAAAAGATGTTTTTAATCTTTTTGAATCTATAGCTTCAATTAATTACCTCCCGGCCGGCCGTTGTGTATACACGGCCGACGGGGAGCTTCTTGGATGTAACTGGGTGTGTATACACGTCCTGTTACATCCGCCCGCTCGGACGCGGGAAATGCCATAAAAAAAATAGGAAAAAAAATTTAAAGTTTCCCCCCAAATTTTTTAAAAGTTACACAAAGAGTTAAAAAAAACTATTACGTCAGGTGCTCATACCTGCGAAAACGACAATTGGGCCCATTACGCCGCACATGTTACATATCGCCACGAACGTCGCAGTGAGAGCAATAAGTCTAGGGCCATCAATCACTGATAACACTAAACTGATGAGCTGTAAAAGCTTTTAAAGCGTCGCCTATGGCCAATTTTGGGTATGCCAGTTTTTTGCGATTTCGCGAGTGTGCGCAATTTTTAAGCTTGACATGTTTGGTGTCTATTTACCCGACGTGACCCCGTCTTTTATATTTTACCAAAAAATTGGGTAATATTATTTGTTTTATAACATAATGTAAAAAAAACTTTTTTTTTTCAAAATTTTCAGTAATTTCTCCTGAATATAATAACAAATAAAATACCACCAAAGAAAGCTCTATCTGTCCCCAAAAATTGTATAAAATTCATTTCAGTACAGCACTGCGTGACGGAATAACTGTCAGTCAAAGTACTGCAGCGCTGAACACTGAAAAATGGCCTGGCCAGGAAGGGGGTCTAAGCACCTGGTCTTCAAGCGGTTAATATAATACCTGGAGATCCTGCCACGAAAGTCCTTGTTCAGGCATTGCTTGTGCTACTGGCACTGGAGCAAGTACAGGTATGCAGATAGTGGCCAATGGAGGCTGGAAGAGATCAGCAGCACTGAGATGGAAACAAAGGTGAAAAAAGCATTTCATGGAAAACATTTTTAGGATTCACTTGCTTTGGCAGAGTAAGGGGTTTATTTATAAAAGTTTCACCCGACGACGTATAGCTGGACAGATTCCGGACAGATTCCGTTTGCAAGGCACTAGCGCCCCTAGATGGCACCTATAGATGACGAGTATAGGAAATTCCTATACTTGTCAGCGCCATCTAGGGGCGCTAGTGCCATGCAAATGGCATCTTCCCACAGGTTGAAACTTTCATAAATGAACCCTTAAGTGTCGTCCAGCTATGGTTCAGATCTACTTAAAAATTATATTTTTTAGGATTCACTTGCTTTGGCAGAGTAAGGGGTTCATTCATAAAAGTTTCATATGCTGTATAGCTGGACAGATTCCGTTTCCCTATAGAACAAAGCTGGGGGGAGGGTGAAGTAGCAAAAAGAGCCAGATGTACTGCAGTGTAAACAGCATGCTGACAGGGGGAGAGAGCAAAGTGACAGAGAGTTGTGCTGCTTCTCTTTTCACTGTCCATTTATTGTGTGGGGGTGGTGTGAATAGGTTAGACCAAATGTATTTATATATATATATATATATATACTGTATATTTGAATATGAATTTATTAAACTGCTTATAAATAATTTTTTTCATATGACCGATTTTTCTGATCGTGCTAAATTCCCATTTATTCTGCCTTTCTATGGAGAAAAGAAAGAACTTACTGTTTACTGAATCCGTTGCTTATAAAGAACACAACAGGTTTTCTGTGCTTCTGGATTACTGTAAGCACCTGTTCCCCTCTGTTAGTGTAAATATGTGTAATAGTACTTCAAACTTTATGTAAACCTTTATTGTACTGATGTGGAAATGTACTGCACTGGAAGGACTAGGGGATCAATCATCAAGCTTTACCATACCTGTCAATCACAACAGACATGATACAACACAGTATTTGTCCATTCTATAAACACTCCCCAGGCATCCTGTAGCAGCCACAATTTTTTTCCATCCTGAATGATCGATAGTATTATATTGAACTGGTAGAAATGTGGATCTATACATGGAAAGCGATCTAACAATGGTGAAATTATTAGAATGATTTAGCTTAGAGATAACAGGTTTTTATTGGATGCTTACCATGCGGCACAGCTTGGAAGGTAACAAACAACACAACTTCTCCTTTCATCTGCAGTTATACCAACACTGGTTTCTTCTCCTTATTCACTTCTGAATAACAATGGCAAGTAAAATGTAGAGCAATGATGCAGGGCTCACATACAGGAGGTTTGCGGAAGGCATGCTTCCTTAGGCGTATGTACCGGCAAACTTGCCTTCTATACGCCTAGTGAAGGGTGGTTTCCTGGACCCATGTGCTATGTGGTGTTTCTCTTAGGCCTTGTTCACACCAAATGCAGAGCAGATCCGGTCAGGTTTCTGCACACGCATGCTAGTCTTTTGGATGCGTTTTTGGCTATAAAAAAAAATGGTTTTAGTTTAACATGGGCTTTTAGTGCGTTCCAGGTATTTGCATGCGTTTTTTAATGCGTTTGCAGATCCAGAGCAGATCCAGAGCAGGTAAAATATGGCCTGCTGCAGTTTTTTTTATCTGCTCTGGATCTGCATGCTGCGATGTGAACTGGAGCTCAAAATACCATAGGAATACATTGGACGCAGTTTTGATCCGGTCTGCACCTGCTCTGCTCTGGATCTGCTCCGCGCTTGGTGTGAACTAGCTCTTACAGTCCAAGGTACTGCAATGTGTTCTTCCTTCTGCCACAGACCCTTTAGCGGGGGTTTCTGTCCAATGTCTTCACTGTCCCTCCTCATTGGAACCTATCCCTATCTCTACACCTAACTCTCCCTAACAGATTGATGTCTGTCCCTGCCTAAACTTTTCACACTGCGGGCGCCCCTTAGTGATGCAGGAGGAGATATATGTATCCCCACTGTGTCCAAGAAGGCAGCCAAAATGTCAAGAGAACTTTGTGTCCAATTAGACATAGGCTCTCCCAAGATGGTGCTCACAGTCTGTTCAGAAGGCACATTAGTCCTATGCCAGTCTCCCCTTAATGCCAATAATAAACCGAGATCATGTAATCGCTTTGTCTACTAGTACCAGCTATTTAGGAAGTGACTGAATTATCAGCAGATTGACGCCACCCAACAGAGGGGTAGCTCCGCCCCTGGAGTGCAGCAACATCAGCGCCAGTTAACCCCTTCTATAAGTTTCTGGTACATAGGGTTTATAATACTTGTCATTTTCTGTCTGTTACTACCTCCTTTAGCATAGTGGGTCTGATGATATCAGTAAATAACTTAGGAATTGTGTAGTAGGGTAAACTGTAGGAAACTGTATTTTAGAGTCAAAAGTCTGAACTAAATGTGAGGCCTAAATAACAGCAGAATCAAATATTAGTGTACTAAACAAGGAGTTGGAGTCATTGGGGTGTTACCAACTGTAAATATTACTTTAGGCTGTGAAGTGGATAGATGTTTAAAAATAATTAGGATATTATTACAGACAAAAAGCAAAATATAACACACGGTGTGAGTTTCCACAAAACAGAATAATCACGTGATCTACCCAGCCACTAAGTGGAACATATTCTGCATGTCATTTTGTTACCTGTCCATTACACATTCGTATAACCTTTATGTAATTTGCTTGTCAAAGTTTTAATGATGTTTCATTGGCACATAATGTTCTCCATGCAAATAGCTTCCATTATAATCTCATTGAGTGTCAGAAGGGAACATCACAATAACATTAGTAATGGATATTATGCAAGTTCCAAGGTCATTAAATCCTAGTATGAAGGATAATTGCCACTCAGTTATCAGGAGAATTCTTCTCAGGGTTTCTTACCGTTCGTCCAGTTACTTACAGCATGGCTTGTGTAGTGCTTCTGACAATGTTGTTCATCTTTTGCACCCTCTTATGACCAAACCCATTAGGATCATCATTCTGCAACAACTAACAAAACTCCTGACAAATTCCTGTCTCAGAGTGATGATGCAAACACTAGCTCACTACTTAACCATCAGCTTGTCCATTTAATCTCTGCCCTTGTGTGTGTTCTGATAAACCAAGTACCCTGCAGTTGTTCGTGTTCTCCGTGTATGACCCTGGCTCTGGCTGACTGATCTCCTGGTTCCTGACTCCCGCTATTGTTTCTGTTCATCCTGCTCTCAGTGTTCCCTGACCTTGTTCGGCTGACTACCTGATTTGGCATCTGACCTCTGGCTTGGCACTGACCATTTTCTGGACTTTCTCCATTATTTTTTGTAATTTACGTGTATTGTTGTTTTCAATAAACTCCTTTTATTTTTTGAAACCTGCACTTTAAGTTTCTGTCTGGTTTTTAGGTTCCCTAACAAAGCTAAATTAAAGGGAGCCTGATCATACATGATTGGGTTGTAGCTAGAGATGCTACCAGTCTGACATTGGTTAAAGGGAGCCTGATCATACATGATCGGGTTATAGCTACAGATGCTACCAGTCTGACATTGGTTAAAGGGAGCCTGATCATACGTGATGGGGTTAGAGCTAGATATTAGACATGTGCACTGCCAATAAATTAGTTTAGTTTCGTTTCGTTTTAAATTCGGATTTGTGTTATTTCGTTTTTCGGGATTCGGGTGTGAAAGTCAATTCGGATTCGGAATTTGGATTCGGACGAAATTCGGTAGCGGTAGTTCGAACGTTCGTTTCGTTTTCTGTTCTTATTCGTTTCTTATTCGTTTCTTATTCGTTTCGTTCGTTTGCAGCAAAGCGACATTTGAGGGGGAAAAAATATTTTTCTCCTTCTCTGTCACTTTGCTCCAACTAACGAAACGGATAAGAAACGAATAAGAACCGAAAACGAATTTCGGAAATGGAAATTCGGATTTGTTTGCATTCGTTATGTCTGTAATTCGGAATTCGGATACATCCGAATGTCCGAATTTCCGAAAATTCGTCCGAATTTCGATTCGGAACAAAACGAATCGCACATGTCTACTAGACATGTTACCATTCTGACATTGGTTAAAGGGAGTCTGATCATATATGATTGTGTTATAGCTAGAGATGCTACCAGTCTGACATGGGTTAAAGGGAGTATGATCATACATGATCGAGTTATAGCTAGAGATACTACCAGTCTGACATTGGTTAAAGGGAGCCTGATCATACATGATCGGGTTATAGCTAGAGATACTACCAGTCTGACATTGGTTAAAGTGAGCCTGATCATACATGATCGGGTTATAGCTAGAGATGTTACCATTCTGACATTGGTTAAAGGGCGTTTGATCATACATGATCGGGTTATAGCTAGAGATGTTACCAGTCTGACATTGGTTAAAGGGCGTTTGATCATACATGATCTGGTTATAGCTAGGGATGCTACCGGCTTGCATGGCTTAACAGGAGTCTTATCATACATGATGGGGTTATAGCGGAGATGCTACCAGTCTGACATGAGTCAAAGGAAGTCTTGATCATACATGATTGTGTTATAGCTAGAGATACTACCAGTCTGACATTGGTTAAAGGGAGCCTGATCATACATGATCGTGTTATAGCTAGAGATGCTACCAGTCTGTCATGGGTTAAAGGAGTCTGATCATGCATGATTGGGTTATAGCTAGAGATGCTACCAGTTTGACATATGTCAAAGGAAGTCTGATCATACATGATTGGGTTATAGCTAGAGATGCTACCAGTCTGACATGGGCAAAGGGTGTTTGATCATACATGATGGGGTTATAGCTAGAGATGCTACCAGTCTGACATGGGTAAAGGGTGTTTGATCATACATGATGGGGTTATAGCTAGAGATGCTACCAGTCTGACACGGGTTAAAGGGAGTCTAATCATACATGATCGGGTTATAGCTAGAGATGCTACCAGTCTGACATGGGTAAAGGGTGTTTGATCATACATGATGGGGTTATAGCTAGAGATGCTACCAGTCTGACACGGGTTAAAGGGAGTCTAATCATACATGATCGGGTTATAGCTAGAGATGTTACCAGTCTGACATTGGTTAAAGGGCGTTTGATCATACATGATCTGGTTATAGCTAGGGATGCTACCGGTCTTGCATGGCTTAACAGGAGTCTTATCATACATGATGGGGTTATAGCGGAGATGCTACCAGTCTGACATGAGTCAAAGGAAGTCTTGATCATACATGATCGGGTTATAGCTAGTGATGCTACCAGTCTGACACGGGTTAAAAGTGGTCCGATCATATGTGATTGGGTTATAGCTAGAGATCCTTTCTTTTGAACTCAGATACCTCCATCCCATTTATGTTTGCAGTTGGCATTCAGAAAATATATAATGTTGGGGGGTTTTAAGTAATTTTCAGGCCTAAAATGTGGAATATAACATGGGTACAAAAAATGAAAAAAAGGCCTCAGTCATGAAGGGGTTAACTATTATTAGTAGAGAATTGTGCCATGTTAGCCATTAATTAGTGAAGAACATTTGGAGTTTAAGTCATATCCTTTATTACCTAAATGAAGTTAGCCAATAAAGGGCATCACCTAATCTCCAACCTTTCCGCACTTATTTACCTAATGAAATGGTTGATATTTTTATTTAAACATAATAGAATATGATTGCTATGGGCAGCACAGCATTGTTTTTTTTAAATGACACCAATGTTTCTTAAAGGATTACTGTAGACTTTTATAAAAGACCAACATTTAATCCAGTTAGGTATTCCTTAAGAAACTTTGCATTTTATTTGTCTTTATAGTAGCCTTCAAATACCCTATAGAGTGATATGCAGGCTAGAAGAGGGAGGGTCAGCACTGTAAGCTAGCCAAGCTGTGCTACCTTGCACAGTAGTGTTAATATAAAAAAACAGGGAACGTACTTGAAGAGAGAACATACAGATGACCTCTTCAGCAAGCTGCTGTTCCTTCACAATGCAATCAAGACCAGGGCAAGTCATTCACCAAACTTTATAGCTTTAACTGCAGTGGGGAAAAGTGTGGTCAGAGATCTGACTTTGATGTTAAGCAGGTGTGCCTGGATCTCAAGGCTGGCTGAATAGCATCACACATTTTTGGGCAGATTCACAGATATAAACTTCAGCTTTAAGTAATTTGTATTTTTGGTAGAATGCCCTTTAAAAAAAATTTTTAAAAACTATTATAGGTAGTTGTCCAAATGTATTGGGGTATATAAAGTATGATTAATTCACCTACGGTATTTTTCTCTAAGAATTGATAAAAGCATGACTGAAAGTGTATTTTGCCTCAAAAGGTGTCCATTTTCCTCCTTGGACAGTTGGTAGGTATGTTCAGATGGAATCTGCCATTCCTGGACTGCTTTGCTGTTTACTAGTACCTGAGAAAGTGAAGCTCATCCTATACAAATTTACTGCACCTTGTGTTGCTGTCCTATGCTACCTGCCTACCATAAAATGACAGCTTTTGTCTGAGGCTTCTCACAGGATACTTTGCTGTGTCACAAATAAGGTTCCACAAGCTGCTGAAGTACTCATCACTCACAGAGATCTGGTAAGCACTCAACAAACTCATCATCATTACCTGTGTGGGTTAAAATGTCACATAACACACTGGCCAGTTTTAGGTGAAATGGTATCATTAGGATTAGGCAAGTAAGAGGCACCCTGGTACCCTAGGCATAAAGCAGCATTTAACCCTTTCAGTGCAGGGGGAGCTCCAGTGCAAGGCTATTTTTTTCTTTTTACTTTTAAGACTTCTGGGGGTGTCTTGTAACCCAAATTGCATATATTTGCAATGAAAAAACAATTCTAGAAGCTGTGATTTCGTTTAGAAAACACAGGCACTTAAAGTGAGAGATGAAGACTTGGGCACTTGGCATTCACAGCAGCAGCCGTCTAGACTGTTCATTTTAGAAATGAGCTTTTACAATTGACCTGATTGAAACAATGAACAGAATTCATTACATTATTGCTGCCAGATCAGGCTGTGGAATGGAGAAAGTCTGCTTAGTTCATTTCTGTACTGCTTTAGTACATTTCATTTTGAGCTTCTCCTTTTTCAATCTATTCCTCAAATTTCACAGGTCATGCTCACTATATTTCAGAATAAAATAATAAATGAAAGTGAGGGAGGATTGTAAAACCGAAATCTGCTGTATTAACTGGTCATACACATAGTTCTCTAATACCGTAAGTCTATTGTTACTAGTGTTATGTATTGCATGATATCCATTAGATCAGTGGTTCTCAACTCGTGGGTCGCGACCCAAAAGTGGGTCGCGACACCCTCTGCAGTGGGTCGCGGCGTCATGTCTGCATAGGCCGGCCCATCTGCATTAGAGAGAACTAGAGGGCGAATTTGTGGTTCAGCCTGTGGAACCTCATAATGTCAAACTGTCCCCTCTCTCCCGGCCTCCCCCGTGCTCTCCGATAAAGTGGTATTTAATATATATATATATATATATATATATTAGGGCTGCGGAAATTAACGATTAATTCCTCGATTTTAATCGTTAATTTTTTTGATCGGTACTCACTTCTCCGCTGGCTTCCGGGAGTTCCGTCGCAGATCCGGTGACGTCACGGGCATCGGCGTCACCGGACTCCCCTTCCCCCAGTGGCTCCGTCGGCTAACGAAGGGAAGGGGGGGAGGAGTCCGGTGATGTCGATGTCTGTGACGTCACTGGACTCCTCCCCCTCGCCCTTCCCTTCGTTAGCCGATGGAGCTACTTGGGCTGGTGAGTTTGGGTGCGTTCATGGTATCCTGCAAAGAACACGCCACAGGACACTGCAGGCCCACACCATGGTTAGGGATGGTTTTTGTTTGCCACAAATATAGGTTTGAGATTTGCAATCATGGGGAATATAAGTGCTGATACGCAGGGGAAAATGTTTTAAACTATAAAATGAACTCTAAGAAAATCTTTTAATGATGAGTACAAAAATCTTTTTTTTTTAAATTGTGTATATACAGTAGTATATTGGGATACAACTGTTCTACAATGTTGCCAATTAGGTGCTGGCTAATGATCATTACCCAAACCCTCTAAGCACACACACATATAAAAACATGCTCAGGGCTAAATGTACAAAAAGATGCGCCCGAAACTGCATGTGTCGGGCAATAGGTATTCGCTCCATAAGACGCAGGCACATTTCCCCCCGCCTTTTGGGGGGACAAAGTGCGTATTGGAGCGAAAAATACAGTGTGTGTGAGTGTATATGTATGTATATATATATGTGTATATATATATGTGTGTATATATATGTATATATATATATATAAATATAGTAAAACAGTACATTTTTGCGAATTTTTTTTTACATTTGCAATGTGCTCCAGGAGTCCTCTTTTGATGTCTGTGTTTATAAACTCTGAGGAAGGAAAATTAACCAATGCACTTTGACTCTATATTCTTTTGCTTTTCCATGAATATATTTAGTCAACAAGGGCAGGGTAATCACTACTGTATTTCTTCACTATTAATAACTTACGTCAGTGCTACAGTTTGAATTTAAAATGTATTTGTGTGTACTGTGAAGTTAACTCATGGATTGTGGAAACTAACTAGTGTCGGGTGATTGTATATAGTGTATACCACATTTACCACTTACTAATGCAAAGTTGCAATGCAAGCAGATCAGCTAAAAGTAGTTGGATCTGTATGTGCGTTATAATTAATCGAAATTAGTCAATTAATCGATTAAAAAAAATTGATTAATCGAACACGAAAATTTTAATCAGTACCAGCCCTAATTTATATAGATCTGACATATACCGCAGTGCTGTACAGAGACGTCACATCAGTCTCTGTACAGAGGAGCTTACACTCTAATGCAGAATACCATCAGCTATAGAGGACTAAAAATCCCAGCAATACAGAATAATAGTATATGAATTTGGTACATACTCTGTGCTGCCGTTCTGCTCCAGGGTACCAGCCTAAAGTCTCGGGCAAAGGGTCTCAGGAGGGGAAGATAGGCAGCCGGTGGAAACCCTGTAATAAGGCACCGCATGGTTCCCCAGAAGGCTGCTGCGTTGGACCTAACACAGCCGAATCAATTTGAGAAATTAAATTGCAGAGCCCCCTATGGATCCTACAAAGCCCCCCCGAGACGCCCGC
>NW_017306294.1:1164126-1207058 GCF_000935625.1 Nanorana parkeri | reverse complement strand
ACTCGGCGGGCCGAGCCGCGTCGGTCAAAGACGGAAGAGTGGGGAGGAGCTACACGCGGCTGGGGCACGCCGTGCGTCGTTGGTCTGGATCGGTAGCGGTGTAGGCGGTAGGGGTCTCAGGTGGTAGAGGTCTCGGGTGGTCGGGTGTCTCCAGTGGCTACACGCGGCTGGGGCACGCCGTGCGTCGTTGGTCTGGATCGGTAGCGGTGTAGGCGGTAGGGGTCTCAGGTGGTAGAGGTCTCGGGTGGTCGGGTGTCTCCAGTGGCTACGCGTTTCGAGGAATCCCTCTTTATCAAGCCTAAAAGATACCTGCTTTGGTATCTGACCTCTGGCTTGGCACCAGAGCCATAGCTAGCTCCATTTGTGCACGAGGCAAGAACAAAAAAACGTGCCCCCCCAACAGGCGTATGACGTCACCCAGTGCCGCGCACACGCGGCGTCATGTGACATCATGCGCCCCGCCTCCAGGATGTTTTTTATTTATTTTTATTAATTTTTTTTTTTTACTGTTGGGGGCTTTGGGGAAATATTAGGGGTCTAACTAGCCCCCTGATATTTCCCTTTTAAAATAGAGGGAATGATCAGTGGGGAGTGCAGCCAGGGCTCAGCCAGCAGGGAGAAGTGGGGCGGCACAGTCCGCAGCTTCTTCTCTGGATCCCCGCTTCTCTCCCCATCTGTATGCAGCGGGGGGATCATCATCTGAGGAGAGGTGAAGCACTTCAGCTGTGTGTGTGTGTGTGTGCGTGCGTGCCGCTGTCACAACAGCATGGCCGAGGAGAGAAAGCCGCTCCCAGTTATCAATGAACAGGAAGTGCTTTACATCACTTCCTGTTCATTCATGAGTTTCTGAATGGGTGGTAACACTCAGTACAGAGGCTTCTCCCCATTCGGAAACTCGTTGGTAGTAAATATTTTCTGAATGAATGGGAAGCCTCTACTTTCCATTCATTTAGAACAGAGTCTCAATTTAAAACCACAATAGAAATAGTAATAATTGCTCTATCAAATGCATTTCCATTCTTCACACAGTATTACCACGTTAATAAGTTTTCTATGTATTCTCTGAGTAACTAATGCAATTGATAGTTGTATTTTTTGAACCTATAACATAATTGATTGTTGCCGTGTTTTATTATTTATACGTTATGTTTATTATTGTGATTGCATATGGTGTTTCTCTCTCTCTCTCAGTTGTTTCAACGTTACATCCAAAAAGTTTTTTGCAACAATCTGCAACTATATGACAAACCCTAAGTGTTTATGAATTGCATAGTTGCTATTAAGCCAAGATATCTGTTTGCGATCTCAAGAGCCGTTTTTCCACCAGAGTCAGAGGACTTTCCAATTTATAGTAACATTATACCTTTTAAACCCCTTTTTTATAACGGTTTCTATATTAATTCGTTTTAGTATTTTCTGATAATAATTTTAATAAGAATGACAATGTTTTTTTAATTATTAGTAATGGTGGTTTTATCCGCCAGACAGGTGTGAGCCAATAGCTGGATTACCGGCAATTGGTCTGAAATTGCCATATGACCTTTCGTAGACAAACTTCAGTGATTGGTCAGTTTTAATTTAAATAGAGCAGGATATAGAAGAGTTCCTTTAGGTTCTGATGAAGGGGGCGTGCCCCTGAAACGAGTAGACCATCCAAACTCACAGGGGCAGAGGACTTTTGATTTGTTTCACCCCGTGAGACTCCCGCTGTCAGAGTTTCATACTTCATCTCTTGCATGCCTTTATCGATCAACCTTTTGTGAGTATAATTTCAGCTGTGTGCCATTCAAATAACTTTTTTACACTATGGAGGCGCTCTGTTCTTTTGTTTTCCAAATCGAGGGTCTTGTTGACCGGTGGGAGCAGCCTCCTTTGTGTATCTACCAACATCTTATTGGGCTTTTTTCTTGCAACCGGCGGCGCCGGTATTTGTTGTCTTTTCCATACCTACTCTATCCACTCTATAAAAAAAAAAAATAGCAAAGGTTCAATTGGGCTTAAAAAGAATCAGAATAAAATATTTCCCAAGTGTAAGGATACTTCATCAGGCTTCATGAAGAACCCTAATTTGTTTTGATATTTCCAGTATGGTCATGCAAATGTATATTGCCCGCTTGGCTATATCTGGACTTCCTTTTTCAATATTCTTTTCTAAATTACTGCAACTCCGGGTAAACAAAACAGCTCTGTGTGCTGCAGTGTGAGTCATGTATTCATGAGTTACTTGTGTAATAATAAAAAAAAAGCAAAACCGCATTGTAAATGTACCAGTAGGTGTAAAATCATTGGATTATTTTGGTCACATCAGGCAACAGTTACTTCTGTGACACCAGCGTACCCTGCATAATTATCAGAGAAATATATGATTGACAAGGTGGCTTCTCCTTTTGTACTATTTCTTTTTTTTCCCCTGAGGTAAAGTTGGCACAGTAAGTAGTTGGGGATCACTGCCCACTGCAGGATTATAGTGGCCCAGTACTACAAAGAATCCATTGTCTTTCATTCCATTATGTGTCCATATTCATATTCCATCATTTGACAGATGGTCCAGAAGAGGTCATTGCACAGATACTCCTGAATCAGATTCCCTGGTACTGTTGTGTATTGCACTCTTGTGAACATAAGGGGCAACTACCAAGGCTGCCAACAGATCTTCAAAGTTGTTGAGAAGGAGCTCCTACTTGTGGATGAATGAGGAATAACTCACAGTATGTCAGGGTACCATGCACAGGCGTCCTCACACCACATGTAGGATGACCAAATTAATATGCCCACAGTTTTTTTGTTACACATGAACAAAACTACAAACCCCCTCAACCCCACAGGTTTAGCAGTGAAGTAACAAACCCATCGTTGGGACAAACACACACCTACAGCCAGGGGGAATAGCAACAAGGAGGGTTAACAGGCCTGCAGATATACAGCAGGCCTCAGGATACAAGAGTGGTCAGGTATAAGCCAGGTCGTTAAAAGAAGGGCAGCGCGGTACAGGAACAGGATTCAAGGAGAGTGGTCGGGTAACAAGCCGGGTCGGTGACAGGAGGGCAGCGCGGTACAGGAAAAGGATACAAGGAGAGTGGTCGGGTAACAAGCCGGGTCGGTGACAGGAGGGCAGATAGGAAGCAGGGTTCAGGTAGCAGGGTTCAGGTTCCGAGGCACAGGCCAGGGGAGTCAGTCAGGTGCAGGCGACGCAATACTGAGCCAGCTTCCTGACTGCAGGGAGGGCCTAAATACCCTCCCAGGAAGCACCAGGTGATGGGATGATCAGTCACACCTGGGGCACACCCGCAGGTGAGTACTGGAGCTGCAGGTTTCTGACATTTCCTGGCTGCTGGGCACACCCGCAGGCGAGCACAGGAACTGCAGGACCTGGCTCCAGCGCCACCGGCGGGTGCTCTGGATCCTGACACAGTAGGAGATCAAAAAATAGAAGCAGGTGAAAATCGGATTTCCTGCTTTCTAACAAATGTAACTTATTCCTAGGCCAACATTCCTATAGTGGAGTGATATAGGGAGGAAAACGTTTGATCGCTGATAGATATATTCTTTGCTCTGTGCAGATTCATATCTTGTATTAAGTAGGGGAGGGACTTAAGTGTCCCCTGAAACAAATATAGTTTAAAAAATAATTCAGTGTAGTTATGTAGTCATTAAAAAATCATATAATTTTGGTACATGAGAAACTGAATAGTATCATCAAAGATAAATTTGAACGGGTTTGGGATCCGTGGATGCAATACCTGAACATTTCTCAGTCTCCTTAACCAAGTTTTATTGTTATAATATCACTTTATGCTCGTCATTTCCCAGATACCTTACTGATCTTTTTCCTATTCTTCTTCTTCCTTCCTATACTTTTACCCCCCCCTTCCCACTATTGGTCTCATGATATTGCTACTGTGAGCTCATTATGGAAAGGTCATTTTTATTTTTGTCTGTGTGTAAGCGTCTGTTTTGCCATGAAGGTCACTGGTATGCAGATACCTGACCTGTCTTGACTATAGATCTACATTTGTCCTATGAGATGCTTAATGTAATTTTTCCGTTTGTCCTGTCTAAAACTTTAATAAAAACTTTATGAAAGTTAAAAATCATATAGTGCTAGTATAAATACCTGGAATCCATCTTTAGATTATGTTCCCACAATCATACCTCCAAATTGTTTATTTGTAGGGACTGTCCCGCTTTGAAACCAAATCCATCTGACCCGATTTCCTTCAGTTGTCCCTCTTTGTGGACAGATATTTTGACCTCCAATATAAATGCAATACTTGACTACCAAAAGTGTTACATCACACTAAACCTTTAACATACATCTTACTATTATTACATTTTTAATACAGTGTTACAAAGCCAATATAAAGGATAAATGTGTATTTCATTAACAGCGATCTGGTAGTCTGGTGACACAGTGTAATGCTGGTGACAAAGTTTCGGTCTTTTCAGTCAGCAGCCAACCTCTGGTAACATGGTCAGTCTGCGGCTGTTCTTCCTGGTTGCGGTAATATGACATAATTTTGTACTGTAATAAAATGCAGATATACCTCAGAGTCAGAGTCAGACTCTGATATATATTCAGAGTCAGATTTTGCCCAGCACGTTTTTTTTCACTGCTGAATTTTGTGGTTCTTTACATATACATTTTTTTCTTTCTTTTAAAGAGTACGCCACAGGTACTAAATTGGTGGAATGGAGCCACAGAGGTAAGCTTACTTTACGCACTACACCATTATTTAAAGTGGAAGTAACATCATCAGTGGCCACCCAAAGAAGATGGACCTGACAGCACTGGAGAATGGTATACTTATACATTAGAGCAAAACCCTACCAGCACACAAGAGTTTACTACCGCTTTAAGAATCCACATAGTTCAAAGAGCTTCTTCAAAAGAAGATTCTTAATCCTCAATTTCTCATTGGTTTATTCACAAATGTAACACACAGGCCAAGGTAACGCCTACGATTCCTTTCTTTGTAACCACCTTTCATATCATGCACTATCAATATTTATTTCTGTATGTTTTAAAAGTACCTTGTAATTGTGATATTCTGCAAAGCCCCAGTGTATTTCTGCCCTCCGGTCAACAATGCTAGATTCCCACTGCTGCTGAATATTCTGTATAAAAGCAGGCATAAAGTAAAGCTTATTTACACTGGATGAGCTGCAATGCATTTTGCTGCCTTTTAACAGCGTAGGCAATATTTTGACATGAGAAAATCTATTCAGCCTTTCCACACCAAAGTACTGCATTGTAGTTTTACATAAGGCATTTGGGGTGCATTCACCTGCATTTTGCCATTTACTGTAAATGTAGTCTTTCAAAAATGTAACACAATCCATCTAAAACAGATGTCAAAGTGAGTGAACTCACGTATGGCAACTTTGGCACCCAGGACTCTCAGCCAGAGGGGCTGAGAGGTTCCACAATGTGAATACATTTTGCAGAGGAAGAAGAACTGGCTTTTCAATTCCTTCCAGGTTTTCCGGACTATAGTGGAGTGGAATCTCAAGTCCCGGGGCCAGGTGTTGCCAATGTCCAGTATAGCTGGATCAGGTGGCTGAGAGCAGCCTTATTAGGAGCCCAGTGCTCAGAGTTGGAGAGTTGTGGGTGTGCTGTAGGTACACGGCTACAGGCAGACGCTGCTGCGTGCGTGAGCACAGGTGACACAGCCAGGAAGGCTGGAGAGGTCCAGAGGGTTGGTGACCCTGAGATACTTGTTGGGGAGACAGAGAGATGGTGACCCACGAGGGTGAATACTAACAGGCCTTGAGCTGAGGAAAGCTGCTGAGGACTGTATTTACAGGGAAAGTCCTGCGACTATCACACTGGGAGTGTGTGGGACTGCCTGATGTCAGTGAGACCCAAGCCATATTGTTGTGCTGTAAGTCCAATGAACTGTTCTTCTTCTTTATCATGGACTGTTGACCTTTTTGATGAATGAAGACTGTCCTTTTATGTTAAAGTCTTAAAGTCGGCTTCAGGAGTGGTCACTTAGCGCTTACCATTGTGCTATATTCCCCAAACTATCACAACATGCATCGTAACTAAAAATGTTAGTGACTGTACCCAGGGGCATAACTAGAAATCCCAGGGCCCCATAGCAAAATTGTAAGGCGCCTTGGTGTGAATGGCGCCTGAATGAGGCCTAACACTTTACTTTAATACTGCCACACCAATGAGAGGCTGAGGAAAGGGGTATTATAAAAAAAATGAAGGAACGCTAAACTGTAATCAAGCGATTTATGTTATAAATGGTTTTTGTGCTGTGTTTGTGTTGCGATAAAATGATACAGGCGTATATTTAATTACAACACAAGGTATCACAACGCATGGCAATGCGTCACAAAGCTTTGCCATGCTCTGCCACAGTTAAATTAATGGTTTTTTTTTACAAAATAAAAAAATCATGCACTGCGATGTGTTCTAACAACGCACGGCAGCGCATGTGCCTGGCGTACACCACAATATGGTGCACGGTATGTGTGTGGGGGGGAGAGGGTTTGTGCTTTTTTAAAAAAATTTTACATTATTTATTATTTTACTGTTGGAGGGGCTTCGGGGAAATATTAGGGGTCTAAACAGACTCCTGACATTTCCCTTTTGAAATAGAAAAAGACATTGAGGACACAGAGTCCTCAATGTCTTTTTCTGCAGACTCTGTTCTAAATGAATGGAAAGTACAGAGGCTTCATACTCTGAATGGTCTGAGGTTGTTAGTGGTGTCCCCCAAGGTTCAGTGTTGATCCCCTTACTGTTTAACCTATTTATAAATAACATAGCGTTGGGGATTAAAAGTACTATTTCTGTGTTTGCAGATGACACCAAGTTATATAGTGGAATACAGTCCTTACAGGATGTCTCCAACCTACAAGCAGATCTGAATGCACTGTGTGATTGGGCATCTATTTGGCAAATGAGGTTTAATGTTGATAAATGTAAAGTTATGCACTTGGGGGCTGAAAGCATGCATGCGTCATACACTCTAGGGGGGGTATGTTTTGGGGGAGTCAATGATGGAGAAGGATCTGGGTGTTCTGGTAGACCATAGACTCAATAATAGCATGCAATGTCAAGCCGCAGTTTCTAAAGCAAGGAAAATACTTTCTTGTATTAAAAAAGGTATATACTCCAGAGATAGAGACATCACCCTGCCCCTGTACAAAGCATTAGTAAGACACCATCTGGAATAGGCAGTTCAGTTTTGGGCACCAGTTCATGAAAAGGATGTTGTGGAACTGGAGGAAGTGCAGCGAAGGGCAATTAAGCTATTAAGAGGCATGGAGGAGCTCAGTTATGAGAAAAGATTGAACTGACGTGAATTTGTTCTCTCTGAAGAAGAGGCGATTAAAGGGGGTGCATGGTCACCATTTATAAATACATAAATGGTCCAGAGAGTGAGCTTGGTGCCAAATTATTCACTTAAAGGTCACTGCAAAGGACAAGGGGGCACTCTTTACGTCTGGAGGAAAAGAGGTTTAACCTTTTGCATACGGAAATGATTCTTCACAGTTAGAGCTGTGAAATGTGGAATAGACTCCCCCAGGAGCTAGTTCTAGCTAACTCAGTTAATTGTAAAAAAAAAAAAAATCTGAATGTATTCCTAAATGCACAGACTACTACTGGATATTGAGCTCTTATTAGGAGAGCACCTTCCCCCAGCCAATCACCCCTTTCATGAACTTACTAGGAGTCCTCACATCAGCCGACCATTCACTACTGTTACATGGATGGCAAACAGGGGCGCAGAGAAGGCAGGGAAGAGGCAGAGCGGGAGGGGGGCCAAGTTGCTGCACCATGGGCCTCTGGGTTGTACTTGCCCCCTGGGCTAAAAGTTGCCAGTCAGCCCCTGCTTATAGGTAAGTATCGGAGATTGTTGATCCTAAGGAATTTTTTCCCCTGTTGGAGCAAATTGAACGATGCTTTATAGGGGTTTTTTGCCTTCCTCTGGATCAACAGTGGGTAATTGTGGGCATAGTGTTCTGTTTAGGCTTTTCTTCTTCTTTTTTTTTCTTTTTCTTTTTCTTACATGTGTCTTTTTTCAACCTGACTAACTATGTAACTAAGTAACTGTGCTATGGAAATATATTTATTTTTTGTTCTGTGTGCAAACAGAGAGAAAGAGAGAGGAAACTGATGTGTTGGCTTTCAGATTGTCAGGCACCCGTGTCATTATTTATAAATGGACATTTAAACACTGAGTTTATTACAGGTGGAGGTCAGATTGTGCCCCTGTGTCTGATGACCATTTTCTGTTGCCAGCTTTTGTCTGTGTTAGTTCTCACAGTCCCTGTTCCAAGACAAAGCCATGTGATTTACACATTGCAAAATGTAAACTAGAATATCGATTGCATAATTCAGTTTCTGTATCAAATGGTCAGTGTGATCCGCATGATAATATAAGGACAGAAAAATATCATATGACAGATTTTGATTAAAATGTCAATGGATAGTCCCACTGCTAGTCAGGTGCACAATATGAATTGTGAAATCTGAAGGACACCACAGTGCTAAATATCTTTGCAGTATCAGTCATTTTACAATGTTTCCAATGACCGCACCCTGGATATGCATTGAATTTTTATTTTGACCTCATAGGTGAAATATACACTATATTTGTAAAACAGATTGCAGATAACCTCTATATTATGTACAATTTCTGAACATGTGTTGTAGTGCTGACTAATGCTTATGCAAATGGTGTTTCTTTTTTTCTTTATATAATACAGGAAAAGCAATGCATTAAATAGGATATTTGTATTTGTCCAAAGGTGGACATGCACATTTGTGTGCCTAGTGTATTTGACATCCAAGGCAAATCATTTTGAACCCCTCTTCTTGCTCTATACAATAAAATAAAATTATTTTCAGTAGTAATCGTGAAATGTAACGATTAAAGGAGAACTATGAGGTGAGTGATTTTCACTCAACCTCATAGTTTGAGACGAAATATAACAATGAAACTGTCACACGTCGGCTCAATAGATCGGGAAGTGAGCGAACACATACTGCCGCTTGCTCACTTCTTGATCATGTCCCTGCAGAGAGCAGTGACTGTCACTCGCAGCTCTCTGCAGGGATTCCCCCCCTTCCCTGCTCCGATCCTCCAGCACTGACTAACGGAAGCTGGGTGGATCTCGACAGTAATGTCGGGATCCGTCCCGACTGCGGCGGTCTCCGTATACCGCGAGCTGTAGCTCGCGATGTACTGAACTTTGGGTCACGGGAGGACGCTAGTTTAGGAGAACTATGGGGAAAAACACTTACCCCATAGTTCTCCTTTTAATAGTGACCAGAAAATGAAAGGAAAACAAATATCTAATCATGCCCGTAAAAAATAAATAAATAAGACCACCAATGTTAAGGATATGCTTCCTACTGCTGACCACCAGTGTAAGGGGCATTCTTTCTTTCACTGACCACCAACATCAGAGGCATTCTTCCCATTGACTAACAATGTAAGGTGCATGCTTCCTCCTGCAGACCAACAATATAAGGGAAATGCTTATTTTGGACAATGGCGTATCTGGGGGGTTGGTCAAAGGGAAAATTGCCCCCCAGCCTCAAGAAAATTGTCGCTCCCTCTCTCCCCCCAGGGGCGTACTGACCTGCCTAAGTGCCCACAGCCAGGAGGGGGCCTGTGGCTTTTACCCCCCAGCACTGGCGCAACTACCTGGAGTTCCGCCACTTCCCGCCATCCAGGCCGCAGCCTGTGCAGAGAGAGACAGAGGAGAGTGCCGCCCGGGGTGATGGGATGTGGCCATTCAGGCAGAGGCTGCCGTTGATGCCGATGACCCTGCAGCAGCCAGCAGTGGCACCAGACATGGAGGGGACAAGTAGGAGCTGGCACCAGAGGGCGACAAAGGGCTGGGAAGCAGGGAGTTTGTGGATGCCCCCCACCCAATGTGAACCCCTGGATCAAGAGCAGCAGGATGCATGGACTTGAGGTCAGTGAAGCACCTCTCTTATTGGAATGGATGGGGTACATAAGTGGCCTGCAGCACCATAAAGTGCACAAGCTGGGGGATAAGCTGGCTGGATTAGTGGACGGCACCTACATGCAGACTTCATGGAAGTGCCTAAATGCACTTTCAGGGTTGTACACATGAGCACATGAGCCCTATCAGTTTCCAGGTCGGCTGAGTGCACCTCGGGCAAACTGCATCAATGCTGGCTTTTCTTGCATCACCAAACATCTGCGCCTGCACTTGGTAGGCGTGCTGATCATTTGCTTTCTGTAGAAAGTATGTTAAGCTCATCTGAAGCTGCCAGGGATTAGGCACTTGTGTACACAACCCCAACATTCATCCTTTAGTGTTATTGTCAGTATTGGTTTTGTCTTTATAAAATGTCCCAGGTGCCAGTGTTGTGTAGAAGTATTGTAATAGAACTGTACTGACCATCAATGTAAGGGTCGTACTTTTTCCCCACTAACCACCAATGTAAGAGTCATTCTTCCCATTGACCACCAATGCAAGGGACATGCTTCCTGCCAATGACCACCAATGTGAGAGGCATTCTTCTTATTGACCACCAATGTAAGAGACATGCTTTCTACTGCCTGATTTAAATTATATGTATATATATGTTGCCATGAGCTGAATAAAATCTGATACCCTTTGTCTTGAAGAAAACTATGTTACTATTACCAGGTCACTGGGCATCAGTGCACTGTCTACTAATTCCAGCACTCCAATCAGAAGTGTGCAGAATTTTAATTGGTAATTGTAAAGATGAACTTGTGCCTTTTGTTTCAGTCTTGCACAGTCGTACAAGCTTATCTCCTGTACTGAAATTGCATACTGGGATTTCACTGCACACTGTGAGATTCTCAGGGTGTGGATTAGAAGATGCAGAAAGACAGACAGAGCCCATTTCATTTAATGGCTGGAGGACCTGGCTTTGTGCACAAGGGCACAGTCATGCTGGAACAGCAGACAGTTGTCTAAATGTCTTTGTAGACTGTAATATATCAGTACACTTCACTGGAAACACGTGGACACACTTTGGCAGCTGCATGTTGAGTTACCCTTTGGCATCCGATTACCTATCTGTTTAGTACACCACCACTACCATGAAGTATTTTCTTTCCTGTCTTATCCTTACATTATCTTCTTTATGTAGATTGTTCATCTCAATGGTGAACAGCATACTGCTGAATTACAGAATACTCACTGAACTGAATACATATATAAAGCCGACTGTCTGCAGCAAAGCTCTCCCATTCCCCCACAGGCTCTCTTCAGAAACATCAGCCAGGTCTGATTTAATAAATGCAGGGCAGCACTACTCAGCATTCTCTGTGAGCTCTCATATGGTAATGTGACAGAACACACGTACTTAGTTTATTCTGCTCCACAGGACTATCTGTCTGGTGGAATTCAGCTGCGTATGTGGTTGTTGGATGGAAATGTGCATTTTAAATCCCAAATTCAAATTGCTTAGCTTCCAGCATGTCTGACATCTTAAAGGAGAACTATAGGGTTCTATCTTTTCTGTATTATTGCATTCCTTAGGAGTAAATTACACAATTTACTTATTTAGCCTATTAGCCAAAATGCACCCTAAGCCTGTTAACCCTGCTTTAAGATGGTGGGCGGGGCTAAGCGCCGCAATGAGGAGAGATCCCGGCAATGCTGCCGGGATCCTCCCCACTGATCTTCGTCACTGTGACTGACAGTGATTCTTGAGTCCCCGTCCTCTGTGCCAGCCTTCCAGACACGCTGCTGTGTAGCCCTTGATCCCCCTCCCTCCTCCCCCATCTGCTCCGCCTACTTCACGTGTAGCGTGCAGAGGAGAAGGGAAGGGATCAAGGGCTACACAGCAGCGTGCCTGGAAGGCTGGCACAGAGGGTGGGGACGTACAGGTAAGGAGAGAGCTGCGTGCACAGAGCTGCTGTGCATGTCCATATATTCGTGGACGTGCAGCAGCTCCTGTGGTTAAACCCCACCCAGCAGCTCTCAGGCCTGAGAAGCTGTAGGAGCCTAGAGACGAATTCTTGGGTATTTCGTCTTCTACTATCTACGTCAATGTCTGCAATAAAGTTGTTAAAAAGCACATAAGGGCTGGACTTGTATTTCTGCAAGTGTGAAGTAGGCGTGTCCAGCGACGGACCTAGGAAACATAGGGCCCTGGTGCAAGATTTTTGTTTTTACGACCTCCCCCCCCCATAAAAAACCCCACATCCCCTGTAGCAACCACACAAAAAAAGTTGGAAAAATGGCAATGCTGTATAAAGTACTGCTGAGATTTGTAGTCCTCTATAGAGGGTCCCATTCTGTATTGCTGCAATGCACAATAGGACCTGCTATATAGCACTACAAATACCAGCTGTACTTTATACAGCATGTCCATTAGTTGGGCTACAAAAAAATGATAATTTTATTTAATAACTTACCTTCTTTTCTTCTGGCTGTTTTCTGGTGGGGGAGGCTGCAGGAAACCACCCCTGTGTGTGTGTCCATCTCAGACAGCACGCCCGTGTGTTCAGGCGGCTGCTTGCTGGGTCCTCACGGCCGAGGCCCAGCTCCCTCCTCAGTACCTGATGGGCCCCCTCATCTCTGCGTCGGGAGTGTCGGATCATCCGACACTCCCAGCGCAGAGATGGGGGGGGGGGGGGGGATACCGATATGGTATCCGGTGGCTGCACACCGGCGGGCCCCCCCCTCTCTGCCCCGGGGCTGTGTTTTGAATGGATACTGGGTCCCCCTGTAGGCTAAGGCCCCGGTGCAGCTGCACCGGCGGTAGGTTCGCCCCTGGGTGTGTCTGCCTGGGGCAAGGAGTTCTTTGGAAACAGTCCTACTTCCAAGCCTAAGGCCCTTGTGTGGAGTCACTATACAAAGAGAATTCAGGAAAGTATCTTATCTGCCACACATGCAGAGTCTCAGATCTGTTGGTTTACACAAATTATATAAGAAAAAATGGATGTATACTGCCAGGAGGATGTCATCACACATGATGTTTCCCCAAAATAGGCTTACTTTTATACAACTTTGTTAATCTGCTATAAATATGGTTAGAGATGAGGGCTTCGCTGTTGACATCTGCCAGAAAGTTGCAATTTGCATATTTAGGCTGCATGTTTTGGAGAAATGTGCATTTGAAACAGCTGGTAGTGGATTATGTTTACTTGGATAGGTTCACTTTAAAATTGGAGGGTTCTTTAAAATATACACCAACTCCAAAATGTACTCGGTGCCACCTACTGTGTATTTGGCTGCAACAAGGCATATTACAGTTGTTGATTAACAGACTCACAAGCTTAAAACATTATTCATCTTCTACAGCCTTGTATGTTTTTAGGTTGGCGTTGTAAAATAGGTTTCCTGCCAAAAATATCTGCTGATTTGGAGCTTCCACAGGGTATCTGTTTTTCAAAGGTAACTATGGTTTTTATTATAGTAGAGGCTCTTCTGAGCTACTTTGATGTAAATCTGCGTTATTAATCAATGCCTTGGTGACAACGGGTTGAAACTATTTTCCGGGTCATGCGAGATGGCCAAAATCACAGATTGCTCTTTTGCGATTGAGAAGACCCCATGAAAAATATGGAAAAAGTAGAAGCTACTAATGCAGGAGCAGGAAAAGACACCACACTTTTTAAACATTAAAAGAAGATTTAAGAAGGATCATAAAGAATGCTGAATTTTGAGGGCACCTTTCACACACCACTTTCCTATCTATTTTTTTCTTGTTTGACAAAAATTAAGAGTCTGTCAATGGAGGTGGGGGAAACAACATAAGCAACCTGATGTACGGCTGTAAGTATGAAGAGCAGGCACCTCATACCTGCAGGCTTCCAGACCTTCCTGTCAGGAGAGATTTTCCAGCAGCTTTGCCAGGCAAAACGTTGGCCCTTACTGATAGGGTAGAAGTGCTCCCGAGTTTGTAGGAGTTTACCTTTCCTTACTGCCTTCTGCATATTGCTGTTGGCAAGTGAGGCAGACCATCATAGTTATTGAAGTCATTAAAGATAATCTATAGTCTAAACAAATATTGTCAAACTACAGTAGACATGTTTGTTATTTGAATTTTTGTCTTTAGTGTATTTCTTCTAGATCTGCACAGTAATCCAGCATTACACAGCAACCACATTTTGCCGCTGAGCAGGAGTTTCCTGCAATAAAGGCTGGTCCCTGCAACTCTCTCTCCTTGTGCAGGGTGATTGGTCTTGTATACACGCCTCCTGCAGATTTATGCAGGTAATATTTAATGCGAGGACCTGCTGGGTCGTACCCACAATTTTGTTCTGTGCACCATGTTAATACGTAACTGCTACTTTAACAAGGAAATATTTGGGGTTACAAAGGCATTGGTTCACAGTTTACACACAGGGCTTTTCTTTCTATTGTGGCTATATATATTTAAATGAAATGTTTGTTAGTTTAGCTATAATAATAATAAACATGCCTAGCTCTACATTATCCATCAGACATACTGTATATTACTATATTAGGTTACAGAAAATGGGGAGAATAATGGCATAAACTGTCTGCGATGCTGACAGCCACAGACCAAATTCATCCACATGATCTGGGGTGGTGTGCTTCATTTTTGAAGGTGTACGGAAGGCGTGTGACCGTTTCTACTGTACTGTAATGAACTATTAAACCCCAATTATACCCATAAGATACTCCTATATAAGGAGCTGTGTGACTATGGCAGTAGTAAAAATAAAATAAAGCAATATGCAGGTAATATTCTACTTTATTGTTTATGTTAATGCAGTATTGTATAACGCACTTAATAAATGACAACTGACATGTACCTTCACTTCATCTCAGGGTCCAATAAAAAGATTAAAAAAATAAATTCTAAAATAGCGAAAGTAATAGTTTTCACATTGCACAGCCCAGGTGTTGTTGAAAGTGAATCTGTCACAAGATAACATACCTATGTCATAAGACTCATGTAGGAGCTGCCATAACTCCTGAACTGCATATTATTTCTAGTACAATAAAGATGAATCTACACTGTTTCACTGCAACCAAGGCATGTTTGCTTTCTTAGAGACTTCTTTGACTTGAGATAGCTTAGAGGTCCCTCTGCCGGAAACATGATTCCTTGCAGGGCCTTGAATGCATTATACACAGTCCTACATCCAGAACAAAAACATGGCACCATTTCTGCATTAATTATGTCTCGGTAAGTCCTGCACCAAACTTATAAAAGCAGTATGACAGTTCTAGAGCTATAACTGACAAATCCAGGTAGTTCTTATTAGTGGCACTTTTACATTATCTTGCAATGGCTGCAACAAATTAATCAAGAAATACCCTTGTTTTGGTGATTTATAGAAAGTGGCGATAACTAATACCTATTTCATCTTTGAGTAATTTGTGCCAGAAATAATGTTTTCTTCATTCTCAAAACGAATTATTCAAGCTGAAAAATGCCTTTTTCACTGCTGCATGCCAGATACGTTTGTCCCGCCATCCTGCCCATATCGGCACAGCGTCTTTGGTTGTTAGGACTCTGTGAGCCGCACAGCACCATAACAACCGATGACACTGTTTGGTCTAGGGCTAAACATGCACTGAAATACGTGGAGTATGGGCATTCTAGCCTCAGTGCTGCCGGACCCCATCATGCCTGTATGCAACATATTTATGTAGCCGTTTCCAACAGGTACATACTTCTCTCAACCACCAGCATTTGTTGTGTGAAGATGCGACAGAATTCAAAAGAGTGTTTGTGACACTTTTTATGAATTGGATTGCAAACGGCAATCAATAATATAACAATAATGTATTGTAAATAAATAAATACATAAATAAATACAATAAACAAATTATTAAATGGAATAAACTGGCCACGGCCACTAAAACTCAGGCTCAAACTACAATTCAAAACAAAACATCCAACAATAAAACCAGAAGAATGTGAAAAAACAAATAACATTTCAACCAAATAAAAATCGGGAAAAGGATCAAAAAACACAAAATTTGTTAACAGAAGAAAAAACAGGACGGGGAAAGGTCATGACAGGGGAGGGAAGGGTGTGTGTTTAACTTCTTGACGGCTGAAATGCAAATGAAACTAACTTTAATTTTTCTTTTATTTATAGGACCCCTAGGCACGAGGATTGACCATTAAATGTAACAAAAGAAACCTCATATCCAAGAGAAGTCTACAGTTTTACATGTAAAGATAAGTGTGAAAAGGACAGGGATGTTAAACAAAATGTCAATTTAAAAAAAATATATATTTTTTTTTATAATGATGTCACAATCCTATGCCAGGACCATCAGATTTATTGTCCCAAATCATGGGACTGCAGACAGTAAACAATACTATTACAATAAACAAATTCTTAAGGCCACGGCCTTTTATTTCTAATTATTATAATAAATTCAAAAAAACTTAATTTAATATAACAAATAATAAGTAAGAGACCATACATTAAGAACCTAGCCACTACAGCTCCGCTACAATTCAAAATAAAAAATCCACCAGCCAGTCCGTTAAACAACGCGACTGGCACCCACGAAAAACCATGGCCAGTTCTAAAGCATTTTGGAAACCAATATTAAATATATCCAAACCAACTTCTGACAAATGCACACCATCCGGCCTATAAAGACCTAGTAGATCCCCTTCCAAAACCAAATGGCTATAGGAAAAACAGGAATTATGAACCATGAATTCAGAAATAAATCGATGGAGACGTTTCCTAATTTTTTCCAAATGATGCATATTGGGAGAATTCCTTTATTAACATTGAAATAATTTCAGAAAAAAATATAAATAGGTAACGTCATTTTTAAAAGATAAAGGTCATTTTTAACAGCAAAAAGAATGTCCAGGGTCCTAAAATTGCGCTTCTGGAAGAATGGTGAAACATTCCCATAGACACACTCCTAAACTTTGTGGACAGCCTTCCCAGAAGAGTTGAAGCCGTTATAGCTGCAAAGAGTGGGCCAACTCAATATTGAACCCTACGGACTAAGACTGGGATGCCATTAAAGTTCATGTGCGTGTATAGGCAGGCGTCCCAATACTTTAGTATATACTTAGCGAGATCTAATATAAGGTGCACCCATGACAAAGGATTCCCAGAATGCTATATGTTTTCTCAAAAGAAAACGCAGCACAAGTTGTTACCTTTTAGACATGTTTATTAGAACTTTTATGGAGCCATCTAAATGGAATGGGGAGGATAAGCCACTGCTCGGATTCATGTTCTTGTCTGTGTACATCTTAGCTTGAACAATTGAGCTGTGTAAACAATAGGCCTGTTTCAGCCAAGAAGCTGAGAGAAGATTGAAAAACATGTGAAAAAAGGTCAAGAGCTCCACTTTTTGACTACATATGATAAGCCACAATATTTGTATGCAATATTACATATTTATTTAACTAAAATAAATTGTATTAAGTCCTTGCCATAATAAATAAAGCATCTATCGACCTCTGCTATGCTGCTACTAAATTTAGTGTATATCTGGACTGTAATCAGTCTAGATGCTGTTTTGCTCTGAGTTCTGCATTTTTGTAAGAGATCCCTCACCCTATTCTCGGGTACTTTACTGAAGAGAAGCCAGTTGGTGCACTACAAGTCCTGTGACAGTTCTCCTTCCCAGTCTAGGACTATTTCTGGCTGTTCTCTGTGCTACTTCATATTGCTGGTCTCTCTTACAGGACCATTGTGCTACTGAAACAAGCCGTTGCTAAGGAAGAAGACCTAGTCCTCTAAATTGTTACTCGGGTATCCTGCAATCCTAACCCTCTCTCCTAGTTGATCCTGTACAATAAATGCTAAAAAGATCCTACGACTCGAGCCTTTTCTGGAGTGTCGGTGTTGCTGGATCTGAGAAAGGGGGCCGGTGGCGGACAAAAACAGGTAGGAGAACGCTAGTTCATATTCAGCGGCTCCTTCAGGGGTGAGCGCTACAAGTATATAATGTTCGAAACTATTATACACTCCCTTTTTAAAAAGGCTCCTTCTAGCTGTATTGAAAAAAAATTGAAAACGCTATACTGTAGTGATGAATACAGAAAATCGCATGTGCAGGATAAATCAAAAACAGAATTACAATGAACATGATAAATAGAAATGCTGGTAATTACATACCATGTTTGAATAGCAAATCCTTATAATTAACAGATAATACTGATGTCCATTAAAACATAGTAAAACATATCCCTTAGAATAATAACAATTACATTGATGAATTATATACCTAATCAGCTTTAATGCCAATAAAACTCTGAAAATGCATATGTGATCTATTACACACCATATGTTGATACTTTACCCAATACATAATATAACTTAGTAAGCGATTCTGTAAAATTTAAACGAGGCAATTTGCATGACACCGTTTCAATCGTCTGAATCTATAATGATTTCATTAGACTGGGTGAATCACTAAAATGTGTGTGTGAATCAAAATGTTTCTATTCCTGGAGTCAGCCCCAAACATGACTAATCCATGCAAAAATAGGGTGTAGTGGTCTTTTATTGTAGATACCTGGGCTACCTGTTCTTTACTGTCTGAGTCAGCTGAACATCCTAAAGACTTCAGTCTATCCAACCATTAAGCCACATCTCTGCATGCAAGGTAACACATTTGAATTAGGCAATGGTCTATTCATTATTTCAAAATATGGGAGTCCTCTAGTAGCTCTGAAATGTTGCAATGGACTACAAGCCATTGCTATAATCTGTCAGCACTCATTTATTACATAACAGACACCGCCATGAATATATCGGCAGAGACACCATTAGTTCTAAACTGACCAAAGCAGAAACATGTCTAGGGACAAAATCAGTACCATACTGACACAACCAGAAACCTTAAGGTGCCAGAGGGTCACTTGTAAAAGAAGACTGGGCTGTCAATAGCATGTGCAGGGATGTAGAATGTTTCTAAATTCTTTGTTGTGTTTTTGTGACCTGATAGTTGGCTAGTGTTCTTAACCTATGGGGTGATTATCCCAGTCACATGCTGTGTTGAGATTGCTCCAGCAGAGTGTGCTAGAGATAATATTCCATAGCTGGCCAATCAGCAGGCCTGGGGGGGGGGGACTGCTGTGCATTCTGGGAGTGTTATTAAATATCTGAGGCAATTCCTGGCACAGGGGTCCTCCCTCCAGGGTTTCACCCTGAGAGAATTCATATTTGACCATCTGTCTTGCGCTTAGGTCTTGGAGCCTAGGGATGTGGGAAATAGCAGGGATCTGCCCTTCAGGGAGACCTCCATGAAGTTAATGGCCATGAATTGCTATGAGGCCTCAAGGAAGCAGAGCTGCAGTTGTCCCCGACATGGAGGTGGTGAGTGACTACTGAATTGGTAAGCACCACAGGAACCTTTACATTGCTACCCTGCTTTGAATTCTAAGACTGAACATACACAGGAACCTCAGTTGTTAAGGAGCCACTCTTAAGGGGTTATTCACAAAGCTCCCGAAGGCATCAGCCGTTGACCGGCTGCCTTCGGCTGCATTTTTGGTCAGCCGAACATGCCGAAGTGCAGAAGGACTTCGACTCGGCCGATCCAAAATCTGGATCGGCTGAGCCGAAGCTCTGGCAGCTCATTTGCTGCTGTTTGCCCCTATTCTCATAGGGGCTGAACGCCGCCGAGCGGCATTTGGCTCAGCTATTCTGCTCGGTACCTCCATGGTACCAAGCAGAATAGAAAATAGTCGGGGGAAAAAGGTTGGAACATTTTTTTAAAAATTTAAATAAATAGTAGAATTAAAAAATAAATAAAGATTTTTTTTAAAAAGCTGATCTGTCATTTACAACTGGGCAGAGCCAGCCATGAGATCACGGCTGGCTCCGCCCAGCTGTCATTTGCAGAGCTTACGGCAGGCCTTCGGCAGGCCGTTCGCCCCGCTTCGGGTGTCGCTTCGACTTAGCCCTCCTGCTCCCCAGCCCTGCCCTAGGGGCCAGCTCCGTGACACCACCAAGAGGGCTGGCAAAAAGATGCTGCAGAGACAGCTGGAGGAGGCTCTTGTTTTAACATCAAAAAGAGGAACTCCTGAAACATCAAGAAGTTCATGACATCCCAGAAGAGTTCCCTTTTGATAGCCAGAAATCATCTGTGCAAGCCTTGCTTGGAAAAGAACCATTCAGACCCATCATTTGTTTATAGAACTGGACTCTGTCAGAACTCCTAAATCCAGGACTGTTAAATATTCTCTTTTTATTCCTTTTTATTTTACTGTTGTAATATATTTTGTAGTTAACTTTATTAACAACTTCAGGACCACCCACCGTCAAACGACCCATTCTGAAGTAGGTATACCAAGAACACGGCTGGTATCTTGTTATCATTTTAAACAGCCGGCGATGGCTGTTTAGATACAAGTAATCCAGTGGTGGTTGAAAGGGGGGGGGGATTATATAGTTTTGCAATTGTTAAACAACTATTGAGATTACTTTAAGCTTTTCTGCTTCACTTATTAAAGAAGATGGCCACCCAAATCCAAAAATGACCAGTGCAGAAGTAAGTGACTGACCCCTGGGCACCAAATAAAAGTCTTACTGTGCCCCAGGATAGATTTTGCTCATTTTTTGGCAACTAGTTATTGAGATTACTTTAGGCTTTTGTGGTTCATTCGCTTAGAAAACATGGCCACACAGGTACAATGAAATAAAGAATTAATGAAAAACCCACTACTAGGTAATTTCTATTGCATTTTTCAGCCACATACTCAGGGCCCACCGGACGATCCTCTAGTCCTTCAGCAGGCCAGTCCGCTGCTGATTACAGTTCAACTGTTGTATGAAGTGTTCCTGAATGTATGCTGTACAGCATGCAATTGCATTTATACACTCTGTCCTATGTTTTTGCATGTGTTTCCACAATGCACATTAACATGCTGTATACGTGAGTTGCATTGTGAATGACACCCTAATGGATATATACGGTAAAAACAAGCTTACCTTGCTACAGTAAATCACAAGGCATGGATGTGAATCCTTAGTGTGCTGTAAGGCCTCATTTTGTAGCTCACAATTTAATCAAATGGAAAAGTAAAAGACATGAAGTTAAATTTGGATCATACAACTTCCTATGAGTCACATAAAAATATGCAAATAATAAAGTCTTCAAAGGCAGGTCTAGGTTGTGCAATTCTAACAAGAACAGGGAGGATTACTGGAGAGCGGATATTCCAGCGGAACATAATAAAATATGAAAATAACCAGTGGCACAAAAATGAAAAATTCTGTGATCTAGAGCAGTGGTCGCCAACCTTTCGGACCTCATGGACCATTAAATTTAATCATTTTAAATCCCGCGGACCACTAATATGAATTTTTTAAAAATGTAGATATATTCTCATATTTTTTGTTTCCTCGTATATAAATATATTCTCGTGTTTGTGTATATATATATATATTATATACAGGCAGTCCCCGGGTTACATACAAGATAGGGACTTTACATTTGTACTTAAGTTGAATTTGTATGCAAGTCGGAACAGGTACATATTTTAAGTGTAACCCCAGCCAAAAAAAAACATTTTTTCATTTTGGATAGCATAGGGAAGGGTCACGGTTATTTTACTGTCTGTTCCTGTTTTTCAGAAGATTATAATGTAATTTAAAAAATGTTTTATTTAAAATGACACAGCAAAAAAGTTTTTTTTCTATTTATTTAATTTTGCATCTGCCCACTGCCTGCTGTCAACCAGCAGAGGAGAGGCCTGAAGCAGAAAGTTCTCTATCAGGTCCCCCCATGCTGATTAATAGCAGGCAGTGGGCGGATGCAATAGCCAGCTTGCTATATCCAATAGCAGGCTGGCTATGGCTCCCAGCCTGCAATGAAGAGTAGGCAGGGGGCGGGGCAGAGGAGTCGCGACCGGACCAGGAGACCGGAGGATCGTCCGGACCGGGGGAAGCCGACGGAACGGCACAACAGCGGAGGTACGGGGGGCATCGGCGGTATGCAGCGGTCTGTGTCCCCGCTGCCTCCGCCAACACAGGCGCGGAGAGCAGCGGGGATTTGAAGGGACACATGCCGCTGCAGCCACAGTTCTCCTAAATGTACCGGCGACTGTGGACTCCGTTGGTAAGTACGGATTGTCCGTAACCCGGGGATTGCACACACACCAAAAAATGTGAGAATATATCTATACATACAATATATATACACATACTGTACATAGGTGCGGGTGTGCCTGCAGGAGTGGCAGTGCTGGTGGAGGGAGCGATGCTGCCCACCCCAGCAATAATATTAATTGTTCGCCCCCTATCAAATCTGCCACTGGCCATGCCGGCGGCGCCTGGGGCACATGCCCCCCCTAGCTCCAGAACTGCCCCAACCACTCCCGTGCCTACCCCACACTGAGCCACTATTATTTGGCTTTTCCACACTTTTTCTATGTCCCGCAGCCTGCTCAGTCCGGGTACTGACAAGATGCTCCGCCTCCTGCAGACCCCACACTGTACTGAGAGCTGTGCATTCCTTGTGACAGCCGCTGCTGGAGTCAGTGAGAGGCAGCCCCAGAGCCTCCGTGCCGCTTCAATGATGGCCCAGCCTGCACGGCATCGGAGGGGCCCGGGGACCACCAGTGGTCCACGGACCACCAGTTGGCGACCGCTGATCTAGAGCATGTCTGCAGTGCTGTACCATGTACATGCTACAAACTACTCCACAAGAAAGACAATTGTTTTGTATTGTATAGATCACAATACAATCTGCTGCTAAAGTAAAACAATCCTAATGCTGGGCACACACCTTACAACCATCACAAGACTTTTGTCTTGCGATGGTTGTAAGGTAATTAAAAAAACGTACGATCTGCCCATCTTTGACAGGCAGATCGTACTTGCGATCGCAAGCCGCGCCCCCCTGAGGGGCGGGCTTCCGATGACCGCAATGCCGAACGGGCAGTGTGCGCTTGCACACACCGGCCCGTCCAGCTTTTATCTTACTAACATGCTACACACCCGCCGAACATCGTACGATGCTCGGCGGGTTTTCGAACATGTTCGTAAGTTTAAAGTCATGCGACCTTACAGTAGTAGAGGTCGCAGGCTTCCACACACCTTACGATAATCGTACGATCGCGGTATTTCCCGCGATTATCGTATGATTATCGTAAGGTGTGGGCACCCTAAGAAGTATATCTCCAGGAATATTCCACAACCTGTTTCCTTACAAGCTACATTCATATATAACACATACAAATACAGTTGGCCTCTCAGGGATGAGTTTTTACGATCAGTCATTGACTTGTGTGTGTAGGATTTTTGAAGTCTGTAAGGGCTTGTTCCCACCATGTCCATTGAGCACCACTACACACGTATGGTGTGAACAAGCCTTGAACAAGAGGCTTTACAACAACCTGAGAGGCTGGAAAATGTAAAAAGTGGCCTTAAGCTCCAAACACTGGCTGAAAATAAGAATCTAAAATATTTATATACAATATTTCCTATTTACCTGGCATAAAAGACTTTCTTGACCATAGTAACAAAGATATATGATTTACAACCATTATACATTCCCTTTAAAGGGGTTCTAAACCCTCCGTTTTTTTTGCCTATATCTACTGCTAGGAAGCAGTAGATATAGGCAAGAAGTTTTAAAAAAAAACAAAACCGCTTGAACTGGTTTTAAACTTACCTCGTTATCGCTGCTCGCTCCCGCGCCGAGAATCAGGAAGTGATCGTACGGCCGCAAAGGATCTTGGGGCGGGCGCATGCGCAGTTCCGATTCTTGGCCGGGAGACGAGCAGAGACGCAAGGTAAGTCTATGGACGCGTGCACCCGCCTGCAGACACCGCTGGATCGGAGTGACGTCGCACTGCTGGAGGGACACATGAAAACATGGGGAAAGAAGAGGAAGATCAGAATAAGAGACATCATTTGAGGTAAGTGCTAACATTTACATGGGGTGGGGAGGGAAAAAATTTTTGGGCTTTAATGTCACTTTAATTCCGTTTAAATCCACAGTTTTCCAGCAGAGGGAGCTCTGTAACAGTGCAAGCTCACTGAAAATCACTCACACATACAGTATACATTTCATTAAAGGTGAATATAATCTGCAGTAGCTTTTGAATGCTATTTTTATAAATGTTCTGAGTTTTCTCTTTGGTGAAAACGTTTCTGATTTGGAGTAGAGATGGAAAAAATATATTTCATGATGGACTAGTTCTCTTTTTTTGATACAATTTTGATAGCTTGACGCAATCTGACAGCTTTCAGCATGTGCCTCCAACATGCAAGTAAAAAAAAAAAAAAAAATAGTATTGTGCTCCTGTATAGCTATTCACACTTTTGTTGCAGAGCAGGTAGGATGTCACCATGATGAATAACTATAGTTGCGCTAGGAGTACTAAACGTGTCTAAAATGATAAATCAACTAGTGGACCAGCTGCAACAATATGTGGAGTTATACCCGTGTTTGTTCGTGATGTTTTGTTGCGCTCTGTCTAAGTGAAAACCAATAAACCTTTTAACTTTAAACCTTTTAACTTTGACGAGTGAAAATCATTTAGTGAATATTACCTCATGGTCTATGTGCATATCGATATATTCCAAAAATAGTGAGGGAAATCACCTCATATCAGTGGAAACTAAACCAAATTATATGGTTCCTCAAAATTGTCTGTGCAACATGTGTGTATATATATATATAATTTGATCTGATAACCTCAAACCCTCTGTTGCTGTGAGTTATTTATAACAATTTGCATATCATTATGCTTTCACTCCCCATGCAAAAATGCATTGATGTTTAAAAAAATCCATACAAAACAAGTGTTCCCCCTAGGCCTAGAGTTATACAATGTCACATTGAAATGTAGTAACACTCTGATTAATATAAAGTGTCTGTCTATTCGTGAATCTGACAAATGTTTTTTCAAACGTAAGGAAATGGATTTACTTTCCTATATTCCAAGGTATCACTTGTAAAAGAGTCCTATTCAGTGATGTCCATAATGGTCAACAGCTAAATCCAAAAGCGATCTCGTTCGTTGTTATAATTGGTCACCCTTTCAATCCTTCACGGATGAACCAGCCGGCTGTGGCTCTCTCCTTCCCCTTCAGTCAGATCCCTCCACACCGCTTTAATGGCGGTATCTCCCCACGTTGTCTCTCAGGGAAAATATATGGAAGAAAAGGAGGCAGAGAAGAAGGGGGCCGCCTAAGTGCAGTATTAAAATGTTTTAATCAGTCAAAACAAATAGATTGCACTTACAGGATCGCAGGTATACAATCGCATAGAACAAAGAGTCATCAGCTGTAAGAGGCAGAAGCGGGTCCTTCCCTTTAACTGGCTACCCCTCCAGTGTTTGGTGACTTTATCTAGACCTATGAATTTAATAAGTTTGTTTTTTTTTCCATGTTTCTCCCTGAAGTGTTTGGGCACACTATGATCCACCTTCCCCTTTTTTATATTGTTGATGTGCTCCCGTATTCTAATTCTGAGTTCGTGGGTAGTCCTGCCTATGTACTGCAGTCCACCTGGACACTCCATCATGTATGTTACATGTGTACTCTGGCAGGTGATGAATTCCTTAATCTTAAATGTTCGTTTATTATAATTGGATTGGATCCACCAATGCATTTTTGCATGGGGAGTGAAAGCATAATGATATGCACATTGTTATAAATAACTCACAATCAACAGAGGGCTTGAGGTTATCAGATCAAATTATATAGATATACATGTTGCACAGACAATTTTGAGGAACCATATAATTTTGTTTAGTTTCCACTGATATGAGGAATGTCACCATCTACTGAGAAAAAGGAAAAGAGGAAGAGTGGTCAACAGCTACCAAGAATGAGAGTTGAAGTGTGAAAAGCTACACAGAGTAATGATTTCTATCTCTGAAACCAGTATCTATTAAAGGTGTAAGTAGGTACCTGTGTTGATAGGCTTTTGTTCCCCTGCTGCTTCTTTCCCTATGCAAAAGCAATTAAAGCAGGTCGAGTTTAGGCCAACTGCGATGAATTCTGAAAGATCTCCAGAAGTGTTTCAAACTGATGTCAAACATTTACCTGAACTGACTTCCTCAGGAGGAAAGTACAGGGCCAGCACAAAGTCCATTAGCAGCCAAGGCATAAAGGCTAAAGTGGGTCGTCCCTATCTATACCTTGTGAATTACCTCAGCAGCGTAGGCTGCAGGACCTTCCCTTTTGCCCCCCCCCCCCCCCCAATTAAGCAGCTCAGGATGGCTGCCTCTTCTGTCTACCCCTTAGGCTGGCCCTGGGAAGGTGTGAGTGTGGTAAATATTTGCATTTACGTGGCTGATGATATCTTTGCCTTTCTGTCACAGTGACAACCCCTCCCCCTACCTATTTCTTGTATGGATGAAAAATGTATAGGAAATGAAGGAAATTCTCCCCTTTGGGGTCACAAACAGAATTAAACACCTGACACAAATTTTAACTGGTTCCCACTCAATCTAAAAAAGTAAGATGCTTACACAGGTAACTCTCAAATGTGTGTTGAGTCAATGATACTTGAAGGATATATTAAAAAGCAATCTTTAAATTGAACCTCTCCTTTGCCTGTGCATATGTACCTTTCCTTGGCTCCACTGCTGCTCCATTCAGCTGCAGGGAGGCAGGCAGAGTTAACCCAGTGTAGTTCACACAGAAGTGAGGGTATATAAGAGTGACTAAGAAGCCAATATCCAAGCAACAAGGCTGTCACAGGGAAAGGAGGGGAATGAATCACATGCACTTCCATAACCAGAAGTACTGGGTAGCTTTTAAAAACCACCAAGTAGTGGAGTGGGCAGGTGAGTTTTTGCTACTGGTGGGGTCAACATACAAGTGAACATCTTGCTATGCCCTGCCCAAACAAAGCACAAGTTTGCTTTAAACATCTTTTATTTCTGAGGAGTCATAGTGTGAAGCAATCTTGATGTGGTTCTTTTAATCTCTTTCATTTCAACCACCTTATTTGTCCTGGACAATATAGCTTCTTGGAGAACCCAACCATCAAACGCAATCCCAAAAATAGTACCAATTATGAGGTCCATAGTACCAATTATGACGCTGCACAATCAGTGTCAGACACCCAGATGACATTCCTGAATCTTTGCATCCTTGATAGGGACCACCAGAGGGATTTTGTTGATTTGCCTGCCCCTGTTAAAGAAGAGCAGTGATGACCCCTGTTTCTATCATATCAACAAGTCCATGACCCTCCTGCTACAACATGTTGCTAGGTAAACAGAGGTGCCATAGAGCGCTGGCCACGTCCAACAACTAATTGTCTGGAACTATGATCCGTCATGCTGACAGATACACTTACAGTCACTCCTGTATAAGTCCAGAGCTGTGATACTAACATTCTTGCTATACATATACTGTGTTTGATCTGAATGAAAAGTATGCCCACCCAAATCCTAATTGCAGAAATTGTTATAGCCTCTGGCAGAGAAAGTGCAGGAGAGTTATATTCAAGTGTGGGGACTTCTCAAGTACTACTATTGACTTTTGTCTTCATGGAAGTTTCCTCTTAACAATACTCTACAATTCTTCTTGATAATGCAAGACTGGGTTTTGTCATCTTATTTTATTAAAGTTCTAAAAGTAATGTAAATGATAAAAATGGTAAAGAAAGTAGCCTAAAATATAACACAACTAATCTTATTTCATTTGTTTAAGCATTTATTTTATACATTTATTTCACCATTGTAAGAATTACAGAAACAAAAAAACATGCTAATACACTTTTATACAAACTGTTTTAAACATTGCTATTTTAGAATAATATACATGATACAATATACTATCTGTTAATTTAACCTTCTAGATTAGCAACATATGCCAAGTTCTACATCATTTGCTTGAGAGAGATATCTCTCGATCTATACGAGCTGTCAGAATGCCGGCAAAAGCCGGCATCTGTGTCCGCTTTGCTTTGACTCTCAGACACCCGATATTAAGGTATCGGGTGTCTGAAAAAGGTTAACCCTTTCATTAATGAATGCCCCTGTAGTAAGGGCATCCATTAATGAATGTTAAAAGCTGATTCTCAGCGATTAACAGCCCTCTAAAGCAGCAAATAACTCGTCACGTACAGTGTACGTGACAAGTCATTTGGTCCCTTTGTGGCTGGACGTACAGTGTACGTCTCCCGTCACGAAGGGGTTAAAGTCATTATGAGATGCAAATTACTGGATATCAATCCTACATCAAAACTACTTGACACCGTTAAAACCCAACTACAGCCAAAACCTTAAATGGATAAGAATTAGAACTTCTGTCAAGTTTTTATTGCTGTCTTCAATAGATTTCCCTCTCACATCCTGCCCGGTAAGAGACCAGAACATAAAGTGAAAAGGTATGGATATCATTAGGAAAGGAAGAACTAACAGATGTTCTAATAAATATATTTGCATTTGCTGCTGCCTCTGGTCCCAATAGCCAATGACATCCTGTCCCAATGGAGACAAAGCCAGCAATGAAAACCTCATTAAGGTTCTAATCCTTCCACCATCAGTTTATCATTTAAAAAAAAGTTCTCACTATAGTTGGGCTTTTAAGGTGGAAAATACAAATCCAACATTTGAATCACTTTATTAGTTTCGCTAAAAAAAAACTTGATAGTAAAAGATTGTAGGCTGAAAGAACACTGATTTCTATAAAAAGCGGCAAATACCTGGACATATGGTAGAGGACAAATACCAATCCACAGAAAAACCAGACCAAAACCACTGCATGGCCTGCTTTGGATCAGCATTTAAAGAGGAACTTTATCCATATCTTCAAAATAACAAACACACCTTTAGAAATGTTTAGTAATGACAATCTACAAACAGATGCTTCTAGATTATTGCAGGCTTTGCATTCTTTGCATACCTTATTTTTCCTTTCTTCCCCATTCTTCTCACAGTGTCTAGACATGTGACTAGGTCATGTGACCAATCACATCATCTCAGGGGAGGAAAATGCCTTTCTCTGAGATCTCATGAGATTTCCCAGCAATGCTCTGCTGATGTAACCTTCCCAGCATGCAATGCTTGGGCACGATTGCATCATTTGTGCCAAAGTGGACTAGGAAGTGGAAACTTAATAATTGTAAGTAAAAGAAAAATATCTTTGTTTAACTAATGAATGTCAGATGATTTCATATCAGCATGCAGAGCTGCACTCTGATGTATTTTTTTAGTAAAAGGGGGTACAGGTCCACTTTAAGATCTGGTGTTTTCTGCTTCCACTGAGAACAGTGGTTTGTCTTCCTGAGGCCTTTAACCATCCAGCTCCGTTATCACCTTTTAGCCAAACGAGAGTAAAATGTGGAGGATATTCATGTTCACTACAATGTCCTAATTTGTAGAACAGCAAACACTCAAATACTTTACAAATACAGTTACAGAGTTATAACACAGGACACTGATGGTGTTTTGAAGTAAGTTTACACATCAGCATTTGTTGTTGCTTGGGCAGAAGTCATCATTTTACAGCAGAAGTAAAATGCTTATCCCTCATAGATTAGCCCACATCCCTGGTCAGGATATACTTACATATGTGCTATGTTTTATACATAGATCATTTGATGTTAACATATTTACAGCCCACTGTAACTTTGTCTTTGAATGGAGACTGTACTTCGCATGAATGTTGGTGGAAGCAAAGGTCTTCACGCAGTGTAATATCCAATTGCTTTTTAGAAAAATGAGGTTGCTTCAAGAGATGAATTCTTCCATTTTGGGATTTACAAATGAGAACTTGCTGAACATAGATTGGTCCATACTGTTGATCAGTGTTCTGTCTGTGCTTGATAATCTTGCTTTTTCATTTAAAAATTCCTTATCGAAGTTACTACAGTCATTTGCTGATTTCTGGTTGGAAGAGAAACAATCATGATACTATCTATTATATCGAATACGTGTAAATAATAATAAATATTAGGGATGCACCAATATATCGGTCGGCGAAACATATCGGATGAAAATGGCACTTTTGGCAAAATGCCGAAAGTGCTATTTTTCTGCCGAAATAGTGGTGATTTTGCTTTCTCTCCTCCCCCCTGGGCACCACTCTGAGTCCCAGCAGCGAGGAGAGAAACTGTCACAGGAGGCCGAGCGCTGCAGGAGGAGAGCGCTGTGAGCACCCAGCGTCTCTCCTCCCCGCACCGCTCAGCCTCCTGTGCCAGATCAGGAGAGTGGCGGTGTGGGCAGAGAAAGCTTGCAGTGCTGTCACAGAAGGCTGAGCTCTCCTCCCCCACCGTCCCGCCCGGCCTCCTGTGACAGCGTGTCAGGATGGAGAGCGAGTGCAAACACTCAGCGATCAGTGATCGCTGGGTGTTTGTAAATAATTGAGGACAGAGTATAGTTACTATATCCTCAATTATGAATGAATGAGAAGTGATCTACATCACCTCCTGTTCATTCATGATTGTGGTTATAGTAAACATACCCTGTCCTCAAGTTATGAAAGAAGAGAAGTACTCAGTATAGAGGATTCCTGTTCATTTATAACAGGGGCTGCTGAACAAGAGAGGACTCTGTGTCGTCAATCTCTTTTTTTTCTATTTTAAAAGGCAAATATCAGGGGTCTGTTTAGACCCCTAATATTTCCACGAAGCCCCTAAAAGTAAAGTAAAAAATAGAAATATTTAATAAAAATGAATAAATAAAAATTAAAAATTAAAAAAGGTTTATAAAAAATAAATAAAAATTAAATATTTTTAAACATTTGAAAAAGTCAAAATAAAAAACATTTTCAGTTTCGGCCTGACGTTCTTTTTCATTTAGGTTTCTTTTTCGGTTTTGAAATTAACATTTCGGTGCACCTCTAGTAAATATGTGTAAAACCTTTAAACTACCAATGACAATTCTGTTTGACACAAGAGATAACGGACTGAAGGTGGACCTCAGTTTTCTAACCTCTGTGATTCCACCCCCCCATTCCACAATTCCCTTCTTTACTCGTTAATTGACCAATGTTCATTACCCTATGTGGGCTTTTTCCCCCAGAGATTGTTGTCTTACAGATTTCTTCTTAACAGTTGCTAAAGCTGGCCATACAATTTGAGCAAGAAAAAATGCTCGATTACCCCATCCATGCCAAACAGCGTGGCTGGGGAAATCTCCCCTGCCCGTCTGCTATTGTATTCTAACAGCCAATGCCTGCACCTGCCAGAATACCAGAACAGTCAATGCAGCTAAATGGCTGTAGTCACTGTTCAGCTGATAATTTTCCACCTGGCTCCTTTAACAAAAGGCGATTGAAAAATCAAAGTATGCCAAACTGGGTGTATGTAGGGCAACCCACAGAATGGATTTTGGTTGATTCTGGAGGAATAGTATAAAATTAGATTAGTGTATGACCAGCTTTTAGTGTTGCGTATCAGTACTGCTTGGAACTTAAAAGAAGAGGGTAGGCCCCCCAAAAGCTTGTCCTGAAAATGTAACTGTTAGTGCAAATATAAAAGTGTCAATCAATACTGAACTGTATTGCAAATAATAATTAGATACAGAACACATCTTAATTAGTTTTTAGCTCATTCATTATAAAGGTAAGTCAGGCACATTTTTGAAAATAAAATCTGCATTTCTAGTCAGATTGTGGAGCCATTGGAGAGTGTAACCTGGTCTTACAAAGTGTGAGCATCTATGCTCCATTGGCAGCTCCAAGAGCATAATACTTACCACTTTTGGCTTGAATGGTGGTTCTATTTGCCTCTTCTCTAATTTCTCCCAGTCAATGTCTTGGAAGAAGCAGTGCTGCCTAATGTTGCCTGTCACTCCAAGTCGTTTTTCTGGTTCTCTGACAAAAAGCTGACATATACAAACACAATTAGCACAAGCTTGTAAATATCCATTTAAAGTAGGCCTAAAGCCAAAATACAACATTGAACATATTAATGAGGTTGAAAATAGGAAAAACTCTGCTCAATATATTTTTATTTAATTTTTTATTTTAATAGTCTGAAAATACCTGGTAATCCTGCCAGCAGAACATTTGATAAAGTATTTCTTCTAAAAGGATGACAATGCTTTCCTTGTGCTATGGAAGGCACGGCATCCTTGTTACCCTTGCACCATGGTACTAGGACTACAGTGGGATATGGTAATGTAAGCAGTGAACATGGCTAAGCGCATATACTTAGAGAGCTGCACCAGTAGCTGTGAGTTCTCGCTTTACTATATAAATTATTAAACCTTACTGAAAGACACAATGCGACAGCCAGTGATTCTGGCAAAAATCAGATTGGATTTAATTGTCAAGTGGCCCAAACTCTGCACTGTACCGAGACCAAATGGGCTTCACTTAAGTATTTTATCTCTTTTAAACCCATTTATTTTACTGTTGCTTATGTCTGTTTTGTACTACCTTTTCTGTAAATATCTTTTGACACTACTTGTATGTTGTAATATACTTTGCTCGCAAATAAAATAAAAATTTACATGCAAAAAAAAAAAACAAATCATTAAACTTAATCTCTAAATTCCCTAACTAGAAATGAATATCTCTTCCAGTTTAAAGCTACCATAGTGTATACTCTGTTACATTCCTGTCTGGGCGTGGCAGTATGCCATATAGACATTTTTTAATGCTTATAATCCTAGCAGTAGATGCTGTGAACAATGCATGTTGCTGTTAAAACACATAATGGCTACTATGTGTGTGTAAAGGGTTAACTGCTTAGATGGCCTGCCCCAGTGATGGACACTCTCAGCCTGCTGGTGCTTAGATTGTTGTCCAGCTAGTTGGAAAATCTCTGTGCAGGGTGAGGAAGAGAGTGTGTGATCATCATGCCATCCACTTTTTTTTCTTCAACTGGCAGTGGGTGTGCATGTGTCGGATATTCAGCTTGAGTTTCTAAGCAATAACAAGGTAAATGCAAATCATTATTATTAGGGGAAAAAAGCACTTTGACTTGTTAGAGGATAGCATGTTAAAAAGTGTGAAAAAATGTTAGCAATTTGATCTACTTTAATAGTAAATACTGTAGGCAACAAGGACCTCAGTGATTCACTTTTAAATGGAGCCAACCAGGGCTTACAAAGTAGGGGCTTGTATGAAGCTGCAACTGCCTAAGCATTGCGAATTCCATCTGAGGCATGTCAATGTGACTGATACTGCAGAGCTTTGCCTCTGAACTAGCACTGCTTCTGGTTGTCAGGCAATGGGTGCGTCATCTGTAATGACAGGTTTTCTTTAAAACCTTCTTTTCTCCAGGAAAAGTTATTATTAATCTTTGCAGTAGGCCTACCCCCACACTGCAAAGGTTAGGTGCTCATTTGTGTCTAGAAAGGAAAATGAAAAAGTTATATTCACCTGATCCGTTGAGCTGGCTTGCTCTTAGGCCGGCCCCTGGAGCCTCTCTTTCCCTCCACTGCAGTGGTGTCAAGTCTTGTAAATCATCACGTTCTATACACAGTGTGTAGGACGTGAAGATCCCGAGGGACATTCCCTCACCTAGACCAAAACGAGTAGGTAACCCTTGCCATGTAGGGGTAGCCCCACTGCAAGGGTTAATAATAATTTTCCCCCGGAGTTCTACTTTAAAGAATTAGAAGATGCTGTGGCTTATGTGGAAAATATGCGATAAAGATGGCAATGGTGCATACCAGGACTAATATGTCTTTAGCATCCTTGCTGAGAAATCGGGGATAAAATGGGTCATCCATGCGTATGGATTGAAACAACTGTTCTTCATCTATGCCACGGAATGGAGACTGGCCAATTAACATTTCATACAGGAGTACTCCAAAAGACCACCAATCAACTGAATAGCTATATTTCTGTCCAAGTAAAATCTGAAGGAGAAAATCGAAATAGCTAGTTATTGCATAGGCATAAAAAGAGACAGGATTACAGGTTCAACAACAGGAAAATCATAAAAGTCTTTACTCCTTAAAAGCCTTTCTACCTGTAAGCCTAACTCTATCCATCAAGCAGCAATGTGACATGAGGATGGCGTGGATGGCTGTGTGGACAAAGTTGGGTACCAGAACAGGTATTACTCTAGTACTATAGTACTATGGGTATTTCTTGAGATACTTGTTCTCAATCTGCTCAAAAGTGAAGTTATGCCTTTCCCTGTTGCTAAACACCACAAAGAACATTTCAGCCAAAAGGGGCCTGGAAAGGAGGACTCTTATCACAGAACACCACAGCTGACCCTTCAGCTGCTTTGCTGCTGCATTTGGAGAAGCCTTGCTTATCTTTCCTCCTCAGTGTTTCATAGCCTGCTTCCCAAAGTGCAAATGTGGTATCTCCAGGATATTCTGATCTTGCCTTGTGACTACTGATGAGCTTGGGGCTTGCTGTGAACTCGGTTTACCTGAGTATTTCCAAGCCCGCTCAAAACTGTGAGCAACACAACCACCTTTCAGCTCAATCAGTTTCAGCAAGCCATTCCCCACCCTGCAGTTACATGCCAACTTGGCCGGGAGGGGTGTGTGTTGGTCAGTTATTAGAGTGGGCTTGGGCAAACTTAGGCAAACAAGGTTCACACCAAGCCCCCACACATTACTACTTGTGACCTTGCTATGTAGTAGTGTTACTAATGCTGACCTTGACAAAAAACCCATTAATCTAATAATGTGCTGCCTTGATCTTGTCTATGAACCCAACTGTATGCTTGTGACAATATGCTATGAATTGTTCCTCTCTCTGCTTCATTCTTTCTTATGATAGCTGCAAAAATAGTTTATATTTAGTAATCTATGAATGAAGTCCTCTACCTAGGTGCTGTGGTTTAGTGATGAACACCACCAGTACAATATTTTTACTCTCTCATGCTATTCAATAACAACCACATGTGGAAAAGATCTTCACTGTCTTTGGTAGGTTTTTAAAAAGTCAAATTAGTAATAAACAAGATGTACACTTATTAACCCATGAAAACTTATCTACAGCTGCTGTACATGAGATATATAAATATGTGTATTCAATAATAGATACTAATTATTATTAATAATAATAACAGAGTGATCATATAGGGTAGTGCATAATACACACCTCTGGAGCGATATAATCAGGGGTCCCACAGAATGTGCTGGTTTTAGTGTCACCTAACATGTTCTCTTTACACATTCCAAAGTCAGCTATCTTCACATGTCCGTCCATGTCCAAGAGCACATTATCTAGTTTCAGGTCCCTGAAAAATATTACAGTACATAAAAATTAATTGAACAACGAAGCAAAAGTGATACCTGCACTTCTCTACCTTGGAAGACAATAAATCAGCAAATAAGGCACAAAATTGGTCATGCATAATGTAAACTGCATACAAATGCTTTTTTTGGATTGGATAGAGTAGGGAAAGGTTAGACTATCTGTCAAGGTTTATTGCTGTCTGTGTCTCCACTGGGGAGATTCATCCTTCTATTAATCCTGATGACCATTGTGACCAAAACAGAAAGTGAATGAAAATCCAATATATTACAGTTGTCACAAGAGGAGGTGAGGGAAATCTTCTAATGGGGATACCAGTGGCCGGGGAATTCCCTTACTTTGGGGTGATTTTTTCTTTTAGGATGGACTCACACTTTAAGGGCCTATTCACATTATTGCATTACAGCAACACCCATTACATATGTTGGTGCAATACAGTGCCTTTCATTCTGATGGGCTTGTATTGCAAGGCAACAAGTAGCACTGTGCAATGCCTTGCCAGAGGTAGTACATGCAGCTTTTTTTTGTCCGTTTGATGTGTTAAGGTGAAAAAATAGCCTTCCGTAACACACTGCATGTTACCGCATGATGTAATGTGTATTAATGCATTGCAATAGTATGAATGAGCCCTTAAAGTACAAAAGATGGCTTGGAAACATAAATAATAAATTTAAGGCCAATTCACACATGCTGGTGTGCGCTGACCCACACAGTGCCTATGCAATGATCCCGGCACATCGCGCTGTGTACTTTTTTAATAGTATAACTTTATTGAAATGTCACAAGTGGCATTTCATTCAGGTCTACAGGCACAGCAGAATGTGAGGCGGTTGTCCCGCATCGCATCCCGCTGCGCTAAAAGAAGTACAGCATGCCATACTTTTTTTCAGCTCACACCACCACATTCCCATTGCAACACAGTGGTGTGAACCCAGCCCAGCCGGGACAAGGAAAATTGCCACGTCTTGCATTGGGACTGTGCTGGAAACGGCCAGTGCAGCCCCAACAGATATGATGTGAATCGGCCCTTAAGGTGCCCATACACGGGTCAAATTTCGTCCGGTTTTTATTGTACTTGCCTAAATTCGCACAGTGTGTGGGGCTGTCGGCTCCCTTTCAACTGGCATTCCTTGATCAGCTGATCGAAGGAGCTGGTTGGAAAATCTTCGATCAATCAGAGCCGGCAGCCGATGAGCCGCTGGCATCTGTCAGAATACAATGTAAACAGCGGGATTCCTCGATCGACACGCTGTTTGTGTTGATGGAGGAATCAAGTAAATTTTTTTTGTTCAGCCTGTGGGTTGAATGAAAAAAATTGATAGGTGTATGGCCAGCCTTAGACAGCGCCAGCAATAAGTGTACTTGAGAAACTGCCACAGGGGGAATTTGGTTACTATGTGATGTTACAATAGGATAAAAATGTCTTAGGTGCTAACCTATAGAAAACTTGGCATTATATAAATAAGGGACATAACAGTATAAATAAAATAGAGCACAATTTTAGATGTTATTAAAAAAGTGTCTGTCATTTTTTTATAATATTATATCATTTTCTGATGTTTGTCTTAGGAGTATGTTTTCCCATAGTCCACTCTAATGTCAATTTCTTGTTTAAATAACACATAATATTGTATTTAAACTCTTAGTGAGTTTTACCTGTAAACCACACCTTTCGAATGGAGAAACTGGAGGCCACAGACAATTTCTGCCGTATAAAACCTACAGTCATTAAGAAAAGAAAAAAACATTTCAATAAGGGCTGGTACTGATTAAAATTTGTGTGTTCAATTAATCTCTAATTTTTTTTAATCGATTAATTATAACGCACATACAGATCCAACTACTTTTAGCTGATCTGCTTGCATTGCAACTCTGCATTAGTCAGTGGTAAATGTGGTATACACTATATACAATCACCCGACAATAGTTAGTTTCAACAATCCATGACTTGACTTCACAGTTCACACAAATACGTTTTAAATTCAAACTGTAGCACTGACATAAGTTTAAGAAAGACGTAGAGAGTTAGTTTAATTATAAAACGTATCCAGTATACTGACTGTCAGTCACTTTATAGTAGTCAAGTTTTTATTTATTTCTTTACTTTTTTACATTTTTATTTATCTGATTCTCTTTCACTTTTTTTTTTTGTTAGAATTCCTCCAATACAGGAGTTCTAGCACAGCATTGTGCTAGCACTCCTGTGACAGCTGAGAGGAAGGGCTGCAAGTGCAGCTCTCCTCTCACTGTCTATATGGTAGCGCCGGGCCTGGGCCCAAGTATCTCCGTCGGCTAAAGAAGGGAAGGGGGGAGGAGTCCGGTGACGTCGATGTCCGTGACATCACCGGATCTCGGGCGGGACTCCCGGAAGACCCGGAAGCCGGCGGAGAGGTGAGTACGATCAAATTAATTTTGATCGATTGAAAAAATTAATGATTAATCGAGTAATTAATCGTTAATTTCCGCAGCCCTAATTTCAATCAGTTCCACAATTAAAGTCTAAGTTCATCTTTCCGACCAAGTTATTCCCATATTTAGGGATATAACAGGAAGCATGGTCGGCTCACAACAGTGGGGTGCCAGAGCATTGCACCCATAATCCACTGATCACAGTTGCAATGCTTTAATGGCCCCAATGCAAAAACATAATAAATGCACATTTTTCTTTTATGAAGTCTGCAATCTTAGCTTAAGGTTTAGGTTAATATAGTAACATATTGATGCCTGCAACACAAAACAGCAATATCACTAACGGAAAATGATTTACCATAGCATATTGTAGCAAAAAAAAGAAGTCAGTGTTTTGTGGTTTCTTGCACGTGTCCTGATATAGTGATTTAGGAAAGCCTGATCTCAGTGGCCTGGGTCTAATACAGAGCATACTGTCTGCCATGCGGTAACTTTTGTTCCTATTCTACTGGGTGTCTAGTGGTTCTTGTGTATCTATTCTTCCCGCTGTCTAGCAGCAAAATGGCGCCTTTTCTAAATAGTGTTTAACGTTTTAATGTGCCCATATTATCCAGGGCAATTCAGTGATTTTTTTTCCAATATACAGTATGTTGCAAGATTCTCACAGCCACAGGCATGACTCCCAGAGACAGATGCATCATGGGATTTGTAGTTTCACTACAGCTGGAGGGCCGGAGGTTTCTCACCCCTGCTCTACAGTATTTCCTTCCAGTCAAAGAGTGTATAACAGGGGCGCCCACAATTTTTCGTCTGGAGATCTACTTTTCAAATGACGAGCTCAATGAGAACACAGGGAGTCGGCCGGCTTACATTCCAGTGCGTCCTAGAGGCCCCGGCGTTTTGTCCTCCCGTGGTGCTCGTGTGGCTGACGTTGCACATGGGGAGAGGTGTTCTGCCCCTTTCCATGTGCGGCGTCTAACACATTCAGCCGGCAACCGCACGAGCACCGGGCAAGCATAGCCGTAGCCAGCTCCTTTTGCGCCCGAAGCAAGAAACACACCCCCCAACAGGCGTTTGATGTCACCCAGTGCCCTGCCTCCAGGATTTTTAAAATGTTTTTACTATTTTATTATTATTATTATTTTTTTACTGATATTCCCCTTTTAAAATAGAAAAAGAAATTGAGGACACAAAGTACTCAATCCCTTTTTCTGCAGCCTCTGTTCTAAATGAATGGAAAGCACAGGGGCTTCCGATTCATTCAGAAAATATTTTACTATCAAGCTGTTTCTGAATGGGGAGGAGCCTCGGTACCGAGTGCTTCTCCCCATTGAGAAACTCATGAATGAACAGGAAGTGATGTAAATCACATCCTGTTCATTCATAACTGGGGACTGTCCCCAGTTATTTACAAACACTGGAGTGATCAGCTGATCGCTCCAGTGTTTGTCCTGCACAGAGGACCAGTACATATTACTGATATGTACCGATCCTCTGCCACTCGGCCACGCACACGGGGCTCAGCTTCTCCCATGGATCCCCCCTTCTCTCCCGGGCAGAGGCAGCGGTCGAGATATTGGATTTATTGCATTTCTCCATACATGCAAGATTATCATACTTGCATTCTCTCTTTATGTAAGAAAGGGTAACTTTTATTGTGGGTATTGTGTGATGGTGTCATTATGTAGGTACATTTCTGATCCTAACATTGGGACACTTTCACAGCAGACATCCTGAAGACTAGCACGTCTGTATATGCTAAGGGAATCTGCATGCTTTGAGGAATGGTTATTTGATATTTACAGGTTATATTTAGGATCTTACTTGGATCTGTAGAGGTCAAACTTCTGGCAGCCTTGGATATGGAACATGAGATCCCCACCATTGAGATATTCCATGACAAAAAACAGGTTCTCCTTTAAAAAAAAAGGGAAGGAAACATTGATTCAAAATGGTGTGAATATGACTGTGTACAATATCATTTCTTATATATGTTTATATTTTTTCCTGGGCACACTTCTTGGAAGAGGTGTTATCTAGTTTATTGACGGCACACCAGAAAATATCTCACGGCACACTAGTGTGCCGCGGCACAGTGGTTGAAAAACGCTGATAGTTTATCTTGTATAATAAATGCTTATGAGCACATACAATTAAACTTTCAGTGAGTTAACAGTGAAATGTTGTTTATGCACCCATATAAAGGTGAAAGAACCATTTGTTAAAAAGTGAAGACATATTTGCGGATATATATACCAAAATCAGTGCAGCCATCAGAATTTTTTTAGGTCCCTTACACGGCTTTAGAGCCACCCTCCACGCTGAGCCAGTCACATCAGCCTCTGACAGAGCAGCTTACACTCTAATGTACCCCCCCCCGCCCCCCACAGTCACACACTGTTATCATTACGGATGCACCAATACCGTTTTTACGGTATCGAGTACCAATGTATTTTTTCCGATACTCACCGATACCGAATACCGATACCGGAAGTCCCATTGAGAAAGCCGGGCGGCATGTAATAACTCGTTACCCGGCTTCCCGATTAGCAGGGAAGCCGTCCCCATGCTTCTCGTCACTATGTGATGAGAAAGCATGGAGCCGGCTTTCTGGCCAATCAGTGAACAGAGCGCCGTGTAATGATGCGGCGCCTGGCCTCCTGATTAGCCGGGAAGCATGTAATGACTCACCGCCCTGATGTCTGAAGCTAAAGTATAGGCTAGGCATCGGAGCATTTGGGAGAGTACTCGCCCAAATACTCTGTATCGCTCAAATACTCTGTATCGGTGCATCCCTAGTTATTATTATACATTTATATTAGGGCTGGTAATGATTAAAATGTTTGTGTTCGATTAATCAAAAATTTTTTAAATCGATTAATCGATTAATTTCAATTAATTATAACGCACATACAGATCCAACTACATTGGCCTATACACATACAGCACAGCAATGAAGTAATAAGATGAACTAGGATCACACTAATCCAGCACGTCATTAATCTCACGTGCCCCACTCAATATGGCCGCCGCTTGAGTGGGGCAACTCAGAATAATAACGTGCTGGATTATGATGTGATCCTAGTTCATTTTATTACTTCATTGCTGTGCTGTATGTGTATAGGCCAATGCCTTGGCTGGCTCTCGTGCAGAAAGTTTCTTGGGCAAGCTCCATCGGCTAACAAAGGGGGGGAGGAGTCCGGTGACATCACGGACATCGACATCACCGGACTCCTCCCCCCTTCCCTTCGTTAGCCGTCACGGACATCGACGTCACCGGACTCCTCCCCCCCTTCCCTTTGTTAGCCGACGGAGCCACTTGGGGAAGGGGGGAGGAATCCGGTGACATCGATGTCCGTGACGTCACCGGATCCCTGACTGGACTCCCGGAAACCGGCGGAGGGGTGAGTGTTTTCATTAGAGATCAAATAATTTTAATCGATCAAAAAGTTTAACGATTAATCGAGAAATTAATCTTTAATTTTCACAGCCCTAATTTATATAGCTCTGATATATACTGCAGTGCTGTACAGAGAACACTGAGCCAGCCACGTCAGTCTCTGTACAGAGGAGCTTACACTCTAATGTCCCACCAACAATCACACACTATTATTATTATTATACATTTATATAGCTCTGACATATACCACAGTGCTGTACAGAGGACACTGAGCCAGTCACATCAGTCTCTGTACAGAGGAGCTTACACTCTAATGCAGAATGGCACCGCTTGTAGGGGGACTACAAATCCAAGCAATATATTTATACAGCAATGCAGAACAGTATATGAATTGGACTCTGGTCTTAGTCGCCCGCTGGACGCAGGGCTTAGTGACGCGCTGGACAGAGGGCTTAGTGACGCGCTGGACGCAGGACCCACCTGAGAGTGACCCTGCAGAGCCCATCTGAGACTCTCTACGGTGGGCTCTGCAGGGGTCTCAGGTTGGCTGGTCAGGGCTGCATCCCCCTCTTTCCCTCCCAGCTCCTCTTACCTGCTCCTGGTGCCTGTACACCTAACCTCTTCTGCTGCCGGACGGGCCGGAAGTGACGTGATGTCACTTCCGGCTGGTTCGACATCCGACGAGCAGCGGCACCGATGGGGCCCCAGTCTGTCTCGAAGCCAGTGGATCGGCAATGCTGTGGCCCTGCGCTGCTAGGGTCAGGCCTGCTCCGCCACTGCGGGGGCCCAGGCTGCCCGTACTCCTTACATGAGTACCACCTCCCAGCAGAAGTGCATTGCAATGCCATGCAGTGAAAAAAGTATGCATGCTCTATTTTTAGAAGCACATGGCACCACAACACACACACTGTTGTGGTACTGTGCATTGTAGTGCAACACACACATGCTGGGAGGTGTGTTGGGATGACATTTAGAATAAATGGCAATGCAACACACCAGCGCACCTAATGTGAGGTGCATTGTGCAGTGTAATAGTGTGTTAGCCTTTAGCACAACACTAGTGTGAACTGGCCCGTCTGACTAAACATATTTTTACCTGATCTTTGCACACACATTCACAAATAGCTGTATCAGTAGTTAGAACTATTCATACTGAACAGTCTTTTGTACTTGTGCAAAGTGTAACTAAGAAACAATTGACATTTTGCAATACATACACACAAAGCTGATCTGTCTATTCTACCCAGGGTTTTCTCATTCTGTCCAGCCACTTTTGTGAATGATACACTTCTGCCAAATAACAGAGCCAGGATGGAGACACTGCTTTCTATTTACAGTTAAAAAACATTGTGTTATCACCTGCCTGCTCTCCATCTGCCGATTGGACAATGAAGGAGCAGCAACACTCACTCTGCTCTCCTGTCCTGTCAGCATGTTACCTGTCATCACTTTCTGTGCATGCAGCAGAACCCAACTGGTGCTCCCCCTCCTCTCCTAGTCTAAGTGTTGCTGTATAAGCGATGATAGGAAGCTCATATGAAGATTTAGAGACTTATGTTAGTAGTGGTATGTAAAATGCATGCAATTATTTTTAACAACTGCAATAAATGGTGTTTTGTATAGCTGTCTTTAGTTCACATGTAATGCCATTATCAAGGTGTCTATTATACGTCAATGAACTCCTGAAATCTCAAGTATGGATTTCCAATATGCTATATGAACAGACTGTTCCCTCTTTTCATTAAAAGGGCCTATTGAATCAGCAAGCTTCTTTTATGGAAATGTTTTGATGTTCTGGTGCACTGTGTGACCATTGGGTTGAAAGAAAGGTTACAAGGAACCAAAATCAATTCTGAATTAGCGTTACTCATTTATTAAAAGGTGTCAGAAAAATCTTTACCTTTCATCTCTATATCACGCTATTCTTCATTATCTGTCTTGTTTTCAAATGCCTTTTTTGACTGAAATGTGGTTAATGGCAAAACTGAGAACACAGAGCCTGGCCAGCAAATGTGCTTAAATTATAATTATATTTGTATATAGTTACACTTTAAGGTAACCCCCCCCCCCCCCCC
>NW_017306294.1:1162832-1164104 GCF_000935625.1 Nanorana parkeri | reverse complement strand
CCTTATTCTAACCTGCCCACACACCTGCCGGATCACAAACTAGTATTTCTATGAAGAGTCCATCTATTGATGGAATGTACAGTATAATAGAAGGTCTCTCTATATGAGTAAATGGGTTTCTTGCTGTGCTTGTGAAGAAGAGGCAGGGGTATTGGCCAAGAGATTTTGCTTAGCTGGTTATACAGCTGCCTGTGGGCAGCACGGAGTGTATATGGCGGAAGTATAGTGACAGATAATTTAAACTGTCAGGGCAACCCCCACCCCACCCCAAACAATTGCAGTACATCTGTACAATTTATGCACATTTTCTCATGTTTTATCCCTTTAAATACCCTTCAAATGCAGACAATACCTGTTGATCTGCCAGAATGCAGTCATCCCCTAAGTCCTGTTGTGGGCTGACAACACACAGTATTTTGTGAACTGAGTTGTGTCAGCCTTGTCTAGTTGCCTTCTGCTAAATTACTCAAACCTTCTCACTGTCCAGTCTCCACAACATATATACTAATCATTCTGTAGTCCCAAGAGGTGAACTATTAGGACTAATTATACTCTGTAAGAAGTGTGAACAGCCTTACCCTTGTCTGAAATGTACAGTAAAGATGTGTCAGGAAAGGGTGTTCCCATGCCAGAGAAAGAACCCTTTTTTCCACCATGGTGCATTCAATATCATCATCCATGAGCACAACATCTTTCTTTAGGACTTTTATAGCAAAAAAGTGATCTGTTCCCTTCAGCTCTGCAAGAAAAACCTTAAAACAAAACATGCAATTTTCTTATGTGAAAACAGACCATTTCAGTCATTATTACAAGTCATTATTACAACTGTTCAACTGTTGGAAGCATTTTCATTATACTGTACAGTAATATGTTCTTTTCACCCAATCACATACCCGATATCATTTTTCTAGTGCCACTAGAAACTACAATGCAGGCAGTGGTCTCAGAATGCAGTACACACACACACACACACATATATATATATATATATATATATACAGTGTATATACACTGTATATTACAGTATATATACATATATACACACACATATACACTGAGTGGCCAGATTATTATGACCACCCCATCAGTACTTCGTTGAGCCACGAGATGACTCCACGAGATGACTTCGTTGGGCCGCCTTGAGATGTTGATAGGTGATGCGAGGAATCTGACACTGCACTGTTGCCCTTCTGTTGTCTTGTACCAGTCTTGCCACTCTCCGTTCTGCCCTAACATTGACTAGTCGCTGACGGCCACAATTCGCACGTTCAG
>NW_017306294.1:1152827-1162805 GCF_000935625.1 Nanorana parkeri | reverse complement strand
ATATATACACATATATATACCTAGAAATTAAAACAATGTTACACAATCAAATGTTATATAAAAGTTTAAGTAAAGTTTTTTTTATTTAAGGGAGGTTCACAACCTCAGTCAGGTTTTTTCTTTGCCATCTGTGTCCCATTGGGGAGATTTCCCTTCACTTCCTGTCAATAGCCACAACAGGAAGTGAGAGGAAATCCCTCCCACAGAGAGGGAAATCCCTGGTTGTCACGGGGGTCACCAGAACATTTTTCTGCTCTGGTGTCAATTCAAAATTTGTATTTTCTTTTAATTCTTTCCACCCTTAAAAAAATGGCTTTGGTTCTACTTTAAATAGAATTATTGTAACCGCTCATACCATCCAATAAGACAGGAATAACTCAGCTTTGAAGCTGGTATTAAGCTTCTGCTGTGGGTATTACCTCTACTTTTCTCTCTTGCTGCCTTAATTCCTGATGCTCCATTAATGTAGCTGCTGTTATTCAAACATTTTTGGCATGGCTTGTAATAAAGCTGATATTATCTCTCAGACAACAAATTAGTAAATAATATCATACAGTAGATTTGTAAAAAGAAAGGATGAATACATGAACATTTATGAGTATGATTTCAAATGCTAAGTCCACCCTAGACTCATTTTTATTTTTCAGCAGTGGTAAAACCATGTCACATATTAGGTCTTCTTAGATCCCCAGCAGTGTTGTCCCTACTGGTGTTCCTATTACTAGCCTCTCCCCATACACAGCCATTATTGTCTGGATCACATTAAAAAGGTAGCTGTGCTCCCCTTTGTAGGAATAAAAAAAGAAAAGACTGCTGACTTAACAACAAAATCTACATGCACCCATAAATTGTGGCTATTACTGCAAGAGATGATAGCAAAAACAAGCAGATACAAGTTTACCTTTCCAAAACTTCCTTTTCCGAGCATTTTATGCAGAATAAAATTATCGAATGTCAGTGTGATGTGGCTGTATGGCTCCTCTTCTGTACTTCTAGTCTCTGTTCTAGGCTCAGCTGTAGTCTCTGTGCATTTGACTCCTTCCACAGGGGATTCCCAGCAAATGCCTTGGGACTCTGTATTGTGCAGGATACAGAAAAGTATTATTCTAGCGGTTACTGTAATATTAAATGTTGGATTAAAGTGATGTTAAAGTCAAAAGGTTTTTAAAATATTTCAAATGCTGATGAAATCACTTACAATGGATGCTGCTCCTTGATATTTAAATGTTTTAGTTTCCTGCAGAATCAGCTGGTCCCCTGAGCACTGGCCCCGATATCCTGTTTAAGGGCTCATTCACACCCTCATGAGCACTGGCCACTTTTTCCAGCACAGCTCGAATGCAAGACAAGGCAATATGCCTTGTCATGGATGGTGACAGTTCACACCACTCTGTTCCAGTGGTGTGCACTTAAAAAAAATAAAGCATGCAGTGATTTTTTTAAGTACACCGCAGTGAGATGCAGTTCAACTGCATCCCAATGTTATGAGCCCATTGAACTTAATGAAATTTCAAATGTCAAGTCAATAAATCCCCTGCCCCCTGCTCCTCCCTTCTCCAAGCTGGTAGAAGGACAACTACTGAGACCGATCTGTCCTTCATGATCTTTTTCAAATACATTTTTATTGAGTTTAATAGTGCAAGTACACATATACATGTTATAATGCCAACTGATGCCTGCGGCTTGCAGGACATCTATATCCAACTAGTCAAACAGTACATAAAGCATATCACATTAATGTAAAGGCACAGAATTGGTACATAGAAAGTAGTATCATACCACAGCTCATCTATCATCATGCAAATGCGGTCATATTCCTGACGTCAAAGAGCTGTAAAGAGGACTGCCCGATACATTTTATTGTTTAGTCTGTAGGGGGATTGCCACCTATATAGTCTAGAGTGGTAGTAGTGGATAGTGCAATTCCTCAACTCAAGGGCAGTCCCAGGGACCAATTGATGATTTCATCCTGATAGTGATACTTAAGACAATACTACATAAAGCACATGGGGAGACACAGGAAAAGACAGCAGGGGCATGGTAGAGTTGGGAAAGAAGAGGAGAAGAAGTGAAGAGGAAGGTACTGGTCCGCACCTTAAGGTGGAATCAACTCTCGTCTGAAGACCTGATTGGGGAAGATTCATATATGGCACAGGTGTCGGGTTGTAGGTGAGGTGAAGTATTTATCAATCCATGGGGTCCAAATAGTCTCAAATTTGTGCATAGTATTTTCAAGTTGTGCTGTGCATTTTTCTTGGGCCATGATCCAGTGGACATGTGTGATTACATGTGATACAGTAAGGGACTTCGAGAGCCAGTTCAACGCAATTTCTCTTTTAGCAGAGGAGAGGATGTGGAGGGAGAGCCTGAAGGTTTTTTTGGTAAGTCCTGCCGGTTTACAATTGAGTAACGCGAAGGTCGGGTCTTTAGTCAATGGTTCCGAAACCAGGGAGGCCATGAGGGCGAACACTTCATCCCAAAAGGCAGAGACGTGGGGGCATCGCCACCAGGTGTGATAAAACGTACCTGGGTCAGGGCAACCTCGAAAACAATTAGACGAGCTTTGTGGATTATAAGCTGCCACTCTGGTTGGTACAAGATACCATCGCATAATGACCTTGTAGTTTATCTCTAGCATACTCGCACAGCACGAGCTGGATTTGGTATTCAACCAGGAGTGTTGCCAAGTTTCTTCATCTAGTACGCTTCCTAAGTCACTATTCCAATGGGACACATAGGATGGTGGAGAGGCATCGGGGAGGGACAGTAGAGCTGAGTAGAGGAGGGAGATAAGTCCTGGGCTGTGGGGATTGTCTCGACAAACTCGTTCAAATATTGAGAGAGTGGTAGAGCGACCCTGGGTGGAGGACTGTTTAGTAATGAAGTGTTGGATTTGGAGATAGCGGAAAATTTCTTTATTGGGCATTTGGTATTGCTCTTGTAAGTATTGGAAGGGTTTCACCCCTGAGGTAGTTTGGAGTTGCCAAATGGAGAAATGGAGTTACCATTTCAGGATAATTCGCGTTATATAAGGAGTGATATGATTGGGTTAGTTTGATTCCCAAGTAAGGTAGATGGGTATGGCACCAGGAGTAGTTGTATTGTTGCTGTATGGATGTGACTAGGTTGGAGGGCAGTGTCAGATTTAGGGCAAAGGATTTGGTGTCATTAATGTATAATCCCGAAATGGAGGAAAAGGCTGTTAAAATTTTCGTCAGGTTAGGTAGAGAGACCAGGGGATTAGTGATAAAAAGAAGAGCGTCATCCGCAAACATACACATTTTATGGGACACACCCTCATGAGTGATTCCTGTGATGTCTGGGAATATATGAAGTTTTTGGGCCAAGGGTTCCAGAATTAACGCAAATAAGAGGGGCGATAGAGGGCAACCTTGTCTGGTGCCTCTAGACCTGCAGTGGTTGAGAGCGGTGTCCTGAGTATTTATTGTGTGCTGTAGGGTTATTATAGAGGGAGGCAATCCAACTGCAAAAGTGAGGGCTGAAACCCCAATGTCGCAGTGCATAAAATAGATAGGGCCAGGAGACCGAGTCGAATGCCTTCCTAATGTCCAGAGAGAGGAACATGGAGGGTATTTTTTTGGTCTGGGCTATATGGGATAGGAGTGTGACTCTGCGGATATTGTCTCCTGCTTGTCTGGTGGGGATGAAACCTACCTGATCGTTCTTAACTAGTTGACCTATAACCTGGTTCATTCTGTTAGCTGGTACTTTGGCTAGTAGTCCTTCATGGTCTTATACTGGACAGGAAGTTCAGGGAAGCAGAGCTGAGAGAGATGGAGCCAGATGTTTGGAAACATGATAACTGTAAGTGCTTGGACAAAAATGTAAAGAAATGTATAAATGTATATTTGCCTGATCTGGATTCATTATTGGAAAAAAGATTAAGAGTTTAACACCTAAATCATTACATCATAATGTCTGTAACCATCTGTATCTTTTCTGCTTGAGACTTTTTATTATTGTTCATTTATTTTGATGTTGGTTAGAACACTGTAACATTGTGTAAGATGCATATTTTTATTGGTGTATTTGTGTATGAATCCCAAAGGGAACCCTGGTGTCCAACCTGTGGCCCTAGGGGGCCTGTTTTGGACTGTTTTAGTTTTTACTCAAGTCAGTGAAGGAAAAATATTCTTTAGAGTTGCTTCTAGTAGTTCATGATTTGGTTTAATTAATTTGGTTTAACGGTCCTTGACTGCTTGCTGTAGCAATACATTCACTATCTATTATGAGGGGGCCGTTGGTGATGTCAAGGGCCATACGTAAGGCCCCCTATATCAAGTAAAGTGTAAGAACAGGTACAAAGTGGTGAGAGTAAAGCTGGAATAAATAGCTTTTGTTTCCACATTCCTAGAGCTAAATCCTTTAGCCAATACGATATAATGTTGCCGGCAAGCTGTAATGCATGTTGGCTTTGTGAATTATTGTAAAGGTCTACTATTTACATACCAATAAAGTACCGGCCTTGGAGCATGATAACCCTGAAATCCTGCCTGAAACATTCAATATATGACAATATATGACATGTACCTTTCCTCGCAGATATTAAAGGCTGCTTTTCTTCTGTTTTTCTGTGGCCAACTTCAAGTGGACCTTGCCTGTAAACTTGCTCAGTTTCTCTTTGCTTCCTGTCCTGAAATCAGGAATAAAAATTAATATGCTGCAAATTTGTTCAGCATAATCAATGCTCTGCATTTCATGATTTGTCAGTGGTAAGCACTTAGGAACATTTTAGATTTCAATGTATTCCTAAAGTGAACTACAGGACACGACGGCGCAAGCTATAATGGAGGTTATCCCTATCCCACCTCAACCTTAACCACTCAACCATCACATTCATCCCCACACAGCTACCTCCTCAAGTATCACTTGCCCCTCCCTCTTAGATTGTAAGCCCTCACGGGCAGGGCCCTCCTTACCATCTTGTCTTGAATTGTATTGCAATTGTTTTGTCTTGCTTATATTGTAAAGCGCTGTGCAAACTGCTGGCGCTATATAAATCCTGTATAATAGTAATAATATTAGTTATTTTATGGATGCAGCAGATTTGCCTTATATCTAGAATAAAGCTGCTATTATGTATATTTTATGCTACTTGAATGGTCATGCAAATATCACAGAAATGAAGGAGCTACAAAAGAGTGAACTTCATTTGAAGGGTTTATCAATTTCAAGGTTTTCCAAGATTGGAGAAAATATGCCCATGCCAACCAGACATATTCTGGTTTTCATTTTCTAAAGCAGAAAGCTATAGAAAGCAAGTTAACAGCTTCAAATTTCCCTTTCTCTCAGGTTTTATACATGAGCCTCTTTATTATGAATCAGTTGTTCCCAGTGATCAGCACAGCTTTTAGTTTATCAGCGTGAGAGTAAGCAGATACTTTTGGTCTCACAAGGTATGTATGGATTTCATGTTCATGTGGTTAATTTAGGGCTTGGGGTCAGGTTTAGGCTTAAGGGTGAGGGGTTAAAATAGTTGTTTGCATTTAGGAGGTTAAGTGTTAGGTTAAGTTTCAGGTTTGAGGTTAGTTTGTTATGGATTTATTATAAGTATTATCTTAAAGGAGAACTATGGGGTAAGTGTTTTTCCCCATAGTTCTCCTAAGGGTCACAGGAGGACATAAACTAGCATCCTCCCGTGACCCAAAGCTCAGTATATCGCGAGCTACAGCTCGCGGAATACTGAGACCGCTGCAGCCGGGACGGATCCCGACATTACAGTCGACATCCACCCAGCTGCGTGATTGACAGCTGGCTCTGCCTATCTAGAGGCGGAGCCAGCTGTACCCGCCCCATCCGCTCCGCCAGTCAGCGCTGGAGGATCGGAGGGGGAAATCCCTGCAGAGAGCCGTGAGTGACAGTCACAGCTCTCTGCAGGGACATAATCGAGAAGTGAGCAAGCGACAGTATGTGTTCGCTTACTATCGCAGGATAGGGTTAAATGTTAGGGCCTGCCTGAGGGTAAAGAGAAGGTTGTGGGAGAACACATTTTTTACTTTTACCACTGCAAAATTTTCAGCACCAAAGCCAATGTACTGTCATTGATTACAGAGTTGCTTTGAAGTGTCCTCAGCATGGGCAGTATAAATGCTGTACATAAATGAATAATGGAATATTAGGAAGACAACACAAATATACCTGTTGTGTGCTCTCTATCATGGCCAAAGCTTCTGCCATCAACTTCTGATTAACCCCACAAAGGTTTGCTACTTTATTTTCACACTTATGATGGACGTTCATACCACATTCTGCATAAAACACAGGCAATAAACAAAAATAAATAATTAAGAAATGTAAATACCTATAGTTAAAGAGTTAAACAAGTTTACTATTCTTAACTACTACTCAAAACACTGCAAAATAGTATCTCTTCTTCTCACTCAACCTTCTATGAAGAGTAAAGATTTAAAAGTACCATGGGTGTCCTAGTGTTAGCCTCAGGCAAAACCATTATAGGGTTTTAATTAAAACAGTAAACCAAACAAAATCCATCCATGGGGAGATGTAAAAAAGGTAAAGGGTTAGAGTAGCCAAGTTTGCTTTGGTTTGATAAATAAAGGTGGGAGGGAGAGTTAATTCACTAATGGATGTAATTATAAACTAATAATATAGATCCCCAAAGTAGGGTATCCTAAAACACAGAGAGGAGTGAGAGAGAATAAACCCTAGAAAAGGTGAGATAGGGATCATAAAATAAAGGAATTTGATTATAATTAGAGCACACGAGTAATAAGAAGGTGAGTAAAGGGGGGAAGGTCTTAATGCACTATTTATTTGAACTAGGGATGATGCAGCACTATTATAGAGATATAAGGTCACAATTTATAATAAATAGATGGGAAGTGTAGAGCTGAGATTTTGAATTGATTATGGTAAGATAATAGGAAAGTTGGTCTGAGGACTTTATGGATTTTGTGGTGATTGCACTAAAGTTTACACAGAGACACAGGTATATTAGACTGATCTCTCCCTCCTCAGGAGAGTAAGTGTAAGAGTGAGGATGCAAGAGGAGGTAGTGATGGATGCTGGAAATGTATAGTTAATAAAAGTAAGAGAAATTAAACACATTTGATTTTTACAGTATAAATGATATTCGAGAATATTTATGTGAATGTGAATAAATGTATATTGGTATATTGGTGAATACAAATATATTAAACCAAACAAAATCCATGCCTTTTAAATGTAAAAATAATGTAGGTAGGCAAACTAGAGATAGAGTTATAGTCAAGCTAACTGACTTATACTGATGCTGCTAAATCTGGCCTGGCCATTTAGACTTCAATGACCTGTGAGCATGAAAGGGTAATGTTGTAAATCTTTGCTGTACAGTACATCTGGATATCCGCCTCTGGAGCCTGTAGGCACACAAGTTTGACCATCCTAAATAAACCCCCTGTGCTATGATTAGCTCCTTTACACATGACAATGTTTTGTCTTCCTGGTCCTAACATGGCATAGAATATTGGGATAATGTGTAAATAACCTTAGACAAGATGACTATTCCTACTGAGTAAAAATGGATTGCCAATGATTGTAAATGGAAAAAGCTATTTATTTGCCTCTGGCCCTAGTCTTTTTGCCACTTGAGGCGGGGAGGGATGGATGAGTGGGGAGTGCTGGTGGAGAGTGACGTCACTAAAAGCCAGGCGCAGTGATATATAAGGGCTCTGCATCTTCCCGCCCAGCTCTTAGCAACCTGGGATGTCACTGGTTGCCAGCAGCTCAGTGGGATGCTAGCCAGAGCATCCCAGGTTGCTTAGAGCTGGGTGGAGAGATGTGGTGTATGGCCCTTACGCATCTCCCCACCCAGACCTTAGCAACTTGGGACACTGGCCGGAAAGGCGGCGGCAGGCACACTGCAAACATTGTTCAGCAGAGTGGCCATGCCGCTTTGTTTGCCACTCCCCCATGTGACTCTAAGAGATGCCACCTGAGGCAACAAAGTCAGGCTAACTCATTATAGAGACGGCCCTGGTATACAAAAAAGTTATCAATCCTGACAGCTAGAAATACAACTAATTGCCAGCTTAAGAAGGAAAGCAATTTTCTAGCTGTCAGTAGAACTTTCAGAAGAGACCATAGGGGGTAATACCCACTAAGAGCTATATATATAACACTCATCTGCTATCTATAAGACTCCAGTACTTACCCACACACTTTAGTCCTTGCTTTGCCAGTCCCCAGAGAAGCGTCCCACAGTGTTCACAGAATGTCGGGCTCTTATAATTGTACACTTTAAATCTGTGAGGCATGTCTATTTTAAATCTTTCTTTATGGAGCTGTAAAAATGGAACAGTGAACAAAACTGAGCATTTATTCAACATGCATTCGTCTTAAATCTTCACAAAACGCAATGCAATAAATTATCGTTTTCAACTGTGGTGATGAAAAAAAGCAGCAAGGTAGAAAGTTCTTCCTGAATGAACAAAATTCTGACAGTGAATGTGGTTTTCCTCGGGGCATTCCATTTATTCCAACATTAAAAATCAAGTGAAAATCATGGTTAAAATCAAGTGAAATTTTGAATTACATTTAACAAGTCACTGATGATATTATCAAATGCTCTGACATGATTATTTGTATGAACATTCATATGAAAATCCACCACTGTATGGCCTACTCAAGACAGGCCTACACCTTGTACAATCCCTTTTCCAAACAATGACTGGTCAGAGCTATAGCAAATCATTCTATTCTATGGTCACTGTTTTCAATTTCACCATTTGGAGGGAATGCAGGTGAAAACCCAGAGCTCTATCAGGAGGGTACTGCTTGTGTTAATACATGGAGGAGGTTTACAAGCAAATATGTAATTTACAATTATCTTGTATATAATGCAGATATAATCCATATATCTTTTTACACATGGAAAACACTTACTACTGTTTCTTTGCTGTTGACTGCAGATCCGGTGCACTTAGCAATAACTTTATCAATGCATTTCTTGTGAATAGCAGCATTGCACTCTAGTAATTGTTAGAAAATAAGAATTATACATGTATTTATTATTTTCAAAGTTAAAAAAGCAGTTACAAATTCTCAAAGTTAGAAAAAAAGTTAACAATTCTTACGTCGACACTGATAGCCTTGCTTGTTAAGTCCCCTGAAAAAAATATATAACAAAATACATCATTAGGGAAACATGCAGTATTATTTACAGGAAAATCTTTCAATAATATCATCAGTCAAAATACAACACATAGACACATCAGTACATGTCAACAAGTCTTTGATTTAATGGAGACTTGAGTAGAGTTGAAATTGTTAAATACTGTGGAGGTTTAGTGATTTAGGGAAAGTGAAGCAAAGGAAAAAGATGAGCTGAGGCTTGTGTAATTACACTTGAAAATGAAACCCACAATTTGATTTGTTGCTATGGCAACAATTCTTCAAGCAACACTTACACTTTTATTTGCTTCCTATTTGGAATATGTATGGGTGTGCAACCTATGCCTGTAGTGATGCCACTGGAAAATAAGGTGTAATTCCTATCTTCACTGAAAATTCCTGTTTACAATATAACACATGAGGGTAAGCAAGACGTATACAATATACCATGAGTGGCCAGATTATTATGACCACTCCATCAGTACTTATTTGGGCCACGAGATGACTCCACAAGATGACTTTGCGGGCCACCTCGTGACTCCACGAGATGTTGAAAGGTGATGCGAGGAATCTGACACTGCACTGTGGCCCTTCTGTTGTCTTGTACCAGTCTTGCCACTCTCCGTTCTGCCCTAACATTGACTAGTCGCTGAGGGCCACAATTCGCACGTTCAGACCCAGATTTTCGGCTGACAGTCCAGTCTTTAAACATTTTAACAACAGCTGCTCTTGAACATTTAACAAATTCTGCTGTTTTGCTGATACTCGCTCCATGGCTCCAAGCGCCAACAATCATCCCACATTCAATGGCTGTTAAATCGCATTGTTTACCCATATCTTCAGAAA
>NW_017306294.1:1121846-1152029 GCF_000935625.1 Nanorana parkeri | reverse complement strand
CCTCGTGACTCCACGAGATGTTGAAAGGTGATGCGAGGAATCTGACACTGCACTGTTGCCCTTCTGTTGTCTTGTACCAGTCTTGCCACTCTCCGTTCTGCCCTAACATTGACTAGTCGCTGAGGGCCACAATTCGCACGTTCAGACCCAGATTTTCGGCTGACAGTCCAGTCTTTAAACATTTTAACAACAGCTGCTCTTGAACATTTAACAAATTCTGCTGTTTTGCTGATACTCGCTCCATGGCTCCAAGCGCCAACAATCATCCCACATTCAATGGCTGTTAAATCGCATTGTTTACCCATATCTTCAGAAAAAAAATCACTTCTACTGTCGTGGTAAACAACCTGCTTCCCTATTTATAATGGTCTGGCCCTCTAGCAACTTCAGGATGAAATTATAGCTAATTATAGCTAATTTGCCTACAAACGTCAGGTGGTCATAATAATCTGGCCACTCAGTGTATGTATGTACTGTATGTATCTATGTATTTTGGAAGGAATTATGGGTTTAGTTTTTGTTTTTTTAGCAACTTTTACCTTATATATTGCCATCAGAAAGTGAAAATGTAAGCATGCTGCCACTGGGTACAGTCAGTCACTGTATTTAAGCTCACTGCATGGCACAAATGTACAGGTGCAAAATCCAGGGCACAAAGGCTGCCCCATAATTCCCTGAGAGTGTGGTCTTTACCACATGAACAGCTCTTGGTTAGAGGGCCTGCACCCATTTTTACTCTTTGATTGTGAGCACAGATCAGTGTTTCACAATTGTTTCAGCCCCAGATCTTCATGAAAATGTAGAGCTAGGACATTTTGGCGGGGATAATTCACCCCCAAAGTACTTGAAAGATACAGTATATGAAAACAGCATGTGGTAGTTTTAACTGACAAATTATTATTAAACAATGTTTGCCTTGAAGTAATCTGTAAAACCTGGGTCATTATAGTTCACTTGGGTGTAATGTTAAGTAGAGTGCAAGTGGCTTAGCACTCTCACTGTAGTTGGACTTGTTTCAATACTGGTGTAATTTGAGTATGACATTAGAAAAGTCATTCTGTAACACAACTTAAGCTTAAAGCCAACCTCTGGGTAAATAAAAAAAAATACTCTTGCAGTGGGGTTAGATGGGGGTAGGGATGTTCAGATACTAGTGCGGATACTTGGCATTTTCATGAGAACTACCAAGGTTGCAGCAGTTGGTCATGGACCAGGGATCATGTAAGTACAAGTCTTTTACAAGGGTTCTCTAGATTAAAACAACCAGTTAACCCTTGCAGTGTGGGGGTAACCCTTTTGCAAAAGTAGTTTTTTTTAACTGGAGATAGGCTTTAGGATTATGCTGCATTTCAGAGGAAAACCATTTATTTTCCATTTCCCCTGAATCTGGAGGCAAACTTATGCTAAAATTCTGTACAAGGTAAATTCTTTAATCCTATTGTTTCATTAATCAAGCAGAATACTATATTAAAAAAAATGAGTGTACAAATAGCCAGGTGAAACCATAGGAAAAACAGACATTGCAAAATGATATGATTCAGTTTTGGATTAGCTACATTTAAATGTGAAACTTTCACTCAATAATTATTTTTTAATACACTTAGAGCTGGATTAAGAAACATTGTCATATGTTTGCCTAAATGCTTGATGTGGTATTGATAAGACCTAAATATGCCTAAGGTAACAGATGTGCAGTTATTATCTGCTGCCTGTAGGTAACTGTGTCAGTCATCAAATTAATCCTGATGCCCCTATTATACATAGGACCTTTGTTTCTACCAAAGTAAAAATAATGCCCCATGTCGCTATTATCCAAGTGTCAAATGCCAGAGCTTCAGTGGGCAGTGGAGGCACAGACATTTGACAACTGAATGACAGGGGGTGGGGCTTAATCTCAAATTCTTGAGAAGCTTTTGCCATGTGTACAGTTTGGGGTCCCAGTAACTCTACGTGAACATGGGGATCAATCTGAAGATTAACAAAAACATTTTTTAAGTTTGTAATATCCCATTCTAAGCAATAATAGGCACATATATTTAATTTTATGGTTCTTACAGGTTGATTGAAGATTTGGTTATATTTGATAATAATTTCATGCTTTTTTACAGGCTGATTGAAATTTTTATTCTATTTTATGGTTTGTACAGGTTGATTGAAATTAGGTTAGCTAAGAGGAATGTTGACGTCAAAATATTTTTGCATTCTATAACAGACTTGTGTCCATTTGCTGTTTGCTTTCAAAAGTATTAACAAAGGTGTTTATTCATTAACATTTGCGTCATAGTATATATCAACCAAGTACTAAACTGTACTTAGTTGCAGCACCATAACAGCTATTACATCTCTCCAAACTTACACATCTTTGTATGGTTGGGTTGTAAAAAAAAGTTTGTACTACTGATATTAATGCTTGCTTATTGTAAACATGTTAAAAGTGCAGTGAAAATGTCAAACCTGAAACATTGGTTCACCCAACTCCAGCTCAAATGACAGGATGCAACAGCCAGTAATGGCCTGATCACTAATGGTTCAATACATGCTGATATTTGGGAGCTCACTGTGAACTGCTTTGCATCTAAAGGGAGGTAGGGTCATGCTATTCCCATTTATTCCTTCAATAAAAATGCATTGAGATGCTAAGTTTACTTGTACGCTCTTCTTTTCAGTTTTACAGCTTCAGTAATGGTTTTTTTTTTTTATTAAATAAACCTTGACTTAGTTGTTCCTCATTATAAAGATCAGTGTAACTCTATTGAATAATAGACTGAGAAAAAGCAACAAAATGGAAATGTGCTCTTCATAGAATATTTACAGTCAACTTGCACCCACAATTGTGTAAAGAGCATTGATATGTATTGTAAGTATCTAAAGGTAAACATTATGGTCTATGCTATGAATCTGAACGTACAGAAAAACATGAGGATTACCAAACAAATTCATGACAGACGGAGCAAAATGTTGGCTGTGGGAAGAAGGTGGCTATAAACTCATGACACTTGACATTATGAACCTTGGCTTGTTTAATGGCTCCGCGGCGTTGATGTAAGGGAAACTGGCTTTCTGCTTCTGATTCAAAATGACCTTTAGGATCTGTAGAAAACACAAATGTTAAAAAGGATCCATGTTTAGCAATAAAATATAACTTTACAGAATGTTTTGCAGGACTATGTGTATTGCTGATGATGACTAGCACAGTTAAAATGTGTACAATCTCTGAACCTATTAAAAGTGAACTGATTTGGTAATAAATTTGTGTCATAAACATGCAAACGACTGCTGCTAATATTTGTGTGATTTATTGTTTTCTAAAGCAATGAAACCCAATAAAATGATCAGAATAAATAAATCAAGTATCCAGAGGAAGTACAGGTATAGGAGTCACAGGTCAAGGGTTTGAGTTTAAAGGATATGGCTTAGTGTAGGTGCTTCATGTTACCTCTGGTTTGCACAAGTTTATGTCAAGGCATAAAAAAACTTAATCTTCAGTAGATTCCTTCTCGTGGTAATGTTGACTATACTGCATGACATTCCCAGATTGCAACTTTTGGGATTACTTTACTGGTGACGCCAGATAAATTTAAGCAAAGTAAAGAAAAAGAATTGTAATCTATACACATGCTGACAGGCTAGGCAGTACAGATCAAAACAGGATTCAGAAGTCAAGCCATGATTGTTACCAAAATAGCAGACAGGAGGTCCAGATAAAGCCCAAAAGTCTGGATACATCAACAGGGACTAGAAGCCAAAAGACTAACACATGAGAGGGCAGGGAAAAGGATTAGAAGGGCTAAACCAAACACAGAAATTAGAAAACACAGTGGCTGTGTAGCAGATACTCAAGAAAGGCAAGCAATTAAGGGAAGCATTAGAGGGATGGGAACTCTCGTGGATGTATGAGACCAAGCACAGTTAGGAAGGATAGACCAGAGCATAGTATGGGTGAAAAAATAAAGACCTAAGAATGATAAAGGATGACAGCAGAAAACTAAAGAACGTCCTAAAAAAATGGTAGGAATGTACAGTATACTAATTGATTTGTGAACAGATTCATATTTCCCATATGGGACTTCAACACATCTGGTAAGAGCAACAAGTTAGAAGTGGCTGTACTAAATCACAAGATTTAGTTATTATAGTTGCAGGACAATATTGAGGTACGGGAGGTAGCCTATGCTCTTATACACAGGAGCTGGTTGAGATTTACATAAAAGAGTGCTCTAGAATTCAGGGGGTGGGGGGGTGGCGTGCTCTCTGTTATAGGTCAACATACATGCAGCTTCTGCTTTCAAAATCTCCTGCCTATAAGGAGAAGGTTACCATAAAGCCTACATACTCTTACATACAATGCGTATAAGTAGAAAATTATGATACCTGTCTGTTCCAGGAAGTATTTTGCATTCATAATCATTCTGCCTTGTGGTTTGAGTTCTATCTGTACAGAAAGCAAAAGAACATTTTCATTCTGAACACTCATTTTACTGATGACAGATTCCTCCAATATTTTTACATTATTTTATATAGTTGAAGAAAGATGATTGTAAAAAACACACTTAATTATGATATGATCAATGCGCTCACGAGTTATTGCTTCTAATTTGGTGAATCTGAACTTTCAAGATTTACAAAATTACTGCTGGAACATATGTTCTCCTGTTTTTTCCACAATGAATATCACAATTGTGATTTACCCTTCCTAGTGATATTAAAGGTAAACTGTCACAAGAGAAACACATAGGCTGCCATCGCTGACATTCTTTTTCTAAACACACTGGTTACATAAAAAAATTAATTAGATACCTTCCTTTACTCTCACTGCCGCTAGAATGGCAACCAGATGGCAGGGCGGCGGGGTTAGTTTCAATTTTTTTTAACATTTCTTTATTTTTTAAAACTTTTTTTATCACTTTTTATTTTTTATTTAATAATTTTTTTAATTTGTATTTATTTATTTTTTATCAATTGCATAGTGAGGAGAGACTCGGCGGCGGAGCCCGGAGGATGGAACCAGAGGAGAGAGGTAAGTGCAGGGGGGAGGGGGGGAGGCTACAGACTTTTTACATGTGATAACTATTACATTATGAAACCATGCCTCTTTTAAAAAATATATATATATTTAGACATAGATAGATGGCTTAGTATCTATTTATGCATCCGATGGCATACAACTGGGTTGATTTAATAAAGAAGAAAAAGCACAATAAAACTGTGGTGAGGACAGCCAGCATTTGCCATACTGGGCAAGTTTCTCATTCACATATCATAACTTATTTTTATTTTTTTTACATTTCATGCTTTTTTCTGAATGCAAAGTTGTTCTCTGTACTAAGATTTGCTTGGGGATGCACAGGGTGCTGGGCAGGTTAATGTTAACATAATTAACATTGTCTGTACTGTGCTGGTAAATCTCATTGTCATTTGTAAATAAGATATGATCACTGTCTGTCTTAAAAAAGGGGTAAAAGAACAATAAGCATTGTATGTTAACGAGAGAGAGATCAGTCTGTCCATGGCCCTTCTATGAGGACAGACACATCTAAAAGGTAAGAAATTTGCATGAATAGGAACACATAACAAACATACAGTTTTCTCAAGTTGACTGTAAAAGTGGAAATACGCTCTAAGCTCATACTTTTGTACCAATACTAATATTAATTTTGTCAATCATGGTTTATTTTTCATTCGTTTATATTAGGGATGCACAGATACTTTTCGAGTACCAGTGCAGATACTTAGCATTTTCATGAGAACTACTCATGGTAGAAAATGGTAGAAAGACTGGAGGAGCTTTTAAACTAGAAAGTGTGTGGGAGGGTATAAAAATAAAATTACTTAAACTAAACGTTGATAATTTAATCATAGATAAAAATAACACAGAAAGTAGTAAAAAAGGAGTTAATAATAGTGGGCTCACTCCAGTCAATATAGGAAATCCGTTGGCACATGTAAGTATAACTAACAACGGACGACCGAAATCAAGGCAGAATAATAACAATAAAAATAGTGGGGAACAACAAGGTAGTAAACTTTTGTCCCACAAAAAGAGAGGAATTAAATGTATGTACACCAACGCTAGAAGTCTGGCAAATAAAATAGAGGAGCTTGAAATTAGGTTAATTGAAGAGGACTTCGACATAGTGGGTATAGCGGAAACCTGGCTGGACAGCACGCATGACTGGGCTACTAATATAGAGGGGTATAACCTGTTTAGGAGGGACAGAGGTGGGAGAAGAGGGGGGGGGTGTTTGCATTTACGTAAAAAATAATCTATATGTGCATATAAGGGACGATATCACGTCAAATAATGGGGAAGACGTGGAAACTCTGTGCTGTTCGTTGGTTATGCATGTAATGATACATGCCCCTTGAAATGTCAGTTTCTTTGCTGTTATTATTTTAGAGTTTTGATTTATTTGCACGTTTTTATTTATTTTTTTTGTTTTGTTTTGTTTTTTTAGTATTGGAGGGCCACCACAGAGCCCCTCCTTCCTTTTCAAAGTTTGTTCACAGCTTGAATTAATATCACGATTTAAATTTTAGTTTTCTGTGTTGTTTTACTACACCGCTGGCCAGAGGTTCACGTGTTTAAAATATACATGCTGAACCAATGAGGTTGATCACTGGCACTAATTCTGAAGGTTCCAGTGTTGATTTTTATTATTCTTATTATGTTTGTGTGTTGAACCTTCTAGTCATATGTAAATAATCCACTTGAATCAATTTTTTCACACGGATTGTTGTAATTTTTACACAGATTCGTTTATTAACACTTTAGTGTGCAGTTGGATTACATAGACCGAGCGCAACATATTTGCTTTACTCAAGTACCAGTACTTGTACTCGCAAAACTGGTATCTGTGCATCCCTTTATTTATATTTATAAAAACAAAATCATACATTAAAACAGAGATGTACAAATCCCAGGAGCTCCGTGTGCTCCTTACAAATGACAGATGCCTCCTAACTTTTGATTTTTTCTCTAGTGTAGTCTTGGAGCTCAAAAGTATCGGTACATGTACTCGTACTTGTACCGAGTACTGTACTTGGTATCTGTGCAACCCTATTTTATACCAACCCATTTTAGAGGCACTGATTCCTCTTATAAGATGATTAAATGGAATGAGAGAGACAGTGTACGGTCATATCTCCCTTTGTTGTCTCTGGCTCTCAGAGTATGGTGAGAGAACTCTTGATATCTAGCAGTGCAGTATACACAGTAAGCTGGATGAGGCCAGCGTAAGCCTCAACCTGCAAATTATCAACATTATTTTCTATGCCATTTTGAACTGGGGCTACATTCACACTATGTGTGAATGTGTGATTTGGGATTCCTGCAGTAGGAATCTTAAATATTACATTTAGATGCAGCCGCTGTCACCCTTTCAAGCAAATGGCCGGGTGACAGTGGCCCCATCTGTAAGTGGCACTCCGCATGTAATAGTATGTGATACGATTACATGTGGTTTGGAATAAATCACTATCCCTGGATGCACAGAAGGTTCCTGCTGCAGAAATCCCAAATCGCACTTTCATGCATAGTGTGAATGTAGCCTGAATGTTAATAACTTTTCATTTGGCAAGCCTTGTGACACCTTTCAAAAATGTAAAGGATGAATAAAACAAATAATAGATCTTACCCATATCTCCATCTTTCCGCTGTTCTTTTTACATCGCTCAGCTAATGAATTCAGTTCAATTGTGGTCTCTGATGTCACCCTTTCTGATTTCCCCTTCACAATAATATGCATGACTCTTCCTTTATTAATATGAGTATCAAATGTGCTCTCCCAAGGAGGGTACATGGTCGGCTTCTTCTGGACAAAAATCTTTCCATTATCTGAATAGAAAAATTAAAATAATTCGTAATGTTATAAAGTTCAGGTAAGTCCTAGTAGGAAATACAGTATGAACAATTAATAGGCACTGGACTTAATTTACTAAAGCAAATGAACCAGCAAAGCAACCAAAATTTGTTATGGTACCTTTGCATCACGGGCACACATGCATGCCCAGATATCTACAGACATTTTGTTCCTGACAACTGCCCAGCTGATAATACCCAGATATTTAACAAATACAGTGCTGTCCTATTGCATTGGACATCTGATTCTGTGCCGTCTGTCCAATACACATCAGTATTTTTCTTTAAATAAAGTAAAATTTAAAAATAATCACGTGACCAGCTCACTAAACAGTGAAATGTGCATTCGCCAAGCTAAACGTAATGTCACTATGCTGTTGTAGACTAAAAAAAAAAACAGTATGTAAAGGTGTTTATCACTGGAATCACTATTCCAAGCACCAATGTATGGAATCTCCTATGTCTAGTGCTTAAACGCCTGCGCATATGCAAAAAAAAAAGGTCTCTGCATGTGCAGTATAATGCCGCTCCAGCATAAGGCTCACTGAGGCTTTTTTTGTATTAGGATTTTCTTTCAGTCTCTATTTATGATAGTTGTCCACACTGAGAACATTTGTTTTTAGTTTCAGCTTGCCGCTGCTTAGCTGCCATACATCCATATACAGTACTGGAAAGTGCATTTCACAGCAAACCACACTTTTTAGTAAATTCCATGTATTCATGTTCCATGCACATCAAGGGGGCACACAGTACATTTCGTGAGCATACAATGTACTTGTCTGCGCACACTCAATGTGTTCATGTATGCACATATGCTTTCGTGCCCATCAGGCCTGCTGATTCTAGTGGCTTGGACTTGTACAAGATAGCTGTGCCATGGATTAAACACTTGTTTTTAGAGCCATCACTGGCAATCGTACAGGAGATTTGCTTGGGACAAGGCAAACATTGTAACTGCACTGGTAACTGGTAGATAATTATAATTTTAGCTATACAGGTAAAACTCGAATAATTAGAATATCGTGCAAAGTTCATTTATTTCACTAATGCAACTTAAAAGGTGAAACTAATATATGAGATAGACTCATTACATGCAAAGCAAGATAATTCAAGCCATGATTTGTCATCATTGTGATGATTATGGCTTACAGCTCATGAAAACCCCAAGAACCCCAAATCCACAACCTCAAAAAAGTAGAATATTACATGCAATCAATAAAACAAGTATTGTACATAGAACAATATCGGACCTCTGAAAAGTACAAGCATGCATATGTACTCAGTACTTGGTTTGGGCCCCTTTTGCAGCACTTACTGCAATTACTTTTGCACGATATTCTAATTATTCGAGTTTCACCTGTAATGTGACAGGTAATCTAAAGTAAAACTTGTGAGCATTATGATGCAGATTGACAGAAAGAATACAGCAAACAATAATTTTTATATTCTATTTCCTACCTGTTTCTAGTCTGATCTTGTTGGCACTGGTAGACAATACCCTTACCAAGCGGTCAATATCAAACTCCCATTGGTGGCTCAGCCGACTGCACTGAATCTAGAATCATCCCTAACATACTGTAGAACCTAGTGACTCAAACATATGTCTATGGTAAAGCTTCAGGTGTGCAGGCAGTGATGTCATTGATGTAGCTGTTTCCTTTAGTTGTCATTTGTTAGGAATCACGAGGTCTGTGTGCGAGTGATGCTTCAGATATTTTCAGGACAAAGTTCTTTGACATCCAAGGGTCAGATACCAAAATGCCTCTGTCCCCCATTTGAGCAGAGACACAGTGGGGGGAATTTATCAAAACTGGAGCACAACTGCTTCAATCAGCTTCTCTCTTCAGTTTGTTTAGTTAATGTTTGAAAATGAAAGAGAGAGGCTGATCGGTTGCCATGCACAGCTGCTCCAGACTTTGTCTGCTCCAGTTTTGATAAATTCTCTTCATTGTGCTTGCACCTCTGCACTTACAATGGATTCCTGCTCTATTTTGTCTGAACTATATATATACTATTTAATTAGCTCTAGTGGGGGTACTAGAATGTCTTGTTATGTATTCAGTAATATGTTCTGGTAATTAAACTGCTAGCAGCAGCATATATTATATTGTGACTCAGCCATTTACATTCTGTGTGTGACAGTAGTTGGTGAGCAACGTGCTATCCTTTGATACTTTGCTATGAAGCCGTTAACACATTCAAAAAATCACACTATGGAAAATGTTTCACTTAGAGGGGAAGGAAACAAACTGCAGTGCTGACTATGACAGCCTTGTGACAGCCTTGTTGCTTAAACCTTTCTTGCTGGCCTTATATGTGGTAACACAGGGTGGGCTTTGTTTCGTGCTGCCACTTAAATGCTTTGCTGTTTTCTCTCCAGTGCTTGCCTAATCATGCACCCTGCATGCTGTTACCAACAGTTTACGGTTACAGAGTGACGATCAGAATCTGGTAGGAGACGTTCCCTATCAAGTGATCCTTCTGACAGCCAATTTGAGTCAACTGCCCTCTCAAAAAGGCAAAATGCCGCTTCTGTTTCTCGGGCCTACTACGGGTACAAACAACAAATATTGCACACATATGTTTTATGTACTGTATGTATTCCATCTAAAACATGAGTTAATCCTGTCCTTAGCTATGTATATCTATGTGCATAATCCATTGTATCCAACATATATAAACTACAATCAAACACATCACCCTGTAAAATATCACAGACTGATCTACACTTCCATTATCTGGTGCCAGAAATAGATTCTTTACTCCTCCATATATACCTCTATAACCCTCCTATCAGCCTCACCTGTCCTGGCATACAACGTGTCGGCTGACGTGGGTGCACCCTGCTGCGCACACGTCCACCACCAACCCGCTCCCCACCACCACTATGGCAATGGAGGACGCAGGGAGAGCCTCCACCCAGTCCTCCCCGTCACTATACGACAGACAGCTCTGTTTGTCAGTGTAGTCAAAGCAGGGGCTGACTGACAACTTTTAGCCCAGGGGGCAAGTACAACCCAGAGGCCCATGGTGCAGCAACTTGGCCCCCCTCCCGCTCTGCCTCTTCCCCAGCCTTCTCCCCGCCCCTGTCTGCCACTTTTGCCATCCATGTAGTGTGAATGTATTTATCAGTTTAGGAAATTTAAAGCACACTGGTAGTGGAGGGATGCCTCGTCAGGACTGTGGGCGTGCATGACTGCTGCGACCCTGGTAGTTCTGCCACTAACTCAGAAATACATTGTACAGCATTGCAGAATGGCATTGGCTATAGAGAACTATAAATCCCAGCAATAATGACTACCAAAAGCTATAGAGAACTACAATTCCCAGCAATACCATATACAGCAATGCAGAACAGCATCAGCTATAGATGACTACAAATCCCAGCAATACATATTACAGCAATGCAGAATAATACCGGTATGAAGCGACATATTCTGTTGCTCTGGGTTCTCTGCCTGATGTCTCCAGGGTCTCAGGTGGGCTGTGCGGGCTCTCACCAGGGGTACAGAGAGTTTCACAGGTGCGTGTGTGTGCAGCAGAAGTGGCTCCCCAATTAGGCTCTCAGGTGGCCAATGCGGACTGTCAGGTGGTCAGTGCGGGCTCTCTGCTGGTCAGTGTGGGATCTGTGGTGGCCAGTGGGGGCTCCCTAATAATTAGTGGTGGCTCTGTGGTTATCTCCCAGGTGGGTAGTGGGGGCTCCCTGGTGGTTAGTGGGGGCTCTGTGGTGGCCAGTGGAGCTTCCCTGGTGGTTAGTGAATAATCGATGATTGAAAATGTTGAGAACTTTTTAAATCATCGATTATAATCGACTTAGTCAATTAGTTGTTGTAGCCCTACATTCATCCCTGATTTCCAGGGACAGTACCCGGATTGAGGAGACCATCCCCCCAGACAAATGATGTCCCTGGGAACGTATTCCAGCTTTGTCAAGCTGGAATATGTGGTGAGGATCAGCGCACACCTCACACTGCTGTTGCGGCTCAGCCTGGCCAGCTGAGTACGCACAGCCCCAGCACTTGACCATTCTTGCCAGCCTAGGTACATCCAGGCACGTATCTATCTACCCCACTTTCACCTCACCCTGGCTAATTTACGTTTTATACAGGGATTACAGAGGACCTCTTCCTGAGACACAGTGACATCTCAAACGTGAGTTTACCTATACAGTAGTAGCGCTCTCAAACTTATTTGTGTATTGTTGCTCCATACAGGGCTCCTCATAGAGCTTGCACACCGTCTTTTAACCATTTGTGCCCACATCCCCAGAAGCTGTTAGTCCATGTAGTGCACTTTTTTCAATTTTTTTTATGCTACAGTGATGGACACATGAGGTTGGCTATTTTACACTATGGTTTATGGTGATCGTTAATGTAGGTGGAAGTTTGGTTGCAGAGCCGTAGCAAGGTCACGAGGTGCCCGGGGGCAAGTCTTTCATTAGCTCTCCCCCACAAACCAAACAATAGTTCAATCGTGATGCACACAATCCATGCAGTCTGAACTCTGAAGGATGGAGTACCACAGACTGAACGAAGGGGGTCCAGTAACCTGCAATGTCAGCGGTTACCAGGGCCCCCTAAGTGGCGAAATGCTAGGGCCCTGTCATAGCTGCAACCGCTGTGACACTGGTAGTTCTTCCACTGTATAGAGGACTACAAATCCCAGCAATACATTAAACAGAACACCATGATTTACAGAGGACTGGTGCTAGGTCCCGTACCCTGGTCCATGGTGCCAGGGAGTTCTGGGCCATTTCCTGGGCACACTCGTAGCACCCCCACACGGCCCACACCTGTTCCTCATCTCACCACCTCTGTGTACACTGACAACCCCACCTCTCTCGCCTCCCCCCCAATTGACTTATCAAGCCAGTGATTTTTAGACACAAAGCTCACCTCCTGTGTCCCTCCCACTGCCGCTGCCGAACCTTCGGCTCTGTAATCACAAAAACTAGGCAGCTACACATTCTATTTTTCTCATTATATTGATATTTTATTTTTTACAATTTTTTTATCTTATAATTTTTTTAATTTTTAGATTGTATTGTTTTTTTTAAACTTTTTTTAATCACTTTTTTAACATTATTTTTTACTTATCTTTTTATAATTTGCATTTATTTTATACTTTGTTTTATCAATTTTTATTTTCTATTTTGATTAAAAAAATTCACTTAACTTTATTGCTATCACACAGGAGCTAAAAATCCCATGTGTGATAACATTTGGAGGTGACAGGTTCTCTTTATTGAACCTATCACCTCCAATACAGGAATTCTAGCACAGCACTGTGCTGGAACTCCTGTGACAACTGAGAGGAGAAGACAGCTCTCCCCTCTCACTGTTTACATGGAGCAGAGCAGAGAACGAACGTTCTCTACTCTGCTCCCCACTCTGAAGAGAGGATCTCCGGTTGGTGGGGAGAGAGGTAGCCGGCAGAGGGGTGTGGGGGTCTTGCCGACGGTGGCGAACGAGCAGGCTGCATACAAGATCACTTGTATGCAGCCGCGAGAGCAGCTTGTGGAAAATCCGGCCCTGCCGGCGCCCCCTTCACACCAGCGCCCGGGGGCAAGTGCCTCCCCGTCCCCCCACGTTTCAAGCCCCTGTTTGGTTGTACTAATCACTGGGTCCATAATTGGATCTATTTCTGGCACCAGATAATAGGACTGTACGTCAGTCTGTGATATCTTACAGGGTGATGTGTTTGATGGAACACTGCCAGCATAATGTGGTTACAATTGGCTTATGTGTTCATGTGTGTGTATATAAATATAGATATATCTATATCTATAGATATATCTATATCTATAGATATATCTATATATATATGTTAATAGGAGGGTACCCCCAGTGTTGCTGTAAGACACGATTGGATGTGTATAAGACAAGGAGGCAGGTACTACGGTAGTGTACCTATAATGAGATTTGTGCACATATACATATATGGAGGATGTATACTTTTAGTTGTTATTGTTGTATTCAGGGTTCTATAAAAGTGCTATCTGTTTTTGGCTTGATAGGAAAAGTGGAGTATAAGTATTTAGGTGGTTAATTTCCTCCACTTTGATCATCACCCTACTGTGGTTTCCAAAAAAGACATAGTGGGTGAAGCGTAGGAGGAGGGTGATCCTCTTCTTGCCAACTCACGCCGGCCCACCCTTTTGTGCTGTGGTTGTGCTTGGAAGTGAGTATATTTTTTCCATACGTGGCCAAGTACTTTATCTGCCAAAAACACTTAGCTCAGTGGTAGATCTCAGGCATACGATCCCTGCCCAACTAAACTCTGGATTGGGCTAATGGTTTATTATTTATTATTATTTATTTATTTATTATTTTAGATTGTAAGCCCTCAGGAGCAGGGCCCTCTTTACCATCTTGTCTTGAATTGTATTGTAATGTCTTCCGTATATTGTAAAGCGCTGCGCAAACTGTTGGCGCTATATAAATCCTGTATAATAGGAATAATATTATGTATGTGGGCAGATTCGTTTTGGAATTCAGTAGGTGGTGGGGTTAGGGAAAAGTGCACATGTGTATGCCAACTCTAGAAACCTGAAGTAATGCTCTTATCTCAGGGAGATAGGTGTTCAGTCCAAATTGTTCTAATATGACTGATAGTCCATCATTTTGATCTGTGATCTTCAAAGGTACCTTGTGGAAATGCAGCTACTCGTACACTAGACGATGAAATTTCAGGGACCAATAAATGATCATCTTGTACTCACGAATGCCATATAGCTGAACTCCCAGCAGATATTACAAAATACAACTTGACCTAGCTATATTAGAGTGAATCTGTGCCTAGATCATGCATAGTGATTAGCATAATATAATACTAAAATACCTATATGTATCTATAAGCATTGTAAAGAGTTTAACTTTCAAAGTTCACAACACAGGCAGTGGTTTTGTATAAAATAGAATCTTGGCAGCCTGCCAGCCCTCTAATGTAAACATCCGAAAGGGTTTCTAAATTGTTAGAAACTGACTAAAACCCAACTGTAGAGTTTTGAATAATCTCACAGTAAATCCCAATTCCAGGTACAAAAAAAAAAAATCTTGTTATGTCTAGGGGTAGAGGGATAAGGAGTAATAGTTTCTTTATTCCTCGCTTTGCTGGACTCCCTACATCTGTGCAACCAGTCCAGGTGTTCTGTCGAAAGCTCCAACTCCTCGAGATCTCCAACGACCTGACTTCCGGTTTAGTTAGAAGTAAGAGGTTTGGTCGAGAAGGCTCTACTGCACGTGCGCCACCCACGGCATTTCCCTATACACATACTACACAGCCAGAAAGTATTAAAATAAACTAAGGTCACACTAATCCAGCACGTTATTCATCTGAGTTGCCCCACTCAATATGGCCACAAGCGGTGGACGTATTGAGTCGGGCAACTCAGATGAATAACGTGCTGGATTATTCTGAAGACAGTTCATTTTAATACTTTATTGCTGTGTAGTTTGTGTATAGGGAAATGCCGCGGGTGGCGCACGTGCAGTAGAGCCTTCTCGGCCAAACCTCTTACTTCTAACTAAACCGGAAGTCAGGTCGTTGGAGATCTTGACGGGTTGGAACTTTCGATAAAACACCGGAACAACCGGACGTGGTCTGCCTCCTCCATATACAATGCAGGGCACCGAGGTGAGAAGGGCAGGGGGACCCCCGAGCCTGGAGCATCGGGGAGAGAAGGGATTCATTGAAACCTGCTGAACAGGGGTTAAGGTATACAAAAATGCTTCTTTCTCTACCACTTAGAATTAATTAGCATTTAACCTTTGCAGGGTGTGGCACTTTTTTCAACCTGGAGTTATGCTTTAAAAGCAGCCAGAGAGGTCGGGGAGGGCTTGTTTTTTAAAGCTCTTTTATGCTTGTTAAGAATATGTATATAGTGTAACGTACATAGTGTGGTGCAGGTGCACTTTAAAAAATGGTATTTTTAATTACTACCGCTATACAGTTATTATAATTCATATTAATGTAATTAATAATTGTATTAATTATATTAATATAGTTAATATTACAGTTAAGTGAATCTGTAGTTGTAGTTGCTTCCTGAATTTCCCAGTACAGCAGGATTTAGACTGGGACAGAGAGGTCACACTCTAGTGCATTGCAAAAATCAGTCAATTTTTACATAGGGAGCAACAAGCAGAGAGAGCAGAGAGATGACACAATTAACAGTGGTTATGCTACTTTATTGCTTATCTATGAGTAGAATAGTAAGGTCAACAACCTGTTTATGCTGTTTGGCAGGAGCTCCTGGTTAACAAGACTGACTGAACAGAATTACAAATCATTTGGAATATAGGACGTACAGTATATGTTTTTCATTTGCGTATTTAGCGGTTCACCTGAAGTTCAGCTTTAGCGCTTACAATAGTTTGCTGATAATAGTTTGTTCTGATTTCCATTCCATTTCCTGTTTTAAATACAGTATTATTATTGTACCCTCTTGTAGTATTATTAGAACATCCCACAAGTCTAGAAATTGAACTTCAAGAGCACAGTGTTAGTAGCCAAAACTTTTTTCAGCATTGGATAGAGTAGAGAAGGGTTGAAATCCCTGCCAGTTTTTTTTTTTTTGGTGTCTGTGTTTTCAACGCATACAAATGTGAAAGGAAATCTCTACAAAGTGAGCAACATTCTCTGCTGACAGTTGTCACCAAAACAAGTGTCCCCACTGGAAGATGTTCTGGTGACAACCTAAACTTTTATTTTCCCATCACTTTCTGTCTTAGGTACAATGGTCACCAGGACAAATAGGGAGGGTGAATCCACCCAACAGGACCTGGACAGTGATAAAAACTTGACAGGGTTCTAACTCTTCCCTACTCTATCCAAAAAACATTTTTTTTAAAGTTTTGGCTATGCTTACATGTTAACATTTAAATATAACATCAGACCTAGCATCATTGTATATTTTTACATAAACCTATTACATTTGTATTTAAGTGTACTTTGATAGAACTCACTGACAAGCTTTGCACTGTAATGCATACAATATACCAGCTTGTATCATTTTAAATATTAGATCTTGACCACATTTAAGTAAATGATTTGCATATTCAGACAAGCAGCATATTTTTCCATTTAATATGTTCATCCAGAATTGGCCAAAGTAAACTGTGACAGCCTTGATTAAACATATTGCAACATATTACAAGACATTGCAAAGTATTAAGTGAGCTTACCTGTGTCAATAGGTTCTTTCATGATGACAGCACAATAGGGTTTCTGTGTTGCCTCTCCATTAGATTGCACGTACGGTCCAAGTTCAAAATTAGAAAGACTTATGCGCAAAAATGGAGACATAATCTTTCCTGTATGACAGAGGAGAAAAAAGACCGGAAAGGTTTCCTTGTTATAAATGCCAATTCTTTCTTTCAGCGGGTTATCTATGACAGTCAGGAAGAGAGTAAAAGGAGAAGTCTATGTGAGTTTACTGAGCCATTCTCTTACTGTTGGAGGAAGTTCTACAGTGGTCTCTGCATTGGCAAGCATACCTCCTTAACATTAACTCCAGCCCTCGCTTTCCTGATTTAGATGGCCAGTCACAAATGACAGCAGCACCTGTTCTTTTCAATTCCAAATATTTTGAGTACACTGCTACAGTAGTAGTTACAGCAGAATAGGAACAAGCCTTGCTCTTGTTTGGAAGATAAAAAACAAACCCTATTATGGTATTTTAGCAGCAAACTGATGCTGCTATATAAACTATATCAGGCATTCATTATATTCCAGTGTGGATGTCACTTGTGGTTCATATGCCACTTTGTACATGGACCAACTTTTTTTTGTTGTCTTGGAAAACCCTAAGGCCCCATTCACACTGAGCGATTTATCGCGCGGTAATTCCCGCGATATCGCGGCTATTTATGTGAATGGGGCCTAATACTTGCTATATGCCACGCAGAACTTTTATAAACGAACCCCCTTTGTGTACACGGCTTCTGCCTGGTAGCCAAGGGGAAAACTACCATGCAGACCAGTCTGAACCTATTTCTGTTTGATATCTATCAATGTTATTTGCCTAAATATTAAAGACTTTACTCATTCTTGAGATTGAAAGTGGAACTCCATGAATTACCTTTTGTACAAGCTTACATTGGTTCAGCGTGACTCAATGTACCGTGTTTCCCCGAAAATAAGACACTGTCTTATATATTTTTTGGCTCAAAAAAACACACTAGGTCTTATTTTCAGGGTAGGTCTTATTTTTTTTTTTAATGTACAACAATCCAAAGTTAATGCAAATCCAAATTAAATAATCCAAAATGGCAAAGTTAAGAATATGGTGATCAGGGAAATCAGGGGTGCCGTACCTTTCAAAGAGCAATTTGGTAACCAATCGCGCTTTCACTAGTATTCCTCACAGGCGGAGTGAGTTTGGTATCACTCCGCCTGTGACAGGAGGAAGCATCGGCTTATGCGGCTCTGCTCCCTCCGGTGCCGCCTTGCTTCCTCTAGCGCTGGCTTCGTTGGCACCGCTGATTCTCTCCTCCGGCTCTTCAAGTTCCCCCTTATGCAACCACCGGCCCTGGGAAAGGTCACAACTAGGTCTTATTTTCGGGGTAGGTCTTATATTTTAGCAAATGCCCAAAAATAGTACCAGGTCTTATTATCGGGGTAGGTCTTATTTTCGGGGAAACAGGGTATAGCCACTATCAAGAGGGACACTGGGGATCCTGAAATTCGCTGTAGTAGTCCATGCTACATATAGAGATAGCCCTGATCTTCCAGGTGGTGCTCCAGCAGCTTCCCCTTTGCACAAAGAAAACAGAGACTGCCTGGTAGCCAAGGGGAAAACTACCATGCAGACCAGTCTGAACCTATTTCTGTTTGATATCTATCAATGTTATTTGCCTAAATATTAAAGACTTTACTCATTCTTCAGATTGAAAGTGGAACTCCATGAATTACCTTTTGTGCAAGCTTACATTGGTTCAGCGTGACTCAATGTAATATCTATAGCCACTATCCAGAGGGACACTGGGGATCCTGAAATTCACTGTAGTAGTCCATGCTACATATAGAGATAGCCCTGATCTTCCAGGCGGTGGTCCAGCAGCTTCCCCTCTTTGCACAAAGAAAACAGAGACTCAATCGGCACCGTCGTCATTGAGAGAACACCTTGATTTTTATTTTTTTCAATGAATACAAAGCTCCCTCTGATAGGATGAGGTGGAAAGGAGGGGCAGATGACATCATGATCTCCAACTTGTCCAGTCAAAGAATGTCTTTTATTCATTAAATGGCAGCGGTGCCCAGGGAGTGACTCCCTGCACTCAGTGTGCAGAGGGGAAGCTGCTGGATAGACATGTGCACGACATAAAAATGTGTTTTCTGACAAAACAAATGGAAACGGAAAACATTTCCATTTGTTTCATCAAAGAAAACAAATGTTTTCGCTGTTTTGGATTCAGAGGCACCCGCCGAATCAACTGAATTTTGTTGATTTGCAGGTACGTCCGAATCCAAATGCACATGTCTACTGCTGGAGCCACAGCCAGAAGATCACGGCTATCACTGTACGTAGTGTAGCCTACTACAGTGCTTTTCAGGATCCCCAGCAGATCCCTCCAGGTATCCGCTATGGATATTAACATCGAGCCAAGCTGGACCAATATAAATGTGAAAAATCATTTCCTGGAGCTCCACTTTAAATAAATGAATAACACACCACAACCATTAACATTATGCCCTATATCATATTATATGATACCATATCTTCCTTGGTCAAAGCAGCTCCCCAGTGTGTATGAAACACATACAATCTATCTTATGTTGTTCTTGATTAGGTCACAAGGAGCAGATGGCATACACTATAAAAGCTCCTGTTTTATTCTGAGCCCATTTATACCTTAGTAGGTTAAAGCACGTTTCCAGATGTGCTTCAGTGCTCCGCACTCAGATTTCCATGTTATTCTATTGTGCCCATCTGAGCAAAGTGCTGTTGCTCAGCATTTCAAAAAGTACAGTAGCTTCTTTGGGGCTTGATTGTGCATTTCTGGCCCCAAAAGACTACAATAGGAGAACCCAAAAAATGCCTGAAAAACACACATAACGTGTGTTTTCCATGCAATTTTATGCTTAACAACTGTCTCCTCCTCCTCGTAATTAGCTTTCCATTGGCTAAAACAAAAAAGGTATAAAAGGTATCTGTGGTAAAAAACTAAAAAGAAATAGTATTTCTATATTGAATTTCTACATTCTATCAATATCCTAATAGCCATATTGATCTACAAGTTCATAAACTTATTGAAGATGCCCATGGGATGTACTTCCTTGTGCCTCAACTCACAGAGTCTGCCTTCTGAACTACAACTCAATGTCTGAACAATGTAACATTATCATGGCTTGCTGGAAGCAATGCATGATGGGTTATGTATTCGTGAGAAATTGAGACTGCATCCCATCAAGCAACATTGAAAGAGATGCAAAGCACACTGGGAATCCAGGACGTTGCTAAAAGTGATGGACAGATGGAAGTCAGCACTCACTACATAAAAGCTGTTGTTATCACAGGATAACATATGCTGTGAGTTTAGAACTCCTTTAAGCCTAAAAACGCACAAAAAATGCATGAAAAACGATTAAAGATTCCAATGTTTAGAGGGACACTAAACTCAGAAGTCAATTTAAAAATGCTGTTGCTGTTGTTCTGGTCCGTTTATACAGAGTTTTGCAGTACTTAATACCTTGTATGATCTCCCTAAGTATTTGTATACCTTATTTCCTGTTTTTGAACATGGAATTTCTTTTTTCTTGTGAAACAATAAAAATATTGAAAAAGAAAACTAAACACACACATGTGGAAAATGTCATATAAGATGCAAAATATCCTAAATTGTATCGCATAAAAAGTGGTTTGTGGATGTGACCATGTGCTAGGGTTTGATTTTCCCCAGACCATCATCTGCACCAAGCTCGTATGTTCTCTCTATGTGAGATTCCTCCTAGTTTTCTACCACCATTTAAAAAGTATATTGGTTATTCACTTGTATTAGTCACAGAGAAAACATATATGATCATGATCTGGAAATTAGATTGAAAGCTCTGTGGTACCAAAACAGAAATGCATTGAAACATAATGAAATATACAAATCAATTCATGATATAACTTCAAATAGCAAAACACAGTTCACAAGTACATATTTTGAAGAGCCGTTTGTTAGCACTAAGTTCCTGTGGCTTGTCATATCTGCTGTGGTTAGCTTATTTCCTGGTATTGAGTGAAAAATATTGTCAGGTGAATATGTTTCAGTGCACATGCCCAGACGCCGTGTGACCTTCTCATTCTCCTTTACATACCTGTACATCTGTAATAAAATATCTTATATTTTGTTGTCATACATCAAATGAAGACGAATGTAAACTGAGAGCAGAACTAAGAAGAAAACCCAAAGCATGCATGCATCCATTTTCTGATAGACGAAAGTAAAGAAGTATCATGGAAATAGAGAGCTGCCTTTGTTGTTTGTTTACTTATTAGTTGCTAAAATATCCGTGTAATATATTACTTGCTATACGTTGTCATGCTTATTCTGTATGTGTACTGCTTAGTAAGTCACTGAGAAGCATGGAGCCAGTGAAGTTAGAGGCTTATGTTCCAGTTCAGAGAGTCATTAAAGGACAACTTCACTAAAGGTCATTTAACCGCCCACCCCCTGAATTCAGCTGGCAAGGTGAAATATCAACTTTCTTCCTAGTTTCCGAGATCTTCACTGTGCTACCTAGCCCAGCAGTAGTGCTGATGTGTGCCATGGCCCCATTCATGCCTATAAATGGTCCATACTTATGGCAGTCCCAGCCATTCAACAGTACAAACCATGCAATGGGAATGCAGGGAAGTATTTTACCAGGCAGGCTGCATTCAGGGAGGTGGGGTTAGCCTAACCTTCAGTCCTCTACAGTTGTACAGGCTCCTCTCCATACTAAAACTGCTGACTCTGATTTCACTGCATACTGCAAACTTTTTCTGGGCAGCACAGTGGTGTAGTGGTTAGCACTTCTGCCTTGAGGGTCCCTGGTCAGGACACTATCTGCAAGGAGGTTGCATGTTCTCCCTGTGCTTGTGTGGGTTCTCCGGTTTCCTTCCATACTCCAAAGTAGGGTTGCCACCTTTTCTTCAAGCGAAACCCGAACACTCAATCGACGCGAGGACATTTTTTTGGGAGAATGAGTCGTGGCTTATTCATATATAAAAATTGCCGCCCATTCATATGTAAATATCACAGTTGAGACTATTTGCAGTGGGGGGCCAGTAGCCCCTATCTTCATTTTGGTTGCCTCTGTCTGCCTGACATCTTGTGTCCAGGTTTCTGCTGCCATGAAACCTGGACACAGCATTCAAAACCCGAACTGTCCGGGTGAATCCTGGACAGGTGGCAACCCTACTCCAAAGACATGCTGGAAGGTTAAAGTGACATTAAAGGTTAAACAAAAAATCCCCCCACAATGCTAATAAAAAAATTTTGAATCGTTCTGTATATATCTACTGCTTGCTAGCAATAGATATATGCAAAAACCACTGATGGTTTACTAACCCTTTGATTGGCTTCTGTTAAAATTATTGGCCTTGTATGTGTTTGTAGCCCCTATTGAGTTACTACAGGATTAAATACACATCTGCCTGTAAATAGTTAATTGATACTGCGCAGCCTGTGGGACACAGTGACTTGTGGAATTTATAGTGCCGAGCCAGGGACAAGCTGTACTGTGAGAAATTGTTGATACTACAATTCCCAGAAGGCTGTGCTTTGGAGAGGAGGAGGGGTGGACTGGGCTCTCTGCAGTCTACACGTGTACTGACACCTGAACAATGGGGGCTGATAATAGACATGAAAGTGAACTCATAAACCTCTCATACCTATGTTCTATTACAATGGAAAAAGGGTATCCCTGTCTGCTTTCAGGGTGCAAGTGTGCAACTGACTGGTGATGTAGAAGCCCAACTGATCCAGCGGAACAGAGCGACAGACAACCCAGAAAGTGCAAGTCAAGCGACATTGACACAGAGTACCTCCTCATCGAGTTCAGTAGCCACCATAGGGTCAGAGTTTATCACTGCAATTGGAGACATTGTGCTAAAATTTCAGAAGAGTAACCCTCCGTATACTGGCTTTGGATACTTCAGATTGAGAATCTTCTCAGGCAATCTGCCAGTGCCAGATAATGAGGAGAGTTTCAAAGCATTGGATTGATCAAGCAATGCAGGCTCAGGATGAATGGGACATCCCAGAGGCACAGAAAAAAACAGAGAATCACAGAGAGCTTAAAGGGACTCGCCTCAGAGGCTGTTCGAAATCTGAAGCTCAGCCAGCAAGACTGTACTGCTCTTGATTACCTGAACATACTACAAGAAGTTTTCGGGCGAACTGAGAAGGCTGCTGGACTGATGTACAAATATGAGCAGACCTATCAACAAAAGGGCGACAAGATGTCTGACTATATGAGGCGTCTTGACAAGATACTGCACCATATATTGCTGAAAATGAAGATGGATCCCATCACAGACGACGAGGTCAGAATGCAACAGATACTGAGGGGTGCTCAACCCCTAGACCTTGTGATGTGGCAACCGAAGACCCGAGAGGGCAGTAAAGAGTTAAAATACCCTGAACTGATCAGAGCTATATGAGAAGAGGAAGCTCTTTTAGAAGAAGAAAATCAGAGCCTGAGTAATGCAGAGAAACCTATTCAAAAAAAGGAAAAGGTTTATGCGCATTCTCTGCAGTCTAGCGAGTGTTTTTTGGATGACGATGACCCCGAGTACACTTATGAGCTGGATGTTGACATGGGAAAACGGTCTGCAACCCACATTCCTTCTGATGTAGCCAATCAAGATACAGTGACTGAGTTGGCACAGGCACAGCTTGACTTACAAATCACCGTCAGGAAGATGGTAGCGATTCAAGTGGAGATATGTCAAGCAATTGTGAAAGTGACAGAAGCCCAAGTTAACCTGCAAGCATCTCTCACAGATATGCAGCCGACAATGGCAGCTGTAACCTCTAACAAGGGTGTTTCCCTTAGAACAGGGGAGAGAGCTACTCTGCCTTTATCAGGAAAAAAGAGGCCTTATTCAAGTACTGCGGAGTAAGTTCTAAAGGAATTACGGAAGCTACTGCCTGCAGAGCCAGGAGGAAAACTTCAAAGGGCCCCGGTAAAGGAGCCAACTGGGTGCCCAGCTAGGTCAGTGTGCTCAAGAGCTAAAGGATTAGAAAACAAATAGGGGAAGCTACAAAATTCACCTGTTGTAATTCTCAGGTCCTCTCCTTTGGTGTCTGGTTCTATGTCACCAGGAAGTAGTGCACACAGATCCCTAAAACCTCAAGAGAAGAACTCAAAACGACCATCACGAGGAAAACAAGCTATAAAATCAACAGGAACTCCCTCGTCCACTACAAACAAAAGGAAATTTCCTAGCGAGCTAGTTGGCCCGTCCCCCATAGTTCCAGTACAAGTGGAGGGAGTCTACACAAAAGCCCTCCTAGAATTTGGTGCTCAAGTAATGCTGATTTATCAAGACTTTTATGAGAAGCACCTGAAACACCTACCTCTAAGGAAGTTAGAAAGCCTCGAAATTTGGGGAATTGGGACCAAGAAGCTTCCATATGCCGGATACGTACAGATCAGAATGGAGTTCAGTCCAACTGTTGCTGTACAATCTGGAGCTTTTGATACCCTGGCCATTGTGAGTTCTCGACCAAGAGGGTCTGACTGAAATTCTGTTATTGTGGGAACCAGCACTGATCTAGTGAGATGACTTCTCGCTCCCTTGGTGTCTGGAAAAAGTCCTTCCTTTGAGAAAGTACACCCTGCACTATAGCCTGTTTATCTATGGATGATTCAGGAACAGAAAGGCCCAACAGAAGTAGGCCACTTGTGTAAACTGGAAGGTGCTGAAAATATTTTACAACCGGGAGAAGCGGCCTGCCTCAAAGCTATGGTCCGATTCAATCCGGCCCAGCCTTGTCCCTATGTAATTTTGGAAACCTGCCCTAAAGATTTAGAGAACTCTGGGATAGAGATAGTTGCAGAATTAATCTCTACAAAAGCTTTGCACAGATCCATAGGAAAAGTTTCCGTAAACGTTGCAATGTCTCAGATTTCCAAGTGACCCTGAAAAAAACGATGCCATTTGGGCAAGTGGTTTCAGTCACCCCCCTCTCACCAACTGATTCAGTAGGGGGAGCAGAGAAAGAAATCCTAGCTAAACGGTTCTATCTTAAAGATGTTCCTATCTCGCTTGAGTGAAAGAAACAACTTCAATCTCAACTTCTTAAATGGCGAGGACTGTTTTCAAAAGATGAGTTTGAGGTGGGGTGCGCTAAAAGCACTAAACATCGCATCAGTCTCCAAAATGACAAGCCCTTCTGGGAAAGGTCATGGCGAGTCCCGTTGAAAGACCTGGATGATTTAAGAGAACAATTGGCTAAATTGAAGAGGACCAGGATAATACAAGAATCCAGGAGTCCTTATGCTTCTCCTATTGTGGTAGTTCACAAGAAAATGGTTGCATCCATTTTAATGCATCAAGGTTTAACTGGGGCCCTGCTACTTTCCAACATCTAATAGAGAAGACAGTGGGAGACATGAACCTGATAGAGGTACTAGCATATCTGGATGACCTGATAGTCTTCAGAAGAACCCTTGAAGAGCATGAACAACGTTTGGAGAAAGTTCTTAAATGGCTCCATGAGGGACTGGAACTCTCCCTGGAGAAATGTCAGTTCTGTTTGCCCCAGTTACCTATGTGGGACACGTTGTCTCTGCAGATGGGGTATCAACAGACCCCAAGAAACTAGAAGCTGTAGCAACATGGCCGAGGCCTTGAGCTGTCGCTGAACTTCGATCCTTTCTGGGGTTCTGCTCCTACTACCGAAGATTCGTAGAAGGTTTTGCCGAAACTGCTCGACCCTTGAATAAACTGTTGGAAGTAGATGGAAGGGGTGATGAACCAGTGTCTCCTGGGTGCCTAGGACGTCTATTGAGTCGATTCAAGAGGAATCGACTGTGCAGTTTGAGAAGGCCTTCTTACAACTAAAGAATGTTTAACTGAAGCCCCTGTATTAGCCTGTACTGATCCCACCAAATCATACGAACTACATGTCGATGCTAGCAGAGAAGGCATAGGAGGTGTTGTATAGACATGTGCAGGGCAAAAAAAATAATTTTGGATGAAACAAATGAAAATGAAAAGCATTTTCATTTGTTTAGTCAAAGGAAACACATTTTTATGCTGTTTTGGATTGGGAGGCATCGAGCCTCTGAATGTGAAACCGCACAAAGAGACCGCAGATCGAGCAGCGGCCGTATTGACTGCCTGTGCATTTTGCACAGGCGCACCGCCATTCTGGAGTATATCTTGGTATACACCAAAATGGCGGCACCCGAACATGGGGGCACTGCCATCTTGGTGTATACCATGATATACTCCAAATAGCGGCACGCATGCGCAGAACACGCCGGCAGCCAATATAGCCACCGCTCGTTCTGTGAATGACATCACCCAATGCTGCGCATGTGGTGGTGTCAAGTGATGTAATGCGCCCCGCCTCCAAGATGGCCACCACGCGTTCGTATAACTAATTTATATATGCCCAAATATAGTTTTAGCATATTTGAGCATATAAAAAATTAGTTGTTTCGAATTCAGACGAACCGCCAAATCAACTAAATTTCGTTGATTTGCAGGTTTGTCCGAATCCAAATGCACATGTCTAGTATTGTATCAAGAACATAATGGACTACTATAACCTGTGGCATATGTAAGCAGAAACCTCAATCCCTCTAAGAAGAACTACCCCGCACATACATTGGAGTCTCTAGCTTTAAAGTGGGCCGTTGTGGACAAATTAAAAGACTACCTTAATGGGGCTGACTTCGTAATTAAGACCAATAACAATTCCTTGACTTATATCCTTACAACTGCAAAGGCATCATTGGTTGGCCACTATATCAGGGTTTCGGTTTAGCTTGAAGTACCGACTTGGAGTGAGTAACCGGGACGCTGATGCTTTTTCCCGAAGACCATACAGCACTGCGGTCAGGGAGGAAGAGTGGACCCATCTGACCTCAGAAGGAGTTCAAACTTTATGTCGAGAGGCAGAATATCGAGAGAAAGGAGCTGCTGGAGCCGAGGCTATTGGAGTTATGGCTGCCGGCATTTTTAAGTTATATTGTAAACTAGGGATGCACAGATACTTTTTGAGTACCAGTGCAGATACTTGGCATTTTCATGAGAACTACCAGGGTTGCAGCGGTTGCAGCTGTGACCTGGCTCTGGCGCTCCACCACTGTCCTGAAATCATTAGTCTGTATTGTTTTAGAAAAACTGTCACATGACAATAAACAAAAATGTATCAGTACTCGTACTTGTAAGTACTCGGCAAGTACCAGTACTCGTACTCGCAAAACTGGTATCTGTGGATCCCTTTATTTATATTTATAAAAACAAAATCGTACATTAAAACAGAGATGTACAAATCCCAGGAGCTCCGTGTGCTCCTTACAAATGACAGCTGCCTTCTAACATATGAATTTTTCTTTAGTCTAGTCTTGGAGCTCAAAAGTATCGGTACATGTACTCGTACTTGTACCGAGTACTGTACTTGGTATCTGTGCAACCCTATTGTAAACCCTCTCTACTGAGAGATGATGGGTCACCCACCCTCAGCAAGAAAGATCTGAGAGAAGAACAAGCCAAAGATCCTTTGATTGGATTAACTCAAGAGGCCCTAAAGAGAGGTCAAAGAGAGCTCTTTTTTGACAGATTCTCCCAAAGAGGCTAAACTGATCTATAATTAGGGGAACAGGCTATAGTTGCGAGATGGGGTGGTCTACCGAAGGCGCCCCTCAGATAATTTAGAAAAGTGCCTGCAACTGCTCCTACCAAAGAAATATCAGGGAGATATGTTGAAAGCTTTGCATGATGAGCATTGTCACCTAGGACTTGACAGGACCTTAAAATTAGTCTGAAGCATATTTTACTGGCCTTACATGAGGACTAAAGTTCAGAGATTGTAATTCCTGTCTACGATGTATACAGAGGAAGACCTTACCTTTCAGAACTGCTCCAATGGGTCACCTTTAGAGCCAAGAACCTATGGATCTGACCATAGGCTCGGGCCTATCCAAACAAAGATCAAAGAGCTTCCACAGTAGCCAATGTATTAGAGAAGTTCTTCATCCATTACGGATTGCCTCAGAGAATCCATTCTGACCAAGGCCGAGACTTTGAGAGTAGACTCACCAAGCAATTACTTAGGCGTTCAGAAAACCAGAACTTCCCCTATTACCCTCAAGGTGACGCTCACCTGCAAACATGTAATCGTACCCTACTTGACATGCTGGGAGCACTGACTACAAAAGGAGAAACAGTATTGGAGTAGACACATCTCTGCCACCGTACATACATACAACAGCACGGAAAACGATGCAATCGGGTACTCGCCTTACTGCCTCATGTTTGGAAGAGAAGCTTGATTGCCTGTAGATTTAGCTTTCGGCATTTCCTCTGATCAGACATCCACTGCTGCCCACAGAGGTTATGTGGAGAGACTTCGAAGGGGCCCTGTGATTTCTAGTTAGGCCCCTGAGTTTTACTATAGGAATTAAGATCATGGAGAGCCCGGGGGAGGCCGGGAGAGAGGGGACAGTTTGACATTATGAGGTTCCACAGGCTGAACCACAAATTCCCCCTCTAGTTCTCTCTAATGCAGATGGGCCGGTCTATGCAGACATGATGCCGCGACCCACTGCAGAGGGTGTCGCACCCCACTTTTGGGTCGCAACCCACGAGTTGAGAACCACTGATGTAGAGGATATAGCAGTGTAAAATTGGCCAGCAGCAATAGGTGGATAGGTGGATGCAGTGAATGTGAGTAATATTATATGAGGTGGTTTATATACACACGGTTTTTACACTGACAGGGTTATTCACAAAAGGGTGAAGAGTTTGGAGAAGCCAGGAGAAGTGAAAAATCTAGGCTAAATAGCGGATTTGGAAACATTCTCCAATTCAGCTCACTTTCTAGTTCATCTATTTGGGCCTAGATTGTTCACTTCTCCTGCCTTGTCCAAACTCTTCATCCTTTTGTGAATAACCCTGTTATAGTTTTTTACTTTCAGCAGCTCCAGGAACAGCGGGCTAACAAGTGAGCAGCTCAAACTTAACAAAAAGGTCCTATCAATAAAACATTAACACAGAAATTGCTTTGCAGCAAAAAAAAACAACAAACAACTGTTTTTAAATAAAGGCCCCCATGAACATAAAATTAAAACTCATATAATCCCAAAATATATGAAAACCCCAAAATGCTGTATTGGTTATGAATAATGGTACGGATTATATTGAGTTAGGTCTGTTGTAGTCTCTAGCAGTATGCAATAAGTATGATCAAATTGTCAAAATACCAACAACTGAAACAAAAGTCCATGGGGGAATTTATCAAAACTGGAGCAGTTGCCCATGGCAACCTTTCAGCTTCTCTCTTTAGTTTGTTCAGTTAAGATTTGAAAATAAAAGACAGAAGCTGATCGTTTTCCACAAAACCACAAAATAAAATAAAAGATAAAACAATTTCCAATAATAAAAAGAAAAACAAAGGCAACAAAGTGGTTAATTCGCTTAAGCTAAGTACAGGTTCTAACTAACCCTAATCTCTCCCTCTGCAGTTTATTAGTTTTACATTTGTTTTCCCAGCAACAACTTGCAGTTCACTGACTCTATGGCTGTTCTGTGCCCCCCGTTTAAAGTGAGGGGTGGCTTAACCAAAAGCCCACCATTGACCCTTCTAACCCTGCTTGCAATAGTTCAAAGGCCTCGCAGCACATTATGTTTAAAAAATGTCTTATGGGCAAATTTGCAGAACTCGCCTGGAACCCATAGCAGCAATCCTGAACGTCACCCCAAATCATAAATGTATAATCTCCACCATGAAGCATGGTGGTGGCAGTATTATGGATAGCATTCAGGAGCTCCTCAATACTATTCGAAAGCAGAGCTATCATCATGACTCATCATAATAGCTCTGCTCCTGAATATCATTTTAAACATAAAACAGTCACTCTCATTTAAAGATGATTTGTACATCCAAGGGCAACAGAGCAAAGGAAATCGAAATTCAAAAATAGCTCAGTGCAAATGGTTAATTATCCCAAGGTTTTGCTTAGTTTGCAATTTCTTATGTACATTAAAATATATAATTTGATTGTCTAATGCAGCACTTACCAACATTTTTTCAGTTACGGAACCCTTTAAAAGTATGCAAAATCTCAAGGCATCCCAGTCTAAAATGTAAATAAATGTAAAAAAATGCTGTGTG
>NW_017306294.1:1066903-1121773 GCF_000935625.1 Nanorana parkeri | reverse complement strand
GCTGTACAAAATTTAGACTTTAATTTTAAATATTTCTGAGACTACATGTCAAACAGAATATGGTTTATTTTAAGTGGTTTAGAGTTATTTATGAAGACAATTTAAATTCTAATTTGCATAGTTTTAAGATGTGTCAGATGACCTTGCAGTCCTAATAAACTGACAATTGTATGATGAATATATTATCATTCAGAGAGGTCCATGAAAGAAAACGTTGCAAATCAATACATAGGTTTATGCTTAACTTTTTCATTTTTGTAATCTTTTATCTCTACCACAAAATCATGCTCATATGAATATATGTGAACATGACATGAATTATAGAAGTGAAAATGCATTTTCCCATTTTTTGATGAGTTTTGAAGTCCACAATGAGGGAACACTTCATAACTGACCGCTAATCTAAGGGGTCACTTATCTAATGACCATTAATGTCAGGAGGTACTACACCACTGACCACCAAATTAAAGGGGCACTACATTATTCAGTTCACAACAGGATGACAATACACAAGGAATCTTCTCCAAATGTATCTTTAATTATTACTAAGTCAGTAAAAACAGCACCCGCTTATATGTTGCAGCCCTGCTGGCTGGGTCTTAGACATTGCATGGCTATTCATGTGATGTGTTCATGTGATTAGCTTTAAATACAGAAGCCCCTGATACAAAACACATATGGTAAAAACAATATAAAAAATTAGTCTCTTATACAAAGTATCCCAAGCAGCAAGCAATAAGTCTATGTCTGTTAAATCAACTATAATAAAGCATACACAGAACGTGGCTCATGTCCCATTTGTGATTTAACCCCTACAGGGATAATGTTTGGAGTTTACATAACCATAAGGTTTCATTTTCTAGGAATTTTCTATGGATATCTCCTTTTCTACATTGGGATAATATCCTCTCCACCCCCCTAAAAAATAAAAGAAAACCACCTCCGTGGACATGTAAAAAATGAAGGAACGCATTAGAAGTACACAATGCTTTGGAGTTATAGTGTTCCCCAATTAATGTTCTTAATTGCCTTTTTATACAGCCCACACATTGAACATTGCATTTGGTACATGTTATAACATATGGGGATGCCGAAACATGTCTGCTGAAAATGCACTTTTGGCAAAATGCCGAAAGTGCCATCTTTTGACCGAAATAGCGGTGTCCTAGCGGGGAGGAGAGAAACTGCAACAGGAGGCCGAACGGTGGGTTCTCAATCCCTTTTTCTATTTTAAAAGGGAAATATCAGGGGACCCCTAATATTTCCCCAAAGCCCCCCAACAGTAAAGTAAAAAAATATTTAATACAAATAAATAAATAAAAATAAAGTATACACATTTTTTTTTAAAGTTTATAAAAAAAATTAAAATAAAATATAAAAACAAATTTGAAAAGGTTAGAAAAAAAAACATTTTCGGTTTCGACCTGAATTTTTTTCATTTCAGTTTCGTTTTGGTTTTGACATTTTCATTTCGGTGCACCTCTAATAACATATACAACATTTTTAGTTTGAAATTTTTATGACATGCCACAGAGGGAACGCTTCTCCAGACGCTATCCATCGTACAATTTTTGACCAAATATGTATTTTGCGCAACCGGCAGAGAGCTACACCACATTTAAAAGAGCCGTTGGTAGAAAGCCATGTGTCAGTATCTCTTTTGCTAGGACTAATAAATAATGAACAGGACAGTAAGGACCCCAGACTCTGTGATTTCCTTCTAGCAAATTTACAGCCTCCTTTTAATTTACCATAAATTCTGTCATCACCATAAAGGACTAGAAGATTTATTTTAATGATTCATATTATCTGTTCAATTTCTTTTAAATAATGCTTTAATGTGGGTATAGATTTTGTATCTTTTGATGTGTTAGTCTTTCTATACAAGAATTCACTTTAAGTCTAGGCTTTGCCTGCTGTTTACTCCTCTGAATAACATGGCCAGGGCAATGATCAACTCGCTAGTTTCAACATCTGCCATTAATGTCAGATCTAAAACGTTTATGGTATGGGGATCCCAAATACAGGTAAAAGAGAGGTTGCAGTAATTTATATTAACATAATCCACAAATGCATGGATTCTGTCAGCAAAACCCCTCCAAAACACATAGATCTTCAATGTAGCAACCGTACCAGAATGTAGCTGAAGAAAAGGGCTTTGCATTCGCAAAGATGCGGAGCTCCTTCCACAAACCCATAAATAGGTTGCCGAGATAGAGCAAAAACCTCACCTCCATAGAAGCTCCGCATCTGTTGATGCGATTACACTTAACTCCCTAACATCTCTCCTAGTTGCTTCCGGGGTTGTCACTCTCATGGTACTATGTTTCATATTTGGTGAGAATTCCCTAAGGTTCAGAGACTCTGGATCTGTGTTTTTGACCTGCTCTAATTGGTACTTCATTGCAATCTTAAGTGGAATCCTTTGGAGACTTTATTGCATAAAAGGGTTCAGGATCTTCACAGACATGAGGGTACATTAGCTGGCCCTTTCCTCTTGGCCACGAGGCAAATTATAGCATTGTGCTCAATGTGCTGGAGGCAATCCACTTTGTCCTTGGGGGAGGTCTTGCAACATATCACTGACACTATGATCAATGAGAAACTCACGGCCATCCCTAATGATACATACTCAAAGTTTTTTTTAAATGTGGTACTCCTGGGTAGAGTATCCCTGAACTGGTGGGTTTGACCACTTGTCATGAACCAGATCTGAACCCAGGGCCTCTGCTGTAGCCGGCAGTGGTTCTACCTGCTGAGTCACCTTAGAACCTTGGATAGCTCCTTGCCTGACCCGGCCTGTTATACCACAAATCTGCCTGCTGTTTCAGCTACTGGACTCTGAGCCTGATCCCAGATCACGGCAACACTCCTTACTGCGCCTCTAATGTATCTCCTCTACATCCTGGTGTTGTTCTCCTGGAGAATTATTCCTTCTGTTTTTCCCTTTTTGTTCTTCAGATTCTTTCATTTCTCTTTTTTTTCTCCTCTTTTCATCCTTCTACTGGGTTTTTTTTCTGGCTTTCTTAGCCCTTCCTTCTTTGGCTTGCCCTTTTCCTCTTTTATATTTTTTCTAGTTGTGCAGTGGGACTTTTTTTTTTAAACAAGGTTTGGGTTTTCTTTATGGTTGTTTTTGAAGCAATGCACTGACAATGGCTAGCTTACCCTTTAAATATGTATTTATCTCATTAGGGCATACGGACTGTGGATTGTACACTGTGATATTTGCTGTGGTTATATCTTTACTGTTACTGTTGCTTAGTGCTTCCATGTGGATGAGTGCAAGGGTTGGCATTGTGCCTTACACTTTTTCCTGGATTTGTATCATGCCAGATTTTCTCTGGTGTCTGTTTTATGAATGTAAAATCTCTGCATCTCTGCACATAGTAAACCCCATCAAACTAAAACTACATCGCACAACAGTTGGTTTGCGGTGCCCAGCACAGTGCTGATGCATCGGTACCAGCACATCGCACTGTTTACTGATATTTCATTAAGTTCTATGGGCACAGTGGGTTTTTGTTTAAAGAGCACATGACCAGGTTCCACTGCAAGGTGCTGGTGTGGACTGTGCCCATCTGCGACAAGGCAAATTGCCTTATTTTGCATTGGGGCTGCACTGGAAAAAACAGCCAGAGCAGCCCCAATGCATCTAGTGTGAATTCACCATAAAGAACCACAACACTTCTTCACCGACCACCAATGTAAGGGGGTAATTCTCCACTGACCATCAAAAAAGTGGTCACTTCTCCACTGACCACCAATGTAAAGGTTCACTATACTGGCCACCGATGTAAGGAGGTACTAAACCACTGACCACCAATTTACAAGGGCACTACATTGATCAACAATGTAAATAACAACTTCAACTTCCCCACTAACCATCAATGTAAGAATTAACTTCTTCACTGACCACCGATGTAAGGAAGCACTACACCACTGACCACTTATTTGAAGGGGCACTACATTGATCAGCATTGAAAACAACCACTTCAACTTCTCCACTAACCATCAATGTAAGAAGGACCTTCTTCACTGACCAACAAGGTAAGGGGGCACTACGGTGATCACCAATGTAAGGGGTCATTCATCCACCAACCACCAGTGTGAGGGGACACTACAAATATCACTGCAAGCATTTATTTTCTGGCCATTATTTTGTTTTAAACCCTAGATATCATTTACACTAGGTACTATATGACACTGGTGCTGGCTCATTGAGTTCTGTAAACAACAAGCTTCTTTCTGAATAGCTAAGAGTGATACAATGTTTCACATAAAAAAAGACTACAGTTCTATTTGTTGAATGGATAGAAGATATGGGCTGGGTTCACACCTGGGCGTTTTTCAGTGCTGATCGAAGCGCTGAAAAATTAGCTGGCCCTTTCCTCTTGGCCACGAGGCAAATGAAGCGCTGAAAAACGCTCAAGCAATGAAATCCCATCATTTCCTATGGGCATGGTTCCCACCTGGGCGTATTTCAGTGCGTTTTGACACGCTGAAAAACACCCTACGCCCAGGGCCGGATTTACTCTCCCTGCCGCCCCAAGGCCAGGTTCTGCTATGCGCCCGCCTCCCCGCTCCCCCCCCCCCATCAACGGAGAATGACAACCGGATGGCAGGGGCAGGAGGGTTAGTTTTAATTTATTTTTATTGTTTCTTTCTTTTTTATCACTTTTTTAATGTTATTTATTTTTTTACATTTTTAGCTTATTGTTTACTTTTTAAATTTTTTTTCCTATTACTGCAGGGTTACTTTTAACCCTGCCGCTCTGCTCCACACATCGCCACAAGTGAGGAGAGACTCGGCGGCCGGAACCAGAGGAGAGAGGTAAGTGAGGGGGGAGGACGAACAGGCTGCACAGATTTTACAAGTGATTGCAGCGACATCGCCGCGATCACCTGTAAACGTACGAGCGGATTCCCCACAAGGCAACTTACTCGCCCAGTGCCAGGAACTGTATGTTCCGGGCGTCGGGGGACTCCACACCGCTGCAGCCCCTCTGCGCCTGCCGCCCCGAGGCCGGGCCTCGGTGGCCTTGTGGGAAATCCGGGCCTGCCTACGCCCGAACTAGTACAGGACCTAAGAGGGTTATTCAGGAAGAAGCTGAAGGATATAGCCGTAGCTTTGGCTAATCCTTCGGTTCACTTCGGCCGCCGGAGCCCTTCGGTTCAGCCGAACTGAAGGGCTGCTGTATGGGCTATTCACAATAGCCTGTGCAGCAGCCAATAGCCTGTGCAGCAGTCCCCCCTAAAATTCCCAACCAGACCCTTAATCCGAGCACAGGCCTGGCAGGGCAGGAAAGGGGGGGGAGCGAGCGGCCCCCCTCCCTGCACCAGACCACATGCCCCCTGGAAAAGCACCTTGTCCCCATGCCAATGAGGACAAGGGCCTCTTCTGCCACAACCCTGACCCGGTGGTTGTGGAGGTCTGCGGGCAGGTAGGCTTATTTGCATCGGGGTAACCCCTTTAATAAAGGGGAACCAGATGCTGCGCCATTGTAGAAATGTCACCAGCACACCAGATGCTGCGCCCCACCTTGTGAATGAGTAAGGGGTACTTGTACCCTTACTCATTCACTAAAGGGTTAAAGTAAAAAGTAAATAAAGAGCCCACACTTTAAGAAAAAATCCTATTAAAAAAATAAAATCCAAAAAATGTATTCCCCGAGGTAATCCAAAGGTTAATCACGATGTCCAGCGCTGTCCACAACAGCTTGGTCAGAATAAAAGAAAACACGATGCCCCCCAGGCCCGTCTGCACCCAACGAACTGCCGCCGCAGAATGAAAGTGTAAAATAGTAGTTACTGAAACAGCATGTCTTCTTTCACATGGGAGGCTACTGCACAGTATGTCACTTGTGAACACATAAAAAGGGCAGATCAGGCACTTTATATACACAGGACTGAACAGAGGCAGCAGTTTCTCTTGTGTAAAGGAAATACATTGTTTGATGTAGCTGCTACCTTCTTATGCTATAGCAAGGGGGATCAAGGAGGTAGTTTTAGAAAAACGCATGAGGTGCTGCTTTGTTTGTAGAATTAAAAAGGCTAACAACGTTACATGCTCACTGGTCCGTTGGATTTCATTAAATACATAGTCCTACTAATATAGATTGCAGGAAGATGGCTCCAAGTGCTGTTCCAAGCAGCGTATGTTTAACTGCCTGCAATTTTTTCTCTTTATTTCTATTAATAGAAAACCACATACAAGTAAAACAAAGGTCCTTACTGAAACCCATTTGTCAGGGGATCAGTCCAGGAGGCCTATCACATTGCTGACACATGAATACTAAAAGTAGAAAAATTAGAAAAGTTAAAAAACAAACAAGGACCAATTACATTGTACAGCATATTGTAATAATATTACCGAAATGCACAAATGTGAATCAGCCCAAAGGAGACCTTTTACTGAAAGATACATGGAAATGCTATATGCATGGTTGTCATGTTAATCATATGATTGGAATACTTCGAGTGACTGACTTGGGACAATCTTGCAGCAAGTGTAGCTTCTAATGCCTACTTTTTAATGCCAGTTATTCACTAATAATGAAACTGGACCAGCAGCAACTATCATTTTCAGTAGAAAAGCAATGGCCACCTTGAACAGGTTTTATGTAACAATGCATGACGAGGGCAATGAAGATATGCAAGTGCAGTAACACATATCCAATTTCAATATACAAATAAGTCAAGTCAAATAACATATACAGATTGCTATACATTCTAAATTGTGTATATGTCTTGCTAGGGATGAGCAGGTTTGATTTGCATGGGTTTATCGAGCCTTGCTTGAAACATGCACAACCCAAACTTAGCTGTAAACCCCTATTGATGTCAAACTATTGCCAACAAAAGTCAACAGGAACTGGGCCCTAACATGGGGGGCATTTAACAAAGAAAAACATTTTTTTTAAATACAGTGTGACATGAGTCTTTTTCATGTGGTTTTGAGGGCAACATGGAAAAAACCCAATCCTTTATGTGATGTCACAGAACAGTATGATTTTCACCAACAATATCAGAATACCATATTTTGGATCACACTTTTGGATTTGTAATTGATTTTTGAACTTCTACATTTAGCTTGACCTAAATACAGCAGCAGCACCTCAATCTGTATTATTTTGGCTGCGACACCTAAATATTTTTTATCCAATGGTAATAGGTCTGAACTGACTGGTGGAAGTAGCAGCCACAACATATCTAAAAGCTATAGGAAAGTTTACTCTTAAAAAAATAAGGTTAGAGCCCAGTAGCCTCTAATGGTGGTGGCCAGAACCATTTTTTTGAAATAAAAGTTAGTCTGTAGCTCAGCCCTACTACCTTCGTGTGTAGAACCTCTGCCTCTCACTTTAGGCCTGATGGATATTTTTAATAAGGGAGATTGCTTACATTTAATGGCTGTGATGGCAATAGGTGGAACAAATACTTGGTGCTTTGCTCCACACTACTTTACCACACAAGTTTGCGGTAACCTGTTGCAAACTAAAGGGAGCTTTACCTGTCTCAGCAACAACTGCATGCTGTGGACCTGAAAATAAAAAAGGGCCCTAGCAAAATAAAATATAGCTTCCCAAGACCTATTCCTATTGTTTTTAAACCTAGCAGAAAATTCTAAAAAAAATGGATACATGTAAACATAAATAAATAAATAGAAAAAAAAGGCTGCAAGGGGGGCCAGTGTCTGAACAGCAACTACAGTAAACACACATAAAGGACTGTTGGATCTCTGATCTAACTCTCCCTGCACAGACTGTCAGCTCTCCCTAAACTACACTAACACACACTGACAAATGCCTGGCACATAATAATCCCCATTATTGGCCTTTCTAAACCAGCTACCGTAAGTTCAACAGTCATGCAGTTCATTATGATTACAAGTAGAGATGCACAGATATATCGGCCGAAAATGGCACTTTTGGCATAATGCCGAAAGTGCCATTTTCCTGCCGATACATGGGCGCATCCCTGCTTTCTTTCCACCCCACTGGGCGCTGCTCTGTGTCCCAGCGCGGAGGAGAGAAACTGTGACAGGCTGCCGAGCGCTGCAGGAGGAGAGCGGTGTGAGCGGCCGGCGTCTACTCCCAAACCGCTCAGCCTCCTATCACAGTCCGGCAGAGCGGTGTGTGGGCGGAGACAGGCTGCGCTGTCACAGGAGGCTGATCGAGCGGTGTGGGAGGAGAGCTCAGCCTCCTGTGACAGCGCAGCCTGACAGTGTGTCAGAGAGGAGAGCGAGATCAAACACTCAGCTGAGTGTTTGTAGATAATTGAGGACATGGTATGTGTACTAGATCCTCAATTATGAATGATCAAGAGGTGATTTACATCACCTCCTATTCATTCATGATTGTGGACATAGTAAACATACTCTGTTCTCATGTTACGAATGAACAGGAACACTCATAGAGGATTCCTGTTCATTGATAACAGGTGATACAGAAAATAAAAGGTTTATAAAAAATAAATAAAAATTAAATATTTTTAAAAATTAAAAAAAAAACATTTTCGGTATCGGTTTCGGCCTGACGATTTTTTTTTATTTCGGTTTTGTTTTCATTTTTAAAATTTCCATTTCGGTGCATCTCTAGTTACAAGGAAATTAGTCTGCTGAATTCCCACATTATTTTTCCAGGAAGATGAACCTTTTACCATCTAGAATTAACCTCGAACCCATGGTGGAAATGAATCCAAACCTCATTCCTATCTCTCACCAGCTATAGTGGTTCTATATCTATTTGTATTTTACTTAAATAAAAAATATTAAGACGTTTTCTTTTTACTCACTTGAAAATAGTTGCTAATTAGTCTGATGTTGCAGTGAAGTTCTATAAAACAATGCTACGATACACAGAAACGAAACAGTAGTGTAGATACTTTAGGTTGTCTCATGCTACAGAATCATTGAATTGTGGCTCATCTTCTTCAGCTGCTTTACATAACTAATAGTAAGTCAGTTAAAGTGTCCCTGCTTTCTTTCTTATTTCTTTCAAAATAAGGTTTTGCTAGCTGAAGAAGCAAAGCATTGTCCCAGAAGTACTTTCTAGTCTGAAGTCTAACATTTAGCAATTAATTTCCATTGCTTATGACATGTATAAATAATAGTAAACTTTAATTTAAAGTAAAAGCAGAATTTACAGTACCGTGATCGTGCTGCAGTAGAAGCCTGGGATGTAGTCTTTGCGTGGTATGTCATGACATCTGTACAAAGCACCTCTGCAGCTTTCAGATACTCCATCCCACAGCCACTTGTAGACACTCCTTTAACACATTTAACTGCTTCAGCTGCACAGCTACTGTGTATCTAATCAGAAGAGTCCATGGTGAGGCTGACTCATGAAATAAAAATACTCATAATAATAGATCAACACAAGGGTAGCTTGACAAAATGTGTTATCCTAACTCAATATGTCATTACATTTGTAAACATTATGTGTAGGAATTACCCAAAATATGAATTTCTAGCATATAATACAACATTTTGAGAAATTCAGTAAACCTAGAACTGTACAGGAAAATTTAGTATGAGAACTGTAAATAAAGCATGGGCAATTCACTAGGACCAATTATCATGCCTAGTTAGCATAGTATGTGGATAAACATTTGCAGAATTCATAAAAGCATGGTTTGCAGCTGCTGTTCTATATGAAACTGGTCATGAGTGAAACATGCAGTATATCTCCTACTGAAAATGGTAGTTGCCTGGCTGTCACACTGACCCTCGTGAATTAGTATGTATAGCCACACAGCATGCATATTTATGTAGAAACCTGCGCCTGGGAGGGGCAGCTGGTGCGTCCAAAGGCGTGCACCTGTACATGTGCGGATGTGCAAATTCGGGTCAGCGTGTAGCCGCGTCCTGTCATCGAGTTGAACAGGTGGCTGTACGTGGCTACATGCGCCAGCTGTCCCTCCCTAGGCGCTGGTTTCTGCACGGACGTGCACATCTGTGTGAATGAAGCTTTAAAGCCCAACTCTGGCTGCAATAAACTTCCTGCAGTTAAGTAATTTGTAGAGTCCCTTTTCTGTAAACCCACATGCCATAATTAGACTTGCCTCCTCCTCCCAGCATATCTTCAGTATACCTGCAGGTGCTAGTCCTGCTCCTGCTGAACCGTTCCAGCTATAGCTGCATCTCATGTAGTCTATGTGACCTGCAGTGTGATCGCATACACAAAGTCTCCTTGCGTTCTGGGGTGGGAGGGGGCCTGGCAGTGCCATTCATGTCAATAAAACTGCAGACACACACCCCGCCTGCAAAAAAAGTGTTTAGAGTTTAGTGTGCGATACAGTGCGTTCCAGCAGCAACCGCTCTGGAACGCACTGTAATTGGTGTGAGCAAGCCCTCAGGGACAGAGAGCAGGGACAGTACTGCTGGACAATGACAGGTACAGCACAGTAATGAATGACCCACGCAGCGTGTAGCATACAAGACTTCCCAGGTGTCTGCTGGCTAAGAAAGCCACCAGATACCTGGGAAGTCTTGTCACAGCACCATACAGCCACAGGGCCAGCACAATGCTTCAACTTCAAGCCCCATTGACATTAACTTCAAGTCACCAGCTGACTGCAGATGCCTCCCTACCTCTGTCCCCTCCTCGATCTCCCCGTGGTCCGTCCGTCAACAGCCGCACCACGTTCTTACCTCCAAACCACACCCACTCCTCCTGCTAACCAGTCCCGAGAAGGCAGCAGGAGTCTGACCCCACCCATTTGGCTGTCTCCGCCTACAATGTCCGGGGTTGTGGAGACTGATCTTTATGCCCCGTCAGCCTGTCCGCTCCAGTAGAGTGAGCACCGATGCCGGGACCCGGGAGGACTGAAAGCCCTGTTCCTAACCGGGCCCCCCTCTGTCGCAGGCCCCATAGCGCCCGCATGGGTCACTATGGTGGTAGTTCCGCCAATGGGCCCCATGCTCCATTTTGTGATTGACTAGGAGGAGAGTGGGAAGAGATGCGACCACAGCACTGAGTTCTATAAGACTGGCAGGGCTACAGTTGGAGCAGGCACTGAACGTCAGCGGGGGCTGGACTTCCACCCAAGGTATACTGAAGATCTGTAAGGAGAAGGAGGCATATCTAAAAATTGCAAGTGGGATTACAACAAGGGAACTCTATAACTTAGTAAACTGTGCTTTAAAGAGGAACTCCAGTTATTTTAAAAAAACATCTGCATTGCAAGGGTTAACTGCTCATTTTGGTTTTGGGGCCCGTATACAGAAAATATACTCACCTGGTCCTTGGCCCTGTGGTGATGAGTGCTCACCTCTCTCCCCCTTCGCACCCGGCTGTGGTATGTCATTCTCGCCTCTAATGCAGGCAATTGGACCTGCATAAGATCTGAATATGTCCGCGGGGCTTAGACAGCTGGAGCCCAGGGGAGAAAAGAGTGCTGGGACCTATCTAGTAGCCAAGTGAAACTGAGGCTCAGCTGAGTATATTTTTTTTATTTGAATCCTACACCAAAACGAGCGCTTAATCCTTGCAGTGCAGGGGTAACCCCACTTCAAGGGTTAATTTTTTTAGATTCTTCTTTAAGTTGATAACTGATAACTGAAAACAGGTATGCAAATAAGGAGCTCTGACCTTCCTGAACTGCAAACTTGTGACTGTGATCAGTGATTCACAAAGTAGTGAAGCCAGAGAATCAGCACCAGAGCAATCAGCATTTGCAGAAGAAGGTCAGAAATGGCTGCACCTGTATCTCTTACAATTAAGTTAAAGTAGGCCTTGGGTTTGCAGGGTACATTTTCATGGGATTGAAAACACCCAGCTTTCTGGGGAAGGTGTGGTGATGTCACTGACACACCAGTAAGGTCGGCATAAACCATGTTCTGAGGTTGGCATTAAAAACAAAATCCTACTTTTTATTTTTGCAACCTTTGTGGATGAGTTTTTCGCCCCGCTTTGGCTGTCACTTTGGCTCAGTCGAGCCGAAGCATATGCCTTCGGCTCGGCTGAGCTGCTTGCCCACCTTTGGCTGCTGTACAGACTATTGTGCATAGCCCGTAGAGGAGCCTTTCGGTTCAACCGAACCGAAGGGCTCCGGCGGCCAAAGAGAGCCAAAGGATCAGCCAAAACTACGGCTGTATCCTTCGGATCGATAGTGAATAACCCCCTTAATGTGAAAATGGATTAATGAAGCTTAATATGTAATAAAGTGCCTAAACCTCAATCAATTGCCTTGAAACTTTGCACAACCTGTTTCCAGCTTCCCAAACCTATCCTGGAAGGTTCATGGATTTTGGTTTCTCACAAGGCAAATAAGTGACAGTGAAACTGCTTGGATGTTTGCACTAACATAAACTTTCCCCTTGGCTCTGCTCTTATAAGTTGCATAAAAGGGGCCTTGCTCTAGCGCTTGAGATCATATGATCCAGCCATAGAAAGATCTTTTATATGCTCAACACAGGCACATGGTATTGTCAGTTATTATACAACTAACACATGTGCCCTTATTCAATAGAAATGTCTTAATTTTTATTATATTCCTAAAAATGTATTTGTGTGTAATACTAATTGCTAAGCGGACTGATATGCATTTTGCAATCAGAGACATAGTGAACAATGTTCTTGTTTTTTTAAAAGACAATTCATTAAAGTGTTTAGAATTATCTCTATTCAGAATTCAGTAAAGCATTGAAATAACAGAGCCAGCATTGTTCAATTGTGTAATGCGTTAGATATTATATGGTTACACAGTTTGAAAACAGTTTGAAAAAAGGTCATCGAGTTCAATGTATAGCTGATGCTATATTTATTCATATTAATGTTTATTTAAAAGTGAAAAATCTGATTTTATGATCTCCTTAAGATTTAACCACTTTGTATTATGAGGCCAACCTAAACAATTATAAGGCCTACCTATACAATTAGTTACATTCATATCAAATCAGGTAGACACTAAAGCTGGATATGCAAGTGGTTCGAAATTCGTATGAAAAAATCTCATCGGAACAGTTGATAATAACATCAGAGACTTGACCAATATTGTTCAAAATTTTGTTTGATTTTAACATTTGATTTTTAAATGAATGGAATTTCCTGAAGGAAAACAACAATCATATGTGAAGTGTTAAGCAAGATAAATACACACACACACTCACATACATAGGTTGAACTGGATGGACCTTGGTCTTTATTCAACCTTACATACTATGTTACTATGTAATCACTGTTACAATTTAGCTTGTTGGACAAACATTTTCCATCCTGCTCCTTTCATTTTTTTGTCACTATGGTCAAAAATGATTGTAAATTTGACTCCATTAACTATTAGAAAATGTTCCGTTTTCAAGCAAACTTCTAGCCGAGTATATCCAGCTTCATGCTACATAAGACAAACCAGCAGAATAAGGACAGTTGGTAAATCTAAAGGAGATTGTAAGGTGCCAGTTTAAGATATGCAAATCTCTTTCACCTTCAGATAGATGGGGAGTAGTGATGGGCCTGGGCTTGGTGCCAACCCCATTTGCCTGAGTTCACCCATGCTCGTAAAAACTGTGAGAAGCACCCTCCTCCTTTCCCAAGCAGTTGCGGCAGGGGCATTCCCTGCCCTTTTGTGACGTATAGTTGCAGGGTGGGGAATGCGCCTACAAGAAGCAGGGGTGCTAGTATGATGCTAGTATAATTAGAGTATGAAAGGCAACCATAAGAATAGTGTTGGTTCTGACAATGGATTTAGTACCATTTCTTAACCAGCAGAAAGTCACAAGAGGACTTTATTGAACTGCAACCGTTCTTAATCTCTAAACCGATTTACAAAGTCACTAAATAATTTTTATTAAATAAGACAGGGAGGCTGCGACGTGTCACAGGTTAAGCTGGTCTTAGGATGTTTAAGCCAAATTAGGGAGGGGAGGGCAGTGTGAAGGCAGTCCTGGCACTGGGGAAGGAAATAGTGATCAACAACGTTTTCTAGTCCACACATGTTCAGGACTGCCATGCACAACCCCAAAGAAAATGGGTAATTGCCTCATACAGCTGGATAGGAACACTACCATTTATTGTCTATGGACACCATAAACCGACTGTATACAAAGCAGGTTCCTTGGGCTCATCCTGCTTCCAACAGGTACATGAATCTGGGGCAAGCACCCACATTACTCATGTGAATTCACCACGGAATTCTAAAGCGTGTCATAGACACTGTTTATGAATTTCAGGCAATGTATTTAGGCAAAGGACACACCACTGCAATGCCCCCCAGTTATGCGGGACATTATGAATTTATATGCCAAAAATGATTGGTTAAACCCAGAATTGATTTTTTTTCTCCATTATTTTTCCTTTATACTGGCTTTTTGAAATAACTAACAAGATAAATAAGAGATAAGATAAAGACTTTAGTACAGAATAAAAATCTTGGTAGTTAAATAGAACCTTTTCATCTGTACATCAGACCAAAAAGAGGGACAACAGAGGAGGAAAGATGGATAGAAGGATTCAGTTCCACATGAGGGACAGTCCCTACAAATGACGGACATTTGGGCGGTATCATGTAACTAAGACAGGCTGAGCGTGTGCCCCTATTCTACCGTGAAAGTTATTGAACACATAACTGTATTAAATAGAGTTTTTATAGCTGCCTAGAATTCAGCTTTAGTATTTAATTAACTCAATTCATACTTTTTAAGATTACATACATGTTTATTGTATTATGCAACACATGACTCCTCAATTTCTATTCATCAAAATTATTAATAATAATGAAAACATTTGATCATTATCATTATTAGACGAGCAGATATCTGTCATGTATTTCTCCGACAGGAACCTACTAGAGCTGTAGATGATATTACAGGCTGCATGTTTGTAAAATTGTAAATGGAAAATATTGCTACTGTTTTCTGTTTTCTACACCTACATTTTACTGCAATGCTCACAGCTCTTCCAGCCTTCCTGGAATGTTCCACTAACTGCTCTATACTGTCATATACACACAGCAACAAGATACATCCTATTAGCCATCTGACTTGTCATTTATACCACTTTGCTGTTAAAGAAACTGACATCATTTTCAAGAAAGAGCAAAAAAAAAAAAAAATCAAGGCAACTGGACTTGCTGTATTTTTCTTGAAGACATTTCACTGGACATCCAACCAGCTTTCTCAATTCAGAATGACTTGTACAAAAATTCTCTGGGAATAAATATGGTGAATGTTGCCCCAATCAACTTATTCTGTTATTCATAACCAGCATGGGGTCAGAGACCTTGTGGAGGTAAGGTGTTGATTGCATTTGCATTAATAAATGGCCTCTTTTACACCTCTTTTAAACAAGTCTTCCTCCTACTAAGAAAGAGAAACTACTTGAAACATTTAGCAGAAACCAGCCTTGGAAATCTATCTATACGCGTATAGATGTTGTATCAACAGCCGTGGGCTGAATGAGAGAATATCACTAAAATCCACTACCCATGGTAAGCAGCATGGATGGAGGAATCTCCACCCAGCTATTGTATTCAAAGGTGTAGCAAGGTCATGAGGTGCCCAGGGGCAAGTTTTTCATAAGCAACCCCCCCACAAAGCAAACCATAGTTCAATGCTCTGGACCGATTGTTCCCCTGCCTAGGTTTTCCTCTCCTGATCCACCGCAGAGGTGAGGCTTCAAATCGCTTATTCTCCAGTACTGATTTGTTAATTTAGGAGCCGCTTCTGGGCTCCTTCTATTTTCCTGGTGCTGCCCCTTCTAATCTGTCATGGAGGAGCGACTTAAATTAAGTGATTTCAAGCCTAAACTCCATGGTTGATCAGGAGGGGTGTACCGCACCAAAAGAAGAGAGCACAGAAGCGGCTCTAAAGACACTGATCCACCATGGAGGCCTGCCACACAGCAATACATTATATAACAATGCAGAATACCACCAGGTATAGAGAATTTCAAATCCTAGCAATACATTATACAGCAATGCAGAATACCACCAGCTATAGCGAATTACAAATCCTAGCAATACATTATACAACAATGCAGAATATCACCAGTTATAGAGGACTACAAATCCAAGCAATACATTATACAGCAATGCAGAATAATATGAAGCTACATACTCTGTGTTGCTCCAGGGTGGTGGCCTGATGTTTCCAGGGTCTCAGGAGGGCTGGGGTGGAGTGTCTCAGGAGGCTGTATGGAGTCTCAGGAAGTCTGTGTAGGGTCTTAGGTGGGCTCGGCAGAGTCTCAGGATGGCTGTGCGGAGTCACAGCTTCATGTGGGGGGGGGCGGACAAGCAGGCTGCATACAAGTGATCACTTGTACAAAATGGCTGCCCCGCTCTTCCTTTAGCTCTGTTTGCCCGAAGCAGTCCTAAATGTAGAAAGAATTGTAGAAAGAAACCACCTGCCCGGCGCCCCTTCAGACCAGCTCCCGGGGGCAAGTGCCCCCTCTTTGCTACGCCACTGATTTTATTCAGCAGCTGTGATACTGGCAGCAGCCTGAATACCAGAACAGTAACTGTTCTGATACAATGCAGCCACTGTTCAGGTGACAATTTACCACATGGCTCAGTTGATTTTTAAGGGCTCCTTTATACTATATGCAGTGACGGTTGTTTTTCAGCAAGCTGAACAATGGCAGTCACCAATAGGATACAACGCTGGTGTGATGTGCAGTTCACTACAAAAACATGTATACATGCTCCTTTTTTTCGTTGCTGTGCAGGGACCTGAATGGACACTTTGTACACTACAAATAAAGTTATAAAAGAAAAAAAGGTAAAGTGCTATGCACTGAAAAAGTGCATCACACCACCCCCCGCCACACACCTCACTAGCCTGCCCGCAAAAATGAGCGTTTTAGTGGGTGGGTTAGTGTGAATGAGTCTTAAACTGGCTCATGTCAAGTGGTGGTCATTCATGGTTTAAATTTCAGCAGGAATCAACCAAACTGTAAAGGGGCCCAGACCTTTACCACTCGAACTGGTGTTCCTGATCTGTAATTCGCAATGCTTAAAACGTCAAAGGTGAAGGTTGGAAAATATTCTAGTGAACATATCACATATTAAAGGAACACTTTAAAGACTGTGATTGCTTTAGTAATAAAGTAATATACAGAGTAGGAGCTTGTGGTTTGAGTGCTAGCAAACGTGTATTGGCAATGATTATGAACAAGCTGATGACACAGTCATACCCAAATGTGGCCTAGTACCACTTCCTGCTGTTGGACAGAAGAACCTAGACTACAGCAAGTCCTCAGTGATGTAGCATCCTTCTTTCCTTTAACCCTTTTACTGCTGTGGACATAAGGGTTACGTCAGAACAAAACTGCTTGCACGGATCTTTTCCTGATCAGCCCATGTGAATGTGGCCTAAAGGTGTCATTGAGTTTTTTGTATAGGCTTTATTCACAAATCTAAGATTCTACACAGTATATCTGGTACATCTGAGTCATAATAGAGCATGTAGTATAGCACCAGAAGGCACAGTGTAAAGCCACCAGCATATCTCACCTCTGGAAACACCTAGAAATGTCACAGGATCCAGTGGCCATGCAAAAGAAGTTACAGTGGTCAGGGGCGTAGCATTAACTCACAGGGAGAAGATAGATAAGCAAATGCTTCTCACTGCACAAAGGGGGATCTGTGACTAGACAATCCTAAAGTTTGACTTCAGCCCTTCTATATTGGAAACCTTATAGTTTTCCTAATCAGCCATCCAAATGGGGTCCCCTCCTACCCCAGGTCCCATAGCAGCACAATAGACTACACAGCATGGGGAGATTAGACCTACCGTGTGATCTTCTGCTATTACTTCCATTGCCTCTTGCAGTCAGTTACACAAATTCTTTTAACATTTGGGATCCTTCTCATACTATGAACTTCTATGGTCACAGAAATATGTAGAGACATTTTTAGAATTTGTAGAATGTTAGATACTCTGTGAGTATTACAGATATCTCTCTATTGAAATAAATTAACAGTAATAATGAGAAGCTTGGCTATCAGAGTGATTCAGGTACATTTATTTGTGAAGATAGCAGGGAGAGACTGAGCTAGAGATACATAGAGGTAATAAAGGGTCCTGATGGTAATTTTTTTTTATCAGAGACGTGATAAGGGCCTTCTTTAAAAAAATGCTTTATCCTCCAAAATTCAATACAGTAGTGGGCTTTTATTAATAATAGTTTTATTAATTAATAGTTGAAAAGAGTGAGAAAGGGTTAGAAACTTCAGGTTTTTGTTGCTGTCTGTGTTTTCTTGCACCCCTCTAACTCCATTGATGGCCATTGTCACCGAAACAGAAAATAAGAGGAAATCCAAAGTGGTGAGATAATAGCTTCCAATGGAGACAACTTTTCTGTTGACAGTTGTCTAAGAGGAAAATTCACCCTGACTTTGGGAGATTTCTTCTAGCTTCCTGTTGCATCTCTTTGACAGGAGACAAAGGGAATTAGACATGTGTGATTCATTTAGTTCCGAATTGATCAGATCAGATGCATCCGTATTTCCGAATGATAGAAATAACAAATCCATACGTATCCGAATGTTTGCTAATGAAATTCAGATACATCCGAATTTCATTCGGAAAGAGATAAAGAAGAGGTCGAAATCCAAAGAATAGCCGCACTCCACAGATATCAGCAAGCAAGTCCAGTCTTTATTGTAATACAAATTCATGTATACATCACTCCAACATATTTTCTAGTCAATATTTATTGACCTCGGTAGTGTCATATCATAATAAAAAGCTATTATGATATGACACTACCGAGGTCAATAAATATTGACTATACATTAAGTTCGAGTGCGAGTTACTTTTCTTTACTTTACATTGATCTGCGGAGGCATCTGCTGTCCCTCTGGCACCCATCCGATACTAAAGGGTACAATCCGGTCAGGAGTGCAATGGGTCCCATCTGAATATTGAACTGAGATTGCAATGGCAATTTCTCGCATTACAGGACATCAATATATAGTGATTTGTTATATTTATTTTTTATTTATGTTCAGGATGAAAAAAAATCGTTTTTCTTTTTGTTAACAGATAAATATGAAACGCTGTATATATATATATATACTGTATTTTCAGCCAGAAGGTGGTGGTCTCTGTTCCTTTACACTTGTTTTATTTGCCTTGCTAAAAAGGCATGTTATCTACATAGCTCAATAGCTCAAGCTTCAGTTCACACAGAAACTAGAGCAGTGACAAAACCATAATGCTCTGCAGATCCTATGTCATGGGTGCACATTTTGATGAATGTTTATTTGTAAAGCAAAGATTTTATAAAAGTAGAAAATAGCACAATAAATGATATATAAAACATATAAACCTAAAAACAAATAAAACAGAATTGAACCAGACCCACTATAGTTTCCCTTGACTTGCCCCCCCCGATAAAGACAAACATGTGGCTCAGCCAAGTATTCGTGTGTATGCCTATGCAAAGTAGCTAGACAATGGTACATTAGCTTTTGCCACTGAAAGCTCAGCATAGTGAGTTTTGGCATGGGCTATCATTGAAATTAAGTTTCATTTTTTGTGTAAACATCTTTGCGACCAGTTGATAACCTATTCCAAAGAGTCAGCCTGACTTCTCCTGCATTTAACACTTAACCTACCCATACAGGGAAATCAACAGATTCATTTTAATGACAGTTCCACCAGAAGCACATACCTTCCTTCCACTTGTATTTTTTTTCCATTTGGAAAGTTCCCCTTCACATTTTTTTCTCCCTCTTTTCTCTCTCTCCTTTTCGTTCTTTTACTTTCTTTGGGCTATATTGCTTTATTTTCTTGGCTATTTTCGCACGTTCTTAAGAGCCAGGTTTAATTAGCATTCATATTGCAACCTACGCTTGACCCTTACTATCTGTTCCATATTTCTTCACATTGTTTTTAGACCTTTGGATCAATTCACCAGGTCATAGCAACAATATGGTATCAATGTTATATATATGTATAAAATTTTCACTCAGTTATGAATGTATGTGAATGAATATACCTGCCTCGTTATTTCCCCTTTGCTAGTTTGTTCTTGTTTACTATAGTTCTGTTTTGTATGGCTTTATAAAACTGAAATAAAAGAATTTATACATTTGGAAAGTTTAGGGAATAGTTAAGACCCCTGGCATGGTTTTTTTTGCTGTTTAGCATCCATTAAGGAGATTTCCTTTAAAGTGTATTTCTACTTTTGCAGCCAAATAAGGATAGCACCACTTTTATCTTTTTTACATTGATTTAATTCACTCACTGGTGACCCTGAGCGCTGCACACCCAGTTACATATCTTTTTTACATGTTTCTCATTCACATAGCTTGACTTAAAAAAATTAAATTGCTTCTTGCATAAAACTCTCTTAATTCTCAAAGAAAAGATTTTCTCTGTAATGAATTTCTATCTGGAATGCGAGGGGAGTGGGGAGGGTAATGTTTATTCTAATTAACTCTGTGTGTCTTGTGCCTGCACATCTATTATCAGTTGGGGGCGGAAATACATATTAACATTCTGTCCCAGAGACACAGAAGGAAATCTTTCCAAGGTGAGATGTCCCCATTGGAAGTCTTCCCCTTACCTCCTTTTCTGTGACAATTCTAACATTTTGGATCTCCCATCATTTTCTGTACTGGAGACAATAGTCATCAGGCCAAGTAGAGGTGAATCTTCCAGCAGGGACACACACAGAAAGCAAAACCTGGTAAAGGTTTAAACATAGGCAAAAGAGCCCCAACATCATACTGCTCATTTTGTTATATACATCTCCCAAAGTGTAATCAATATTTTCTTTCATATAATTACAGAGAAAAGGGCAAAAATAGAACTAACTGCTGGCATAGAAAGGGAGTTAATATTCACTGGCTGACCGAAAGCCTTAATTGAAATTTCCTATATCTGGCTGAGATGTTTAATCAAACTTTCAGCTCTGTCTATTACAGAGAGATATATGAGACTATAAAATGGCATGTAATTTAAAATGTCTCATTAGGTGAATGTAAATGTCCCAGTATGCCAAAATCCAGCTCAGTAACTATTATAAAGATAACCTCTTCTGTGTCCCTAGACATTAGACCCCTTTGCAGAGTGATACATATTTTATAAGTACTAGCAAAAGTGCGCCCATTCCGCAACAGAGGAGCTTGGTAGACATATCAAATAGAAGTGTCTAAGTGGACAGTATATGCTGTAGAGGAGTGCCAGGGGTATGGCAGCAGGGAATTTGTGTAGGAGAGGAGTGTGTGGGGATATGACAGCAGGCAGTATGTCTAAGAGAGGAGTGTGGAGGGTATGCCAGGGGGCACTATATGCAGAAGGAGAAGGACAAGGAATGGGAACATGCAACAAATATAAAATAGGAGTTATCCCAATGTGTCTGTGAAAGTGGAAATACACTGTAAAGATAGCTAAAAAATCATTGGGATCCAAAGTTAGTTACCTGAGAGGAAGAAATTGTTCAATTGCTCAAGGAACCCCTAGCAACCTCTGGAAGAACCCAAGAGCTCCAAGGAACCCTAGCTGAAAAGAAGGCTGCTCCTAGACCAAGGTTGCAGCTTCTATATTCTAACAAATGTATTGTTCTAAAAATGTATGCTAGAATTTGGTACAAGAGTAAAATGAATACGTGTCTGAAACTAGAACTCTCTGTGCTGCCCAGAACAAGTTTCTCTGTGTTCTCTGTGACATTTTAAAATGTTTCATTTTTTTATGCTCTGAAAGCATGAAATTAATTTGTTTTAAATACTATTAAATACAACGCAGTTCATTTTCTGTTTAGAAATATCTCAATAAGAACCCTTTAGCACAAGGACACACTGTCACTCCACAATTCTTTATTTAAGCTTTGTATTTTAGGTGATAATATGAACATTTTACAACATAAAAGCTTCAGTTGTGAATGAGCAAAGATTATACAACCCACTATTTCCTTCCTATGCCGCTTCTACATTGTTCTCACTCATAAAAGTAGTAATCACTTTTTTTTTAACTGTAGACACAGTGCAAGCATTTCTCAGGTTCAACTGATGTTACATTTGCTTCATTGTGATTGTACCCTTTTAAACTAACATATGAATAAAAGGTCACCATGCCATCACTGTTCATTTATAAATAATTCTGGGTGCTTGTACTTGTTGGGTTTTTTTTTTAAATAAATTCTTTATTTATAAAACATTTACACAAAAAATGTTCAAACAAAAACACAACCAGTGCAGATAATGCTTTACAAATATAACAAATACATTTTTATAAAGCAAATAATTGAAGTGACTCTGTTGGCTTTGTGTTTTTTGATCAGGTCAGGAGAATGGTCAGGATAGTGATGATGGTCAGGATGGTGAGGAGATGAGGATGGCCAGGATGGTGAGGATGGTCATGATAGAGATGATGGTCAGGATGGTCAGAATGAGGAGGTGAGGAGGGTGATGATGCAGATAATGGTCAGGATGGTAAAAATGGTAAGGATGGTGAGGAGCAGTGGCGTAACTACCGCCATAGCAAATGGGGCCCAGGGCAGAGGGGGGCCCAGTCAAGAGCCCGGGGCCCAGCAGCAGAGGTGGAGGAGGCTGGTGCCCATCGGCAGCGGTGGAGGCCGGGGCCCAGCAGCGCTGGTCCAGTTGGGGTGGCAGTGGAGGAGACTGGGGCCCAGCAGCGAGCGGCTCAGGGCTGACAGGTAAGAGGAGCGTATTGTGCAGGAAAAGGGACACTGACTTAGGATGGTGAGGAGCAGTGGCGTAACTACCGCCATAGCAAATGGGGCCCAGGGCAGAGGGGGGCCCAGTCAAGAGCCCGGGGCCCAGCAGCAGAGGTGGAGGAGGCTGGTGCCCATCGGCAGCGGTGGAGGCCGGGGCCCAGCAGCGCTGGTCCAGTGTGGCGGCAGAAGAGGAAAAGGCCGGTGCTCGGGGATGGCAGTGGAGGAGACTGGGGCCCAGCAGCGAGCGGCTCAGGGCTGACAGGTAAGAGGAGCGTATTGTGCAGGAAAAGGGACACTGACTAGCCCACCTGAGATCCTGCAGAGCCCACCATAGAGAGTTTATGGTGGGCTCTGCCGGGTCACTCTGATGGGCTGTGTAGCATCTCAGGTGGGCTATGCACGGTATATGTGGGGTCTCAAGTGGACTCTTCGGGGTCTATGGTGGGCTCTGCAGCAGTGAGCGTCAGAGTGATCTGTTCTTCAGAGCCAGCAGGAGGATAACTGAAGAGAAGGAGACGGAGTTGGTGCAAGCACAGGAACGTGTTCTGGAGGTAGGTACTTTTTTTGGTGGGGGGGGGGAAATGGGGACTCATGCAAAATTTTGCTGTGGGGCCCTGTGATTTGTAGTTACGCCCCTGGGCCTGTGTATAAGGGTGGCAATGCAGGAGTTAAAATTGAAGACAGGGAACTACAATTTTCACCAAATAACAGAAAGTGCTTCAAAAAGATCCTGCTTGAGAAGATCACCAAGAATTATACTAAAGAGAGCTGCAGACTAAAAGTGATATTAGAGTCAAAAGGTTTTTAAGCTATTTCAAATGTTGATGAAAAAACCTACAATGGATGCTGCTTCTTGATGTTTAAAAGTTTCAGCTTGCTACTAAATCAGTTATTCTCCTGAGCACTGGCCTGGATATCCTATTTTAGGGTGGCTCCTTTCCCTTGCAGGGTCCTACGGAGCCACCCTGGTGTGTGCTATGAACCTGTGTGTTTTTCGCAAAGACACAGTCACAGAAAGGCAAGCCATTCCACTACTTCCTGCTGCTCCTTCTTCCCTTTCAAGCTAGTAGATGGACAGCTGCTGGAGACTTTGCTGTCTCTTGTAATCTTGTACTGGACAGAAAGTTCAGGGAAGCTGAGCTGAGAGAGTTGGAGCCATCTGTTCAGAAACATGATGACTGGAAGTGTTTGGGATTAATCTGAATTCATTATTGAAAAAAGTTTGAGAGTTTAATACTACTTTAATAATAATGAAAATAACTTTTGAAATGACATTAACATGGTAAATCTTTTATGAGATGTTAGTGATTGGGTTTACATATACTGTAAAAGTTTATTTCTATTATATACATTGCGTATAGGATAGATTTTTCAGGTGACAATTGTACTTTTTGTAGTTTCCCATTGAAGTCTATGGCGCTGTAATCTGCTGAAAAGTTTCTCATGTACTTTCTCCAGCGACAGGCATTTTTCTGCTTGCGACAAAATGCTCAGGTGGGTCGAACAAGGGCCATAGAAATGAAAGGAATTCCTTGTCTTGAGCGTTGAGTATGAATCTGGACTTTATGATAATTCTTAGATGAATAAACTTTCAATGTGAAAACATACTTATCTTTTTCTATTTCTAAAGGTTCCTGTATATAACCATCCCTTTTTTTTAAGCTGTATTGCTTTTCCTAATAAGAGGAAAAGAACCTGCATGCTAAGTGTTTATATTTTTTCTGTTTGCCCACAACAGTGTTAATGTTACAGAATTAATGTAATGATTTGTAAAAGAAAATAAAAATGAGAGTTGTTAGTCTAAGCCCTCATTCTCACTGTGGTTGGCCCGCACATACAGCACCGTGCTGCGTGCAGGGCCGTACCAAGCAACTCCTGGGAAGGACAGGTGCTGCGTATGATTAGTATGCAGCCCCCGTCCTTCTCTATGGGACTACGCGGCCGTACGCCCCCCTACGCTCACCCGCCCTGCACGTCTGTGTGGGTCTGGATGAGCATACTCGTACGCTGACAGGATGGATCTTGTCTGCGTCCGAGCCAGGAGCCAGGAAACACGCACCCGTACGGACCTGCACTTAAGGTGAGCGTACGGCCACGTAGTCCCATAGAGAAGAACGGAGGCTGTGTAATAATCACACGCAGCACCTGTCCTTCCCGGGAGCTGCTCGATACGGCCCTGCATGCAGCACGGAAATGTGCGGGCCGGCCGACTACAGTATGAATGAGGGCTAAAAAAGAGGAATAGTAGTAAAACAACATATATTTCTTAAAAGTATATTTTTCTTTCCTCCAAGGGAACAAAGGCATCCATGTGTGTACATAAATAAAACACAATTGCACGACAAAAGACATAAGTCCATCAAGTCCAAGTGTGTGTGTGTGTGTGTGTGTAAAGGTCCCTGAGTTATCTCATTCTTAAGAGTACCTGTACCCTTGTACATTTTGGTCTCTCAGGAAATCGTTTAAAAGCTTCTTGAATGATTCCAGACTATTTGCAGAAATCACTGCTTGAGGCAGCGAGTTCCAGACCCTAACCGCGCGAACTGAGAAGAAGAACCCCCCTTCGCCCCTTGTGTTTGAATTTTTTTTTCTATCAGTTTTAGGTGGTGTCCTCTAGTCTTTGTTACGGAATTTATTTTAAAGAGTTTGTTGCTAAGACTATTGAACATTTTGTACATGAAAATCATGTCTCCCCTTAATCTCCTTACTTCCAACGTAAACATATTTAAATTTAGTAGCCTTGTCTCATAGTTCTGGTCCTCCATCCCCTTGATGAGTTTGGTCAGTTCAGCTATTTTGTCCTAGATTGTTCACTTCTCATGCCTCCTTAAAACTCTTCACCCTTTTATGAATAACCCTGTGAAAATCCCATCAAGATTCATTTAAAGTGACATTAAACCCTCAGATTTTTTAACATAAAACAATAGTGTAATGTGTGCCTTACTGTAATCCATGGTAGTTTCTCTTGTCTTTGCTGCTCTTCCTTTTAAATCTGTATCTGTTCTCATGCTGGGCAAAACTTCTGTTTTGCAGCAGACTGCCTTGTCTCTGGAATGGCTATATGGTGTCTGTGTGTACGTTTGCAACCTGAGCCAGCACTACAGGAAGAGGCACTCAGCTGCAAAGGGAAGTTCTCCCCAAGCAAGAGAAGATATGAGGATTTAAAAGGAAGAGCAGCAAAGAGAAGGGAAACTACCATGGATTACAGTAAGGCACACATTACAATATTGGTTTATGTTAAAAAATCTGAGGGTTTAATGTCACTTTAACAACCCAGTTAAGTTTTATACTATAATTTACATTTACTTGCACCTATAAAATGAGAGGTGTTGGAATTTAATTGGAGCATTAAAGTTTTTGCTGGCTCTTAGATTTTACCAACTCACTCCAGAATTATTCAATCATTTATCCAACCCAGACCTATACAAACTATCCATGATATAAAAAAAACAGTTTTCCCTTGTGATCACAACCAGATTTATTTTCACTGCACTGATATTTGTGTCCTATAGTTTCTTCCTGATTGCCGATTGCTACGTCTTCATCCTCTGCTTATTACAGCTATCACAAAAGACTATGAAGACAGAATCTAGAGCAGTTGTCTATAGTAACCAATCAGATTATCTCTTTTATTTTCAAAACATAACTGAACAAAGTGAAGAGAGAAGCTGATTGGTTACTATGGGCAATTGCTCCAAATTCTGTCTGCTCCATTTATAAATTCCCCCAATGCTTTCCTTCAGGACCTCAAATGCAGATAACCAATGAAAGAGTTAATTTTGTTGATACAGACAATATAGACCAGCGGTTCTCAACCTGTGGGTCGGAACCCCCTCGGGGTCGAATGACAATTTGCCAGGGGCCGTCGGGGGGCCACACACACATCACATATCACACAGGGAACTACAAATCCCAGCATTCAGTGGCATCACAAGGGGGTGCAGCCCGCACCCGGATGCCACCAGTGGAAGTGGTGACACCAATATGACTGACAGTCATTTTGGTGTCACCCCCTCTAATAATAAATAATAAAAATAATAGTAATTTTTTTCTAAAAGAAAACATAAACCTTTTATTATCATTATTATTAATAATAAAAGCTGACACCCTCGGCTTGTGTTATATGGTTTGCCCTCTCCTAGCGCAGCAGTGTCAGTTCTCCCGCCACGCCGCCAGATGTCGCTGCAGCAGCCACGTCATCCCTAAATTTTACCGTTGGGGGTCACCACAACTTGGCAAATGTTACCAAGGGGTCCCGGCCCTAGGAAGGTTGAGAACCACTGATATAGACAGTCCTTCTTTCAGACACTGTAACAAACGTAGCCCTTGAGGGGAAAAAAAATGTTTCCTCAGTATTAACCATGCAATTTGCTAAAATGAATTCTGGGGGGACTTTGAATACTCAGTTTTCCCATGCAATGTCCACTTTAACTTATACATACAATTATCATGAGGGAAAACACTGTAATAGAATCCTATAAGTGTGAAAGCATGAACTGGATGAGAGGTCCCTCTGGTGGAAAAAAAGAAGTATGACATGACAATCTTGTATGTTATTGTAGTAGGATGCAGGGGGCTCATCCAGGGAAGGCACAGTTTCCGTGGGGCCATGTGAAACAGAGGAGGAAGTAGTAGACTGTTTCTTACTGACAGGGTCTTTGAATTGTGGGGAGTGCAGCGGTGATGAGGCTGGCCGTTTGGAAAGCTTCTTGCCCTGGACAAGTGTGCCTGAAGTGCTCTTCTCCATGTCTGAGTCAGAGCCGTCAGCTGAGCGGGTGTCTAAGGCTGTTTTCCCTCGTGACGTAGCAGTGCCATTTTGTCTGCTGGATGAGGGTGACATGGGATAGAAGTCTGTCAGTCTTCTGGGGCCTTTCTGTTTACTTTTGCCCCTGGACATAATGCTGATCAACGTCCGCACCCGGCCGGGTGTGAAGAGGGATCGATCAGATACCTATATCAGCTGTGAGTAGCTTTGATTCAGGATACCGAAGCGCTGCTCCGGTTTATGCGACCATGTTTGTCCGTTGCCTAGCAACCCCATTGACACTTCTCACGTCACCGCATTTGTAGACCATTCACACTTCTGGCGTCGCCCAGTAATACATTATACAGCAATGCAGATTGGCACCAGCTATAGAGGACTACAAATCCCAGCAATACATTATACAGCAATGCAGAGTAATAACATCAGCTACAGAGGACTACTAATCCCAGCAACACATTATACAGCAATGTAGAATACCATCAGCTAAGGTCTAAATCCCCTGTGTTATCTGGATAGTGATCCAGAAGACCCCTACCAAAAGACACTCTGCACTCCCTACCGTACGATTAATGGGACAGGTCTGGACATCGGCCAAACGAGCATTGGGGGTTGCCCATCTAACTAGTTATACCCCTCTGCGGCAGAATGGCAATCTCCCGGAACTTCTTCCCCTGCGGGGTACAGTTGATTGGACGAGTGTCAGGGTACTGTCCGTCGCCCAGCTGTACCCCGATGGAGAATTGTGTACCTTTGAATATTTGTCCTCCACATTTGGGCTTTCCCGTAGATGTCACTTCCAGTTCCTCCAGGTCTAACACGCTCTAAGGTCACAGTTTAAACTTGGCCCTCCTAAATTTTCCCCTACCAAAATTTTTGGATGCTGTGTTTTCAGCTGAGCACACTAAGGGAGTTATCTCCTTCATTATCCACAGAATATATCGTACACCTGAATTTCTATTTCGTATTGAGTACAGGGCTGACCCTAACTGCCCGAAGTGCAATTCTCACCGAGGCTCTTTAATTTTTTTACTATGGAGATGCCCTAAGCTAGTATGGTACTGGGATGAGGTTTTGGATGTCATTAATTCAGCTTTTAAATCCTCATTAACTAATTCCCCACTTGTTTGCATTCTGTGCATTATTGATGCCCCGGATTTAGCCTCCTATACGACTGTGGCCATTAAACGAGCCCTATTCACTGCGTCAAGGCTGGTGGTGCGTAAATGGGTCTCCTCCTCTCCCCCCACTGGAGCTATGGCTTTGTGAACTGGATAGGATGGTTGACTATGAACGTGTCACTTTTCAGCAGAGAGGTAATATGAATAAATTAACTTCTATGTGGTCTAAGTGGCTGTCTTACCGTGGACAGGCGGCGCCTGAGTGAACAGTCTGTATATGTATCCATCTCCTGGGGTCTACTCTGTATGTATGTAATGCTAGGGCTACACCAGCAGCTGTGGGTTGCGAGAGGTATAAGGTATACATAATACTTCTGTATTGTTTGACATGTGGCGATTGCTTTCCAAATGTACACCTCCTTTTTACTTTTGTTTTCTTTTCTTTTGTATTTGTTTTAAAAAAAAATAGAATACCATCAGCTATAGAGGGCTACAAATCCTTGCAATACATTATACAGCAATGCAGAATAATAGTATATGAATTTGCTACACACTCTCTGATGCTGCTCTGCTCCGGGGTGCCGGTCTGATGTCTAGGAGAGTCTCACGAGGGGTGTTGAAGGTCTCAGGAGCATTGTGGAGGGTCTCAGGAGTGGGGCGAATAGTCTCAGGAGGAGATGTGCAGGCCAGCAGAAGCTCTGTAAACAGGCGTCGTGTGGTTCTCAAGACTGTGGTGAGATTCCCAGCAATCGGGGGACCTAAGACAAATAAAAATGCTAGTATTGGTTTTTGGTATTAGGGCATTTTCATGATTACGAGTACTTGAAAATGCCCAGTATCGGTGCATCCCTAGCTGAAACTGTTTTCCTAAAGGCTTCACCCTGTGCTCATCAAAGGACTATGTTGGCACAACAAGCAGTGAGTGGCACCAAGCATCCCCAATGACTGCCAGTGCAGACGCCCCATGTTCTCAGGAGAAAATCAGTGGGGTATACAAGCATACATCCAGGAGCTGCCTCAGCCTTCACATTCCCAATCATGCTCAGATTCCTCCAGGTGACACCGAGAAGCCCAGGAGCCGTAGTGCAGGCTGGGAGAGAGTGATGATACAGACCTTTCCTCCCAGCAGAACAGAGGAGGCTGTGTGCACCACTACCAGCTATAGCTTCGCTTGCGCACCCCTATGTATGCCACCCCTCACCCTCTATTCCCCCAGCCGTTGCCTTTCCTCTTAGGTGTGACACAGGCGCTAAACCAAGTGCGCAGGCAGCCCCAGCCAGCTGCGAGCTCCCGAACCTGGCAGAGCAGACAGCAATTTTCTCAGAAGGGCAATTGTTCTGTTGCGCCCCACCCCCCCTTCAGCCACTTCTTCACAGCACTTGTAGTCCATTGACAGTTCTGATGTCACTGCATGATCATGGTTGCCATGCTTTGCTGGCTTCAATACATAAAACAATAATAGCACATTGTTTTATTAATGTGTATTTATTTATGGAAAAGCTGGACTCTGCCTTTAAGCGACATCATTCAGTTGGTTCTGGTATGTCCCTTCATCCATGTTGCACCTTCTCCTTCATACAACCCACCAGCTAAGTTATGACTCCGCCTCATGTGGTCACCTGTTATGGTAACACGAAGGGGCGGTGACAGAACTTCTACTATCAAATAACATCCAATCATCTTTGCCATACAGGTTAGAGCACGGAACTACTAACTGACGTCACTGCCCTGCGCACTAGTCTGCCTAAAGCCCGCCTACAGCATTGGTCATGTGATTGATACGTCACTCCAGTCGTCCTGTGATTGGGTGTAGAGATGCTTGGAGAGGTGTAGCGTGGATTGATGGGCTGTTCGTAGCCCGCCACATTCGGGAGGAGAGTGCCTGTGTTCAGTGTGGCGGTGACCGGTGCGTTTACTCTACGGTACAGCGTTATATTGGGGTGAACGTGTCATCATATGCGCTCACCGCTATCTCTTCTCATGGCTGCCTCTGTCACGAGTTAATGTAACACAACACGAGTATAGAATGGAATGTATTCCCATTAATTGTTCTCAGCTCACATGGTGGGCTGAAAATTGGACGATAGGAATTCATTAGATGTACCAGATGAGCTTGGGGTATGGGCAGAGCGTATGAGCACACCTCTCAGGGTGTAGTAGTATGGTCTATCATGAGAAGTGGGATGGGCACGATGGGAAGCAATGGGGGTGTTATGGGGGAGTAGTTCTGCCTGGGGGTATTTGGTTGTGTATGAAGTCTGGTTAGGAAAGACCCATATACATTCATTTTTATCTCACCTAGGAATGAAGACGGAGGAACAAAATCTAAACATGTCATTTATTGACACCACCATCAAGATGAGGAAACAGGCAAACGCCAGGAAGTTTGTCTTGGCCAGCGCTCTTCTGAATGTGTCTCTAGCAGGGATTATTTACACCGAGATGTGAGTATTATAGCTGCCGTCCATTTCTTAGAATAGAAGACATTTCCAAAACACAGATATATCACCGCACAACAGCCCACACTGGACCCCAGGCTGAGGATCCACTCCAGTTCTTGCAATTTGTTGAGACTGGGTGGATCTTAACATTTTTGGGAGTGAGTATGTGTGTGAGAATGTCAGTGTTTTTGAGGGCCCGCTCACACTAGTACAGTATGTCTGTCAGTGTTTTTGAGGGCCCGCTCACACTAGTACAGTATGTCTGTCAGTGTTTTTCAGGGCCCGTTCACACTAGTACAGTATGTCTGTCAGTGTTTTTCAGGGCCCGTTCACACTAGTACAGTGTGGTAATTGTACAGTCCAGTGCATTTAAGGCACTGTGCCATGCAATTGCACCTACCCTGCGTTCTGGTGCTGAAGGTGTGTTGCCATTAATTTGAGTGGTGCCACAAATGCACTTCCTGCCCATAGTTAAATCACCCACACAGGAACGCGCATTATTGCCGTGCTGTGTGGTGCCACTTGGGTTGCGACTTAATGATCAGCGACAAATATGGGTCCTGACGTTAGAGGTTGAAAACTACTGCTTTATATATATATCTATATCTTTATAAATCAGTGTTTTGGAACTGCCTGTCATCTGCTCCTATTCTACTCGTTTGTTTCTACATTGTGATTCAGCCCACAGATTGTGTTCATTATAAAGGAGATCTTGTATTACAGCATACCGTTTTCCTTATAACATCAGCACTATACTATTTATCGAAACACTAGGAGGGGACAGAATCTGGAGCAATTGCCTATGGAATCCAATCAGCTTTTAGCTGAAGGTATAAGCTAACTGGTTTCCATGCACAGCTGCTCCAGATTCTGTCTGCTCCAGTTTTAGTAAATTCCACCCCTAGACATTTTTGATATACAAATACTGGCTTGCTGTAACAAATCCCCCTATATCCAGGGTAGGCAAACTCTGGCCCCCCTAGCTGCTGTTGTGAAACTACAAATGTGAGGGGAGCCTACGCCACAGCTAGATTCAAAAGCATTAGAAAAGCAGTTTTTCTTACACTTTTTAATCCATTAATGTATTAAAGGACATATAAATGGGGAGGGAAGGTTATAGGTATATAGTATGTAACAAAGCAAGTATATAATGGTCAGTCCCCTATTATTATTTATAACATTAATTATTATTAATGTATTAAAGGGTTTTCCCTGGAACATGACCTGGATGTTATGTGAAGGGTTGTACCTAGGAAGCGCTCCTGTCCTAGATTCTTTCATCATTGTTTCCATTAAAATGTCCTTCCTTCTACTCCTGAATGCCACAAAGCTCACTGACCCATCACCTGCCTATTATGTCACCTTTATGCTGCACCTCTAAAGGTGCCCACAAACCTTGCAATAATCAAACGATATTCGCGGGAAATCCCCCGATCATACGATTATCGCAAGGTGTTTGGAAGGCGTGCGACCGTTTCTACTGTATGGTCGCGCGACTTTTGTCTTAGGAACATGTTTGAAAACCCGTCGAGAATCTGACGATTCCCGGCGGGTGTGTGGTATGCTCGTAAGATAAATGCCGCAGGTGCCAGTGTGAGCAAGTGCACACTGCCCGTTCAGCATTGCGGTCATCGGAAGCCCGCCCCTCAGCGGGGCGGGCTTGCGATTATCGCAAGTACAAACTGCCTGTCCAAGATGGGCAGATTGTAAGTTTTTTTAATTACCTTACAACCATCGCAGGATGAAAGTCTTGCGATGGTTGTAAGGTGTGCGGCCAGCTTTAAGCACTGGTGCAGGTAGACTTTTGGTCTCTGAACTTAATTTTGACGGTAAACAACCTTAACTGCCAACATACTGGATGAAAAAATAGATGCCTCCCTTTTCTACCAATAGGGGCAACTAAAACCAATCCTCCATGATCAAATAAATATCTGTGCACACCATGCAATCCCTCCTTTTGCCTCTTTAGGCTATTTGGAGAGCTTGCATTGGACTCTGGGGCTCAGAGTCGGCTTCGCGTTCTCCTGTTTTATGCCAAGAAATCCATTCTTCTGGTATGGAGTAGTCCTGAGGCTCCTTCCCTGAGTTGCTGGAAGGGCATATTTGACCACTTGCCTCTCTATAAGATCACGTATGAACAAAGGGGCAACCCACTGTGCTTTGCACGTATATGGGGTCCATGGTTGTCTTCTACTGATACGACTGTTGATCTTTCTTGATTTCTCTCTGGAAATGGTGTCGGTATGCTATTGCACCTTCTCCTGGTCCTTTCTTGCTTGTATCTGAGACATTGTCTTACTTTAATTTCGGATTCTATTGTATTTGAGACAATAAGCACTAATAGGAATGTTTGGTTAAAGGAGCACTATGAGGTGAGTGAAAATGACTCCTGCTCATAGTTCGAGCTGACGTGTGACAATGAAACTGTCGCGCGTCGCCTCAATAGATCGGGAAGTGAGCGAACACATACTGTCGCTCGCTCACTTCTCGATCATCTCCCTGCAGAGAGCGGTGACTTGTCAGTCACTGCTCTCTGCAGGGATTCACTCCCTCGCCGCTCCGATCCTCCAGCTCCGACTGGAGGAACAGACGGGGAGGGGGTGGGCACAGCTGGCTCTGCCTCTAGATAGGCGGAGCCAGCTGTCACTCGTGCAGCTGGGTGGATCTCGACAGCATTGTTGGGATCCGTCTCGGTATACTGTGAGCTGTAGCTCGCGATATACCGAGCTTTGGGTCACGGGAGGATGCTAGTATACGTCTTCCCGTGACCCTTAAGAGAGCTATGGGGAAAAACACTTACCCCATAGTTCTCTTTCTATCAAATAAATTCAATAAAAAGCATCTTTAAAGAAAAATAAAATATCTGTGCACACACACAATGCGATGCCAGTGCACTGCTGCCTATACATTACTGCCCTGCAAATAGAGCACAGGGATTGCAGTGGCACTTTCTACATTAAAGTGTCCTGTGTTGATGACTGGTGGTGGTCACCAGTATATGCAGCAATCACATGTAACTCAAGACATAACCTCAAATGTGTCTATTTATGGCTGCCTGCTCTTTAGACTTGTGCTGTAGTTTTGTCGTCCTTTCCTGAAGTGTTTAAACCGAAATCAATTGTTTGCCATGTTATGACTTTTCCTTTTCTGAATTTCTTAAGGACTGGTAAAACTGTTGGAACATATTTTAATATTCCAGACTGGCCATTTTGGTATTTTGGTAAGTTATTTGTATAGCTTTTAAGACTTTAAAAAAAACATTATTTTTTTTCACGGTAATTTCTGTAAGGAACTTCCGTTTAATGAAACAGGATTTTGTTTCACAGGGAACTTTATCATTTTAAAGGGAACCATATATTGGTTTTCTATACATTGTATTCTGGTCAGGGCTAAAATAAAAAAAATTATATTTTTAAATAAGGTGAATATGAAAAATGACTATGAATAATATGTATACAGACAGCAAGCTTAGACGCCTGTTTAGAGACCTCAGCAGCTGAAGCTGGAATTCACAAACACAAGTAAGTTAGTCAGGGCAGTAAGTCATTCTCCTTACAGATCTGTTTGTGAATTTAATGAGGAATATGTCAGAAAGGAGACCTCTGCTCCTGTGGCCGATTGTTAAATAACTCGGTCCTCTAGGAATCCTTTCTCGTGAATGATAGCAATGCTTCTTTTAATTTAATTTTTTTTTTACAGGTAATTTTTCCTGTTGGGAGTGACATATGGGCACGTCATAAATTTGCATGCAGTCATGGGCAATTTTGGTCATGTAACTGAATGCCCAATAAACATTAGCCTTGTATGTCTGTCTCCCAGCAGTACCTCTGTAGGTGCATTTACCCTGCTTGTCCTAAATATGCCTATGATGTACACTGCCTATGAGCCTGAAACCAAGCAGAGTGCCTCATTTATATTTTCCAATATTTAGTTTGAACTAAAATGTTTTTGAGCTATTCTTTTGTAAATACATTAAACATGTCACAAATCTGGGAGATTCTTACTGGGCCTATGATGAGAAAAAGCATAACCAGGGGTTGGCTTTGGTGAAACATGTCAAATGGGCACCGGATCCAGAACTACAGACAGCTTAAGTTGTGTGCAAATCTCATCCTTGCCTGTAAATGTCAATCTTGGCAACAACGTTTACTGGAAAGGTATATAATGCAGTCATCTATATCTGGATTTAAGGTGCAGCTTTCAATGAAATTGGACTTTTCAGTAATGTTGAAGGTATGCATGAATTCCTGAAATATCACAATCTACAGCAGTCATAAAATGTTTTAAAGAAAGCTTTTATCAACAAAAATCAGTCCTTTTTTGACTTTGCCTAGGTTATTATGATCATCCATCTCCTGCAGGCAGGAGGAGGTATTTACTCAGTCTTCTCTCCCTCTGGTCTAACTGCAGCACTGTTACTGTAGCCAGGGGCTGATCTATGTCAGACATTGTGATTACAGCCAAGAACTGTAGACTCTAGGTTTTACATTACAGGGATTTATGCTAACCCCATAACATTCCTGAGCAAAGATGGCTCCATCCTTCTGGAGAGAAAATCAGATGAAGGGATTGTCGTGGAAATTCTGGAAGGTAATCTGTAGGGATGCACTGATATATCGCCCACCGAAACATATCGGCCGAAAATGGCACTTTTGGCAAAATGCCGAAAGTGCTATTTATCTGCCGATTATAGCGGCGCATCCATGTATTCTCTCCTCCACGCTGGGTGCTGCTCTGTGTCCCAGTAAGGAGGAGAGATACTGTCACAGGGGCCGAGTGCAGCAGGAGGAGAGCGCTGTGAACGACCGGCGTTTCTCCTCCGCGCACCTCTCAGCCTCCTGTGACAGATCAGAGGAGAGCGGTGTGTGGGGGCGAAGACAGCCAGCACTGTCACAGAAGGCTGGCGGTGCGTGGGCGGAGTCAGCTCAGCCTCCTGTGACAGCTGTCAGGATGGAGAGCGGGTGCAAACACTCAGTGATCGCTGAGTGTTTGTAAATAATTGAAGACAGAGTATGTGTACTATATTCTCAATATGAATTAATGGGAGCCACCTCCTGTTCAATTATGATTGTGGTTATAGTAAACATACTCTGTTCTAATGTTTATGAATGAACAGGAACACTCACTATAGAGGATTCCTGTTCATTTATAACAGGGGATACAGAAAAAGAGATTGAGGACTCTGTGTTCCCAATCTCTTTTATTTTAAAAGGGAAATATCGGGGGTCTGTTTGTTTCGGTTTTAAAATGTTCATTTCGGTATTTGTAAGCATTACACTTACACATTAATTAGCATGCATGCTCTTTACATACAGTGCTAGATTCACTTGAAAGTAATGTGCATTTTTCATTATATGCTCAGTCTGAGTTGCGCAGGGGTGTGACAGGCTGACTTTGGCAAAATGTTGGACACTAACAGCATTGATGTATTTTAGGCACCAGAATGTGCCAGAGCATACCATGTAGCCTTACTGTAGCTCAACATTTTATAAAAGTTAGTCCTTGTACAGCTCAAGTATGTGTTTTGGGAGTTTTCTGGCATGGTGTATATGCAGTTGTTTACTGTTAACCTTTTAGTGTCATCTGTCTATCGCTGACTTTTCAACTGTGTGTTTTCTTTCACCAGAACTAGCACTTGCTTTACTGTTTAGTGTGAACGCATTATTTGAATTTTGGAGGTACTTCAAATACACAGTTTCGTCTTCATACATTGCTTTGAGCCCTTCCCAGCAGAAGCTTCTGGGGATACCAAAGTCATGTAAGTCTTTGCTTTACACATATCTATGTTTTCTGAGGATAGTTGCCTTGTTCTAGTGATAGATGGAGAGAAATAAAAAAAAATATATATATATATATAATATATGAAATTGTGTCAGTGCTTACTGTGTGGTACTTTGCTTCTAAGGTTCCTTTTTTATTCTTTTACAGAACATTGCCTTTTGATAAACAAAATACATGATTAAACAGCTTTATTTAAAGTGGAACTGTATACTTCTCTCCTCGAGCCTTGCAGTGTTGGTGTCTAATGTATGCAGTGTCTGCATACATTAAAAATACTAAAACGTTAAAGCATCATTTAATTCATTTCTGGGGGGATGCCCCTGCCTCCATTTCTACCTTGTATGTTCCCACACAGACTTCAGATGCTTTGTGGACCTGTTTTCCACTGGCTGGCTTGCTGGCTGGACTACAAGCGCAATAGAGATGAATGGGAGAGCCGAGACAACTGTCCCATTCATCTCTTTAGAACTTGCTGTTGTGCACTACAGAAACACAGGAGAATGACGGATAAATGGATGTTAACGCTGTCCAGCATTGCAGAGAGCCAGGCAATGGGAAGCGGATCTGCACTGCATCTGGTATCTGTGTGGGGGGTCTACAAGACAAGTTAGGAGGGGGGGGCAAGCGGACACCATGGTGTTGTATATGATTTTGGGTTTTTTTTTTCCCTGCAAGTACCTATTGTAGTCTTCAAATCGCTATTTGATAGATGGTAGAACCCTTTGAGTCCAAGGCCAAACTTACACTTAATGTTGTTAATTCTGCTGATGTAGAATTAGTGTGTAAGCCATGTCACTCCTGATTCTTGTCCCTGCCCTCTGTCAATCAGCTTCTTTGTGCCTGAGCTTTACTAGCAATTGGAATCCCTGGCATTTGATTGGTAGTAGAATGAGCTTAATCTCAAATTTGTAAGAAGCCCACATACAGTGTGAGACTTAATAGAGGCATTTGCAGATACCACAAGGTTGTCTGTGGTTACCTTAGAAACATATACAGCATTGGGCCAGGTCAGATTCGCTTGCTTCCCCATTTTCTTTGAGTATAGATGCTTGTTTTTTAGCTATCATTTGAAATGAATATGTTGCAATCTATTTTGCAGTTGTGCATTCCAGCCCGCCGAAGGAACTGACAAAAAATACAACGCCAACACCCCCACCTTACGCAGGCATGCAAGGACAAAGTGTACTGAGCTATAGCCCTTCGCGGTCACCCAGCACAAGTCCCAAGTTTTCCTCCAGTTTCATTGGTGGTTACAGTCCTCAGATACAAAATGCTCTGTCAAGTAGCAGTAGCTCTTTTACTTCATCTGTGCCATACACACCGAATAGCAGTTACTCTAAGGTAGGATGTAAATTTATATTAAATCTATCCATGAAGTTCTTTTATGTTTGTGTTAGTTGTATATCTACATACTGAGCAATTTGTTAGGAACACCTATTTATCTTATTTATGCAATTATCTAATCCACCAATTAGGTCAAATCATGCAGATATTGGTCAGGAACTTAATGTTCACCTCACCCACTAGAATCTATGTAATCTCTGCCATTTTTCACAATGGCATGCTTGTTGGTGGCAGGTGGGCTATAATTCTGTAACTCTTGATCTCCTTGGATTTTTATGTACCACTTTCTGTAGAGTGTATGCTGAATGGTGAAAAAACTTTCATTGAGTGTCCGTTCTAAAAATGCCTTGTTGATGGGAGAGGTCAAAGGAAAATGTCTACTCTGGTTTGAGCTTGACAGGCTATAGCAATTTGATTAACAACACATTACAAGTATGATTAACACAAAATTGGAATGCACTTCAAACTTTGGGGCGAATGGGCTAATACAGCAGGAGGTCACATGAGGATCCGCTCCTGTCAGCGGAGGACAGAAAGCTGAGACTGCAGAGGGCACTGGCTCACCAAAACTAGACTGTTGTAAAGACAAAGCGAAAGTCCTCTGAAACTGGTTTCATGAACTGAGCAACGAGTTCTTAAGTGGCTTTCCCAATCCTATGATCAGAATCCAATAGAACATTTTTAGGATGGGGTAAAAACATTCATAGCATGAATGTGCAGCTGTCAAAGCTGCAGAAATTGTGTGATGCACTTTTGTAAACATGAATCCAGAATCCTAATTTAATATTTGCATAAAGTTGAATCCATGCCACTTAGAATTAAGCTGTTTTGAGAGCAAAGGGAGGCCCTTTCCAGTAGGATTGTAGGGTTTCTAATAAATTGATAATTGGTTGTACATATACATTGTTTTTAGATAAAAATGTTTTATTGGTTTTGTCCTTTAAGGTGGTTATGTCTCAGCTCTACTAATACTTGCCTTAATACTTAAGGAGAACTATGAGGTGAGTGCTTTTCACTCCCGTCATAGTTCTAGCCGACCTGTGACAATGAGACTGTCACAGGTCGGCTGAGTAGATCGGAAAGTGAGTGAACACGTACCGGCATTCGCTCACTTCTCGATCCTGTCACGGCTCTCTGCCGTGACAGGGGAGGGGCTGGATTCCCCGCTCCAATCCTCCAGTGCTGACTGGCGGAACGGACGGGGGAGGGGACGGGTACAGCTGGCTCTGCCTCCAGATAGGCAGAGCCAGCTGTCGCTCACGCAGCTGGGTGGATCCAGACATAATTGTCGGGATCCGCTTCAGCTGCGGCGTCTCAGTATACCGCGAGCTGTAGCTACTCCTACAGAAGACATATTGCAGGTGGAGGGCAGATGTTTAGGGGGTGGTATATTTTAAGGGGTCCACATTTGTCCAGTGTTGAGCTTTACAGAAGGCAATTTTTGTGCTAGATTTTTATTTTATTTTTTAAGTATACTCTTGAAATAGTTACTAAACCTTAAGGCTGGAGGTATGTCTTCAGTCTGAGCGAAGGAAATATAATTTAATTTATATACTTTTATTTTGCTTCCAGATACAGAGTTATAGTCCTCCTTCGGCATCACCACAGTATCTTAGTACTCTTGGTCCAGTGGAAAGCAGTGGATTAAGATCTCGCTACCGGTGCTCACCATCATCCTACAATTCTCTAACAGACCCAGAGGACTACATAACAGACCCCAAGGTATTGGACGCTTTTCTTCGCAGTGAAGAGGAAAAGCAGCACCGTTCCCAACTAGGTATGAAGCTTTATTGTGCTTGTTAGATAAATGCATAACTACATCTGGTGCAAAGACCACTAATTTTAAAACTGGCTTCAGAATGATGCCAAGTCTGCAAAGCTGCCAGATGCAGAAGAGTATTCGGGCTTTGTTTCACCCATGCTGTCAAGGAGGTAACGCAGAGGTGTGTATTAAGCCATGCCCTAAAGGAGAACTATGGGGCAACCTTTTTGGCCATAGTTCTCTCTTCGGGGTCACGGGAGGACATATACTAATGTCCTCTGGTGACCCAAAACTCTGCATTTGCCCGCTATACGCTGAGAGCGCAGAGCTGTGCCCCAGCTGGGACGGATCCCGACAATACTGTCGAGAGCCACCCTGCTGGCTGATTGACATGACAGCAGGTTCTGCCCGCCCCCCTCCCCTGTCTGTTCCTCCAGTCAGTGTTGGAGAAACGAGGGGAGGATCGGGAAGTCAGCAATCGGTGGCATGTGTTTGTTGACTTCCCGATCAATAGAGCCAACCTGTGACAGCTTCAGTGTGTTTTTCACTCCCCCATAATTCTCGTTTTAAGTAACCTTTCGTTCCTGCCAATTGGGTGACTCAGCCGGTTATCTAAGTAATTTTTAATAACAGATTACAAAAATAATGTTTATCAAATATAAACCATATGTTGTATCTATTTGTAATGAGCATTAAGTTTTCCTTTTTGATACCTGCAGTTTTGGCAATTTTTGTTTTAAATACACTGCCTGGCCCAAAAAAAACAAAAACCACACCACCTGGATTTAGTTCTTCAAATGGGTAAGAGCTATAGGGGTTGCTTCAGTCGGTCAGGTCTAGGTTTCGCAACGTTATGAGGCCAAAAATGTGGTCAGCTGCATACCTCAATATATTGAATGACCAAGTTTTCTATCAATGGATTTCTTTTCTTCCCTGATGACATGGCATATTCCAGGATTCATCGGGTTCAAATTATGCAAGAGTGCTCCTCCAATAGCCGGTTGCCATTCTCCATTGCTGTATAATCATGGGTTGATGGGATCTGCAGTCCTCTATTGCTGGTTGTCATTCTCCATTGCTGAATAATATGGATAGAGTTACAGTTCTTCATAATTATAAAGAAACTGCCCTAAAATCATGAATCTGTATTATTTTAGAAATAATGTCACATGCCCCTTAAAGAAAAAGTATCGGTAATTGGTATCGGCGAGTACCCGAGGCTATATATCATACTGGTCTTGAAAAAATTGTATCGGGACGACCCTATTTTTTGTTGTTATGCTCCCAAATATTTCATACTTTTAAAAACACAGCATCTCTCTGCCTTTTCTGAGTAGCAGCTTGGGCAGGGATGTGGCAGGACATCCCTGCCCAAGCTGCGAGGGAGTAGTGTAAGAAAACAGTGTACTAGTTTTGGAGCACAGCACTTTTACATGTGGGAACAATGGGAGATATTAAGAAGGTGGAATAAAATGTAAATGAATGTGTGGTTGTCTGCATCTGTTCAAAGGTATTTATAGGAATTAAATTGACGTAGATATTTAAATATACAAGGCGAGAGAGGTAAAAATGGCATTTAAGCAAATATGACACTTTTTTTGTTTTCTGACATTAGTGACACTTTAAGTCTCACAACACACCTCAAACGTCATACATTGTGTTTTTTTTTTGTTTCACTTTCCTGTACATATGAACAAAGCTATTCTATAAAGTTAGACTTTTCACTCTCTGTTTATAAATGCTTACATGGATACAGGAAGCCCGGAATCTAATAGTCCTTCGAACAGCCCAACATTTTGGAATTATAGCCGCTCTATGGGTGATTATGCACACACGCTGAGGAAGTACCAGTACCAGTTGGCATGCCGGTCCCAGGCTCCTTCCGCACATAAAGATGAAGCTGATCTTGGTTCTAAGCAGGCAGCGGAAGAGGTATAGTAGGAAATAAAGCTCTATTGATGACATCTTTTACTGTAGAATTGTATCCTCCTGGGTGATTTCCTCTGGTCTAAAGAACACAATCTTTAGGATGTGTATGCCCTGTGCAGCTGTGCCATTTTTTTTTATTTAATTGTCCTTTCTGTTCAACAACCCGATAAAGGTCTGTGGGGAGATCGTTAGGGAGTAAAGAGCCCAAGGATAGGTCAACTATTTGTTTATCTAAATGACTTTAAGATTCAAATATGTAATGTAATGCAATGCACAGGCAACTTCAAGTAGAGGGATGGCTGCATGTTAAGATGATACGCATCATCCTTTTGCCTTTTGAACAGCTTATCTTGGCTTCCACATGCAGCATTTATCTATACTCAGCCCTTTATGACCCATTGTGCTACACATAATTTTTACACGTAGCCATCTATCTACTTGCAGTTGCGTGTGCAAATACATTGAGGGGATTAACAAAGCTTCCTCCTCCATTTTAACAGTTTAGAAAATTGCAGTGAGCGGCGTGCACAACAAAATCGGTAGACCTGTTTCAGATCCATTTATTTCAGAGTGAAATAGAAACTGTTGCCAGATCTGCACCTAATTAACAAAGGGATCGGAGCAAATAATTTTTTAGTATAGATCCCTACCAGATTGGACCTGGCGTACAGGATCTGAACTGTCTGCTGGTAACCTGTCAAGATACTTCTAGTGGGACATACATAGGCAGAAAATAGAGAGCAATGTTACCGGAGAGTTGCCCTCTTCTACCTTTTACCTTATATTAGGGATGCACCGAGTATTTGGGCAAGTACTCGTACTCGCCCAAATGCTCCGATGCCTAGCACGAGTACTTCCGATATCAGGAAGCCGGGCAGCGCGTCATTACACGCTGCCCGGTTTCGCGATTGACCAGGAAGCGGCTCCATGCTCTCATCACTTTCGATGAGAGAGCATGGAGCCGACTTCCTGGCCAATCAGGAAGCCGGGCAGCGTGTAATGACGAGCTTCCTGGCCAATCAGGAAGCCGGGCAGCGTGTAATGACGAGCTGCCTGGCTTCCTGATTGGTCGGGAAGCTGGCCTCGTGAGTTGAGCTTACCTTAGTATGTGCAGCCTCTCCAACGAGAATGCGGCCTTCGTCCGGTACCCAGCCGGAGCCGTCTAATGACGCAACACCCTGCTTTCTGATTGGCCGGGAAGCTGGCTTCATGCTCCCTCGTCATCTCATGACAAGAAAGCATGGAGCCGGCCAATCAGAAAGCAGGGCGTTGCGTCATTACACGCCGTCCGGCTTCCCGATTGGACGGCTCCGGCTGGGGCCGCATTCTCGCTGCTGAGGCCCCCGGGGGTGACAGGCTGCACATACTAAGGTAAGAGGGGACTTTCTTGGTAATCGGGAAAGCGGGTGGCGACTCTTTACATGCTTCCCGGCTAATCAGGAAGCCAGGTGGCGAGTCATTACACGCCACCTGGCTTCCTGAATGAGACTTCCGTTACTCGGTAATTGGTATCGGCGAGTACCGAAAAAAAATTATCGGTACCAAAATACCGGTATCGGTGCATCCCTACCTTTTTATATACATAAAATGTAGAGGTGCACCGAAATGAAAAAAATGTCCAAACTGAAATGAAAAAAAAAATGTCGCGCTGAAACCAAAAATGTTTTGTGGTTTTTTTTTTTTTTCAGATTATATTTTATTTTTATAAACTTTTAAAATATTTTTTACTTTACTTTTAGGGGTTTGGGGGAAATATTAGACCCCTGATATTTTCCTTTTTAAAAGCTGTCTCCGCCAACACTGCCACTCTCTTGATCTGTGGCACGAGGCAGTGCGGGGAGGAGAGACGCCGGCCGCTCGCATCGCTCTCCTCCCGCAGCGCTTGGCCACCTGTGACAGTTTCTCTCCTCTCTGCTGGGACACAGAGTAGCGCCCAGTGGGGAGGAGAGAAAAAACGGATGCACCGCTTTTTCGGCAAAAAAAATTGCTCTTTTGGCCGATATATTGGTGCATCCCTAATAAAAAGGCCAGACAGCAATACTGCAGCTAAAAAATATGCTGGTGTATACACCTGCAGCACACATAAAAATGTCAACTGCTCTAGCCATTTAAAACTAATACAAGCAGTGTATTGTTGGGCCATTATGAAAACAATATTCCCCAGTTCAGTCCTTGCATGGAAATTGCTCATGCTGCATGATTACCAGCCTAGAAGCAGATTTGAAAAGTCCTCTTTGCTGATCAGTTTGATAATTGCTGAGGTTTTTTAAATTTGCATGGATCTATACATCATGGACATGTATACACATACTCTTATTTCACTACAGATCTGGGCAAGAGTTACAATGAATCGACAGCTGCTGGAACATATGGATTCATGGACAGAGAAATTCCGTAATGTATGTTGCTGCCTTATATGTGCATTTATGATTTAATGGTTATATATTATTTAGCTCTGTTTCCATACAAATTTTTTATTTTTTTTCAGTGGATGAGCGAAACTATTCTGGTACCTTTGGTCCGTGAGATGGAGTTGGTGAACCTGCAGATGAGAAGGCTTGGGTGTCCTGAATTACAAATAGGAGGTAATCTTATGTAACCTGTGTGAACATTTTTATTTGTTTATTTTACTTTGTATATGGGTAAGAAACATTAAATTAAAATCCTAGAGCAGGACTTATGAAGTAGCATCAGATCTGTACATTGTTTTAAGGTGCTTGCAGTGGTGGTGATTACCATCTCTGCACCCCTGATTCAGTCTTTTGAGTTGCATGCATCATTTATATATTTGTCAGAACAATAGCAGGTTTTTCAGGATTCTCTGGCATAACAGAATAGAACCTGGCTGCTAGGTGTGTTACTGGATCTTTGGATTAGGGGCATGGAAGTGAATGTAATTGCCACTATTACACATTCCTCAACCCATTCTGGAAAGAAATTAATAAAATACACACAAAATAACACGTTACCCCCCATCTTCCGAGTTTAACTCCATTTAAAGAATCGCGTATAGAACTGATATTTATATCTGTTTATAAACTTTTATACCTGTGAAAATATTTTCACTCCAACAACTTTTCTAATTGATACACTCCCAGCACATTATATAGCAAAAGAAGGATTCAAAGCCTTCTGTTCTGCTGCTCCTAACGTGCAGCCTGCATACTAGATTGTAAAAGATCATCAAAACGCCATCCTTGTGCCCTCCTTTTGTGGAGGTCTGTGTCTAGTCCCCTGGGCCTGAATCATGTGGAACTTCATTAGCCTGCATTGTTGTAGCGCCTGTTCTGAGTTCTAGTGTCAAAGGGATGATGGGAAGCAAATATAAAGACCGAGATTAGGTAATTATACTGGCAATACTATGTCATGGTGGTAAGGGGGGAAATATATTTTGTATATAATGGCATGAACCGTGCACATTGCAAAGCCTTTGGGTTTTCTTCAATACAGGAGTGGTCCATTATGTTCAAAATCTAAAAGGATTGCGGCACCACTGTGAGACTTATTGAAAACTCCCCAATACAAGTGAAATGGCAACAGTTTGGATCTCTTAGCTCCTTATCAAGCCAGTGAATAAGCAAATTGATACCGTGTGTATAATATATAATATATTTTTTTAATTCTTTCAGAATCAAGCATTACCAGTTTAAAACAAGCAGCTCTGGTGAAAGCCTCTCTTATTCCAACACTGAACGCCATTGTGCAGTATCTGGACATCACCCCGAATCAGGAATACCTATTTGAGCGCATTAAAGGTAAAACTATTGGTTGTATTATTATGCATTTTTTTTAGAAATTATGGTATTTCTAGTGAGGCAGTTGAGTTTATTAGCTTGCTTTACAATGTACATTATGTTTTTGAATATAGTAGGGAGGGTCAGAATCTGCCAGGTTTTCATTGCTGTCTGTGCCCCCAGTGGGGAGATTCACCCTTCTATTGGTTCTGATAACCATTATCAGAAGGACTGAAATTAGGAGAAAATGACTTATTTCACATTTCTGCTGGAACAGAAATAAAAGGGTAGTCTTTTAATGTGGACACTTGTTCTAGTGACAGCTAGTATACATTTGGAAAGTTATTAACAAGTGAAATCAAGGCTTTTTTCCAGCCCTGTACTTTTTTTAAATGTGACCTTAATGGGGTTATTCACAAAGCTGCCGAAGGCAGCCGAGTGAATAACTGAGCTGTAGTGAAGTGAGCCGAACAACGTTCGGCTATTCACTACGGCACAGTACGGCTGTTTTTAGGAGTACACCGGCTGAAATCAGACGTACACCGGCTGCACTTCGGTCAGCTGAGCATGCTGTCTAAGAGGATTTCCATTCCTTGTGAGAGATTTTATCTTGCTTCCTATTGTGACATGACAGGAAGTGCAGGAAAATCGACCCAGTCAGCAAAAAAAAACAAAAACCTGACGGGTTTTTTATTCAAAACGGCAAAGGTTTTCCTTTTAAATAGTTTTTATATTTCCCAAAAGAAAAAGAAGGTATCGCAATATATTTATAAGTGGATATTTTGTTTTCCAGACCTTTCCCAAGGAGGGTGCATGAGCTTTTTCCGATGGAATGGAGGAGGCGAGTTTAAAGGTCGCAAATGGGATACTGACCTTCCCACAGACTCTGCAGTATGTTCTGTAGTTTTGATTTAAATTTTCTTTTGTAATCTGGGTTTCATGGACGTAGGATTTTTTGTGTGTAAATATCTGAAAGCTGATGCAGTGTTCTTTATATGGCAATGTCTGAAGTTTACCGTTTGACTGAATAACCAGCGTCTCTCGGTGAGGCCAATTGTCAACGTATTTCAACCTTTTCATATTTTTCTCTGTTGTAATGAATGCCTTTTAATATGTGACATGTTTAAAGAATGTTTTTTAATGACCCTTAGCTTCTTTTCCCCATTTTCAGATACTAATACATGTCTTCTGCACATATTTTGACTCTCGCCTACCTGCGCACCCTAAGTATCCTAATGGAAAAACTTTTACCTCACAGCACTTTGTGCAGACACCTGATAAACCAGGTATGAGCATTTCATTTTACTGAACTGTGTAAAAAAAAAAAGAGGGTCAGTCATGTTTGAAATAAGAGGGTATGCCTTGTGCATTCCAATGGCTATACAATTTTAAGCACTTGGGACCCTAAAAACTTCAACAATGTTTCCATCTTCTATGCCTTGCTCCTTTCACTCTGCTGTTGCCCCCCTTCCCAGCTACTATGTCAAAGTACACTTCTAGGTGGCCTGCAATAATTGTGTGGAGTAAATACATTGTATCTGCTCAATACAATTACTTGAAGGCTTTCTATATTGAGTAAATACAATGCAAGAAGCGCTTCTACTTAAGTGACCGCGCTAACAAATGAGTACTCACCATTTGCGAGTAATTTGAAATGCAAGGCTCAGGGCCGGGCTGATGTGTATGGGTCTCACACCAGCAGCCACAGAAGGGAAGGAGCGTTTGTTGGCGGGTGGGGGGTGGATAGGCGGCTAGGGAGCGTTTTCATGAGAGAGGTGGCACAGTGGTGAGTTTAATTTCCCAAATTCGCCTGGGAGAAGTGGATTTGCCCTGTAAATAAGCGTCTGCTTCTTTGTAAAGTGGCTTTCAACTGCTCTCACTATCCGCTCCGTAAAAAAAAAAATCTTCAGCTTGATTTCTTTTTTTTGGGGGAGACGCAAGGATTATACTCCCTATGTGCAAAATGAGTAGAAGACCATTTGGGTATAACTAAACCCAGAAATGTAACATATTGCAGCTTACCAGTCCTTATATGTGGCTGCATTAGTTCTCATTTTCCCGGCTAAGAACATTCAGAAGTTCAGCTTAGGTGGCTCTCCCTATGGATATAGTGTAGGAGTGGTGCAGCCACACAGGTATATGAAGTGGTATTTACAGGATTACTAGGTGAAAATAAAGGGAAAGCCTGGTGGATAACAGCACAATATGCTAAAATTTCCTTCATACCAAGTCACACACAGCTTTTTTAGCGAGTTGGAGAACTTTTGTATGCAACAAAAGTTTCTGAAGTTGAAAGACCCTATAATTGCCTTCTTGGATTACCCCTACGTGGCCTGGGTTTCAGATCAGGGTAGGAAGTGGCTGTGTTTGGCTATTCTAAGTTTGGTACAGCCTAATTAAACCCTGTGTTTACTAAGCCAGGAACATATTCTTACACTATTTGTAGATTGCTGTGAGGCCCAGGAATTAAAACAAACTGCAACTGGTTGGTTATGAGGTTGATCCACTTTATATTTTTCTTCAGCCATTTTAAACAAAATTTGCCCTTCAAGTCCTATTTGTCATAAATCAGAAAATTGGTCATTTATGAGCTTTCATGTTGTTGTTACCTCATCAGATACCTCAAATGAAAATGTGTTTTGCATCCATCAAAGCAGCATTAATCCTCCACATTTTGAGCTGGTCTACCAGAAGCACATTTATAACCTGCCAAAGGTATTTATTGTTTTCTTTATTTTTTTAATATTGGGTTGTTTGACAATGGTTCAGGAAAAACCATTGACTAAATGGCAAAGCCGGTCCAGTCCTGTACTACATTTACTAATAAAAGTTTCCCTATCTACCTGCCTAGACAGCCAGTAGAGCCCACAGTGGCAGATGCTTGCTAAAATACAACTCCAGCCAAAAGCTTTTTTTTCCTGCTGATAATGATCAGACAGGGAGCAGGACGATCCTCCTGTTTTATATTCTTGTGACTAAAGACTTTTTCCCCAGTCGCCAAAGCAAAAAGAAAATAATTATGTCTGGCATTTCATTTTAACTTCATTCAAATATTTGAAGCCCAAAAAGTAAACAAATAATATGTGCAAAAACCAACTAAGGAGCTTCGGCGGAAGACGGGGCCTTCCTTTTCCGCTCACAAACGGCTTTTTCGGCCCCCTCCGTCCTCCGAGAAGGGCGGTAAGTTTCCAAGAGCCTCTTCCTCGCAGTCTCACACGCGTCCCTGGTAGCCGAAGTCTGCCCAAGCCTGCTGACAAGACCCCGTCCGCATGAAGGTCTCGCCCCGACCCGGGGGTGGGGGGGCGCCTTCGGCTCTTTGCGGACTTCTGGGTGGCTCACGTCTCCGACACCTGGGTTCGGGAGCTGGTGTCCACAGCTTACAAGGTCGACTTTCTTTCTCGGCCGGGTCACAGGTTTTTCCCGTCCAACACGCGTCTTTCCCCTTCACGCCTGGCGGATATGCATCGCGCTGTGGCGGACCTCTTGTCTCAGGGGGTTGTTGTACCAGTTCCGTCCTCGGAACGCTTCCAGGGGTTTTACTCCAATCTGTTCACGGTACCCAAGAAGGAGGGGGTTCGGCCAATTCTGGACCTCAAGCGCCTAAACACCTTTGTGCGGGTCCGTCGCTTCCGCATGGAATCGATTCGATCTGTAGTGACGTACCTTCGCCCGGGGGACCTGTTGGCCTCTATCGACATCAAGGACGCTTACCTTCATGTGCCTATTTGCGCATCTCATCAGCGATTTCTGCGCTTCGCGGTGGGGGACGAACATTTCCAGTTCTTGCCCTGTGTCCTTCAATGAACGGAGAGAAAAGGGTTTTACGGTGAGTACAAAAATCCTATTTTTCTTAGATTAATCGAGCGCAGAAGTCCCTGTAGATAATTCCATTTTAACTTGCTGCCTCTATTGCCTGTTGTAGATATTGCATATATCTGTAACCTGAGCTATATGCCACAGATGGTAGGACGTAATACAACCAGAACATGTCCAGTATAGAACATGTCGTAGAAATCGCTTCCTTAATTGAATGTTCCGCAGTTTGCACATGTACTCAGTGAAACATCTTTGGTTTATTAAGTGTATTTATTTATTTTATTTTTTTCGCACTGTATCTGTCCCAAAATTCTATCTACAAATTTACTCTGCTAGCTGACTTGCAAGTCCACATTTTGCACAAAATCTTGCTGCAGCTTATGACATGAAACTTATCTATGGCTGCATTATATAAAGGCATTTTCTTTTGTGTTTTAAGGGAAGGAACAATTTATATCATACGTTACTAATGTTCCTGTACATAATAAAGACCAAAGAATCAGGAATGCTTGGGTAAGTGTAGCCACACTACAGTCTATGTATTTGCACAGCTATACAGCTCTAATTGGTGATTGTTTTAACCACTTCAAGACCAGGTGTTTAGACCCCCTTCCTGTTTTTTTTACATTATGTTAGGAAACATTTATTACCCAGTTTTTTGGTAAAATATAAAAGTCAGGGTCACGTCGGATAAATAGACACCAAACATGTCAACCTTTTAAAATTGCGCGCACCCGCAAAGTTCAGTTGGAGTTCAGCTTTAACCCAGAAGACCAATACTGTCATCACAGCGCGTTTATTCATAGAGTACCTAGTGCAGGGAGTTTTTCTTGCGTCCTCTCGTCAGTGCCACACTGCAGCAGTAAGAATCACCTAGCTCGGAGAAGAGGCAAAGATAAAGAGGACACCCTCTGCATGCATTTCCATTTTTTGTGTTTAGCACTTCGCTTGATTTAGGAATCCATAGAATTATGCGGAGGGCACTGCAGGTGTCACTTCGTGGCCTGTGTAAAATGAAGGTGCAGTATCGGTTCTCTGTTATAATTGGGCCCCTTAGTTGCTTCTGTCTGAAGGTTTCAGCAAAGCACATAAGGCATTAGCTAGTGTACCAAGTGATGACTGGGCATCCATGTCTGCATCTCAAACGCATCATGGTCAAAATATAGATAGAAAACATTGAGGGGAATTGATCAAAACTGGAGTTTTGATCCATTCTCCCATTACATTTAAATAAGTTCTATAATGTGAGTATAACAAGGTTTTTGCGTTTTTGTTGTACTAAATATCATGTAGTGGTTTAACTAGTCTATTTTCACAGTTTTCTTTTTTCCCCCCCCAAACTCCTCTAGGAGAGTCAACCTTGGATTATCTGGAGTGAATATATTGTGGATTTTTGGCAACCATTAATAGTACAATTTTTTTTTATTTATGAAGCATATTTTTAGAACCATCTTCTGATCAGGACCTACAGGATCGCAACAGAGGCCTTCAATGTAATTCACTGACAACTTGCAAACTGTTAAAGGGGTTTGAACAGATGACCATGGGTGATTGGCTGTATATAAGCACATGGCAGGTTTCGCTGCAACAAGAGCCTGTTGTGGTTAGTGTTTATGAGGCCCAATAGTCCATAGAGCCGGAGCTTGCAATGGATTAAGCTGTCGGCACTTGGTGAACATCCTTCCTCATGTGAGCACGAAGTGAAGTACATGTCAAGCCAAAACTTTGTTTTAGATAGTGGGGAAGGATCAGAACCCCTGTTAGGTTTTTACTGCTATCTGTGGCTCTGTTAGAGAGCGTTCTACTCTTGCTTTCATGATGATGGCAGTTTTACAAGCTAGGCAAAAAAATGCTGACTTAAGCTCATGTATTCCTCTAATCTACTGGAAAAATGTGCTGCAGTTGGTTAAACTGTTACCAGGACAGTAAGGGGAAACCTTTAATGAAGCCCTGGATAGAAGTAATATGTGACTGCTTCCGATTGTTCTCCATCCCTATACAGTACTCCATAAAGTCTTTCTTTTTTTTTTTTGGCTGAACCTACACTATGGGGCTGATGTATAAAGACTTCTCCCAGCATATATCTCGCAGATGTGTGGTATTACAGCTGCTAGAGCAGCATAAAATGCCCTATGCTCCTTTTTGGTACTACCTTGCGGCTGTAAAGCTATGCGAAAGGCATGCACCAAGCTATACACTGGCGAAGCCTTTATACGTCAGCCCCACTTTTACAGGAGCACTTGAGTTGGTCAACTTTGTTTGCTGTTTATATCTAGTAAGGAAATGTGTTTTGTAATGGTTATTTGCAATGCATCAGTACTATTCATCTTCATTTCCTTGGAAATGATGTCTGCGCTGTTTTGAATAACAAAATGGTGAACATTATGCAAGTGAGAGAGTTCAGTATTTTTAGCACTGAGCATGCTTGCATTGTTCAGGATCTATGCTAGATTGTGTGTTTTTGGTTTATGAATGAAATGATTGCATTTTGATTGCAAATGTGCTTTGAGTCTGAACAGTATGTTTGTGTAACTCATACAGGTCATTTTGAAAGTGCCGTCCTTATTTTATTAGTGATTTTTATCTGATCCATTCTCTGATTTATCAGAATCAACTTTTTGTGAAAGAGCTGTGTGCGCGCCTGTCTAAAATAAACTGGACTACTTTCCTTATTTTTGTGTGTTGGTGTTTCTCCTATTATATTTCTGCATTTTAAACTGGTTTTATAAATAATACAATTGGGGTTTATAGTTAATTAAACTTCATTTGTGTACCGTAATTGTACTTGATGTCCATAGCCTTCTCCTTGGCTACATCTGCTTGTTAATGCAAAAAGCCAGCGAGTCTAGACAGAAATCTGTGACCACTGTCCACACCAGTAAGGTGAAGGAGGGCATCTGCAAGTGCACAACACATAGAACCTTTAAGAGGGTGAGCTACAGCAACCGACCAGGTTTGAAGAACAGAAAAGGAGGCTAAATGGCCAGGGAATAACAGAACTCGATGGCTGAAGTCTGGAAAAATATGTGATGTGGTGTGACAAGATTGTAGTTGTAATTTTGGTTTAAGTGGCATGAATCCAATTCTCCAGCCAGTTTTATGTTGCCAATTAAGGTAAACCTGCACCCTCACCCTTTTTTGTTTTATCCAGTGCTGCTTACCATTTACCATTTACTATTTAAACCATAAACATAGTAGCGCAGGTTTGCTTAAGGCGGTTGCTGTTGTAATAGTGTAGGCAAATGATTTATGGCACAATAGCCTCATAATGCCAATCAAGCATCACTCAAATGACCTGGGTATTGTGTGCCCCTTTTATAACTGCTGTCTACCCCTTTTCCATAAAGAGCCAATCTAATATATTCCATCCAATCAAATCAATCTATCCAATCTAATCCATCCAATCTGCCCATTCCAAACTACTCTATTCAATCCAATCTGTCCAAAGTACTCTACCGTACCCTAATCTAATCTGCCCTGTCCAATCGAATCAATCTATCCAATGTAATCTATCCAATCTAATCCATCCAATCTGCCCATTCTAAACAAATCTATTCAATCCAATCTGTCCAATGTAATCTACCGTACCCTAATCTGCCCAGTCCAATCGCATATTTAAAAAAAAAAAAAGGTAGTGCATCATTTAGGAGTTTCAATGAGATACAAAGGGGTGAACAGCTGATTTAATGAAGGACAATCTCCTTGTGGGCGTGAAATAGCAATTCATGAAGGAGTGTACATTTTGCATAAGGTAACGGCAAGTCCTGTAGAATTCCCAATAGACTCATCTGATGGGTGAGTAGGATTGGACATCCCCTTAGATCATGGAAAACATGTGGACAATCCCAAATTGGGTGAAGAATAGGAGTTTGCAGTAAGTGAAATTTAGAACAGGATGGGGATGTCTCAGCAAATGTCGCCATTCTATGAGGGGTTAGGTACGCTTGATGAATAATTTAAGTTCGATTTTCGTGCTGACTTGCACACACACCTTGTTTGGACTCACAGGACAGTCACGGGCCAGACTGGTTTTGTGTAAGTTGTAGAAAGGATTTCAGGGCACTCTTGAGATAATATGACCCAGGGACAAACACATAGATCTGCTTCTCCAAAGGGGTACATGGCAATCAAAATGAATAGCTGCAAAACTTAATTCTTTAAGCTGTGGGCCTTTTTCCATTGGGCTGCAAATGTGTGTACCTTTTGTGCTGAAAACAAGCTCCATTTAGTATTGTTCTTGTCAGACCAACCTGTTAACAGTATAGGAGGAAGTGAGCAGTAATTTAGAAAGGAATGTTAGTGGATGTCATTTATCTGGATTTTGCTAAAGCAATTGATACAGTACCCCACCAGTATGCTTAATTTACAAATTACAGGCTATTGGCACTGAAGACATTGTATGTACATGGTAAGAAACTGGTTACAGGTATGGATCCAGATGGTAGCAATAAATAGCTCTGGAATAAAGAGCTCAATTTTAATGTTTACTGATGGTACTAAAATATGAAGGGCAATAACCTAACATTATAGAATTACTACAGGAAGACCTTGATGAAATTGAGGGGTAAGCAGCTAAGAGGCATATGAGTTTCAATATCGAAAAATGCAGATTTAAGCACTTGGACATAAAAAACAAACATACAGTCATAGCCAACAATATTGGTACCCCTGCATTTCTCTCAGACAATACGCCACTTTGTGCAGAAAATTGTTGCAATTACAAATGTTTAGGCATTTTCATGTTTATTTCTTTTGTTTGTATTGATATGACAAAAAGTGGAGGAAAAAAAAGCCAAATCTGACACATTCCACGCAAAACTCCAAAAATGGACTGGACAAAATTATTGGCACCCTCAATTAATATTTGGTAGCACAGCCCTTGGAAAGAATAACTGAAATCAATGGCTTCCTGTAACCTTCAATGAGTTTCTTACACCTCTCTACAGGAATTTTGGACCACTCTTCTTTCACCAACTGCTCCAGGTCTCTCAGGTTGGAAGGGTTCCTTTTCCCAACTGCTTCAGATCTGGACTCATTGCTGGCCAGTCCAGTACTTTCCAGCGCTTTGTCTGAAACCATTTCTGGGTGCTTTTTGATGTGTGCTTTGGGTCATTGTCCTGCTGTAAGACCCATGACCTCTGACGGAGACACAACTTTCTAACACTGGGTCCTACATTGCACCCCAGAGTAATAGTTCATACTATATAGGTCCACTTTAGGTAATCGGACTTTGTGTACTCCCAATGTGCACAGTGTGACGTTACAAAACTGAACTCTTTGTTTAGCTGTGTCCTGTGACTAGATCATATGTAATATGCAGGCTATCACACAGGCATTTTATGTTAAATGTAATTAATTTGTGACAGCTGGGCAATCTAACAGGCTTGGTTCTGTGATCCGATGACAGGAATGATTAAACACAGCATGTAATGGAGATTGGTACAGCTATGACTTGTGGTTTCCTGTCATGCCAGTCAGGCCTTCGATTTCTTTACTCAGCTGACAATCCTGCTTTCCTTTCAACAGAAATCACACGTAGTTTACATAACCTATTTTATATA